>NC_141161.1:103225636-103533232 GCF_053477565.2 Lygodium microphyllum
TTTTGACTTATAAAGAACCTATTGAAAGTGCAGCTGTTATAAGACGAAAAGTAATTCAACATCTGCAAATTCATGAGGAGATGAAGGATAAAGATACTACCTCATTTTTTAATGGTAGTTACAGGAGAGTGCTGAAAAAGGGAGGACTGGGTTTTGTCATTATGGATGCTAAAAATCAAGAAGTATTTTTTGGAAGTCAAGAAAGTAAAGAGATACAAAGTAACATTGAAGCTGAATATGCAAGTTTACATGTTGTTCTAAAATAGTGTATTCAGCTAGGATACATGAAGATAGTTGCAAAAGGAGATGCTATGTTGGTGGTTAGACATGTTCAAAATGTTTGGAAAGCCAATAAACATATTTTGAAGGATTGGTTGTTTAAGATAAAAGGCCTCATGAGGCAATTGCAAAAATTTGAAATTTGGTATATTGGCAAGGAGAACAACTGTAGAGCTCATGAATTGGTTGAAGATGCTATTTCCCAGTATGTTGCTACCATGAGGGTGGATAATCCTAGATATGAGGGCAAGGAAAGCATTCACGTGATTGAAGAGTTTCTAAAAACTAAGGAGTTAAAATCATTGGCTGATAAATACAAAAGGTATGCCATTATCAGAAAGGCCAGGGCATATGTGCTCATAAATGATCACTTGTACATGAAGGGGATTGATAATGTAATGAGAAGGGTGTTGGATAGTTCTAAGATTCCATCTTCCTTATCTTCCTATCATGAGGAAGCATGTGATGGTCATTTTGGCTTTGATCTTACCAAAAGGAAAATTCTGCTAGTAGGACTTACTTGGCCTAGTCTGAGTGGTGCTGATGTTGCTCATTGGTGTAAAAGTTGTCATGCTTGCTAGTCATATGCAAGAAGGGTACTAATTCCAGAACTTGCTAAAGCCATTGTTTCCTATGGACCATTTGAGAAGTGGACTTTGAATTTTATAGGACCTTTGCCTGGTTCAAAAATAGGAAAGTCTTATATCATTACTGCAATTGATTATATGACGGAATGGCCTGAAGCTAGGGCTATAAGGAATTGGAAGAAAGAGGATGTAACTCAATTCCTCATGGAGGACATATGTTGCAAATTTGGAATACCACAGTGACTAGAAATAGTGATAAATAAAGGTCTTGATTTCAAAAACAAGGTGTTGAGAGAATTAACATGGAAAATAGACTTGAAACACAATGTTGCTACTCCTTATTACCCTCAGTGTAACACATTGGTGGAAGCATTCAATGGAACATTACAAAAGATTCTCTTTACGCAAGTGGAAGATCATCCTAAAGATTGGGACAATTATCTACATCAAGCTTTGTAGGCTTGTAGAACAATGGAGAAGACAAGTACAAGATTCACCCCTTTTCCGTTAGTATATGGTCAAGATGCTTTATTACCTATGAATGTCATGTTCCCTATGATGGAGTTTGTAAGAAAGCATCAGTTAGATCAAATAGAATTGGGAGTTGACAAAGGACTAAACTTGCATACCCTATAGTTGGATAGGCAACAAGCAATAAATTGTTATGAAAAATAGATTATGAAGAGAAGGGAATGGTCCAATACACAACTGAAGAAGAAGAATATTGCAGAGGGAATGTTGATTATGAGATATGACAATAGCTTGGACTCCACTTTTCAAACCAAGTTTCGAGTTAGATGCGAAGGACCTTTCCTCGCAGAAGTTTAAAAATGGCACTTACTTGCTAGAAAATTTAGATGGGACTGTTCACAACACTAGAATCAATGGGTTCTGTCTAAAGAAATATATATGCACAATCATGTAAATAAAGGGGATTAAGTAATGTGCATACTATAAGTAGAGTAGGTTGCTTCTAGTTTGTTGTTTGGGGTAGATTCAATTTTCTGAAATCTGTTGTTAATCAGATGGTGGTAAATGATGGACAGTATATTTAAAGTATGCATTGACACCTACTAAAGGTCTCTCTCAAGTTTGGTGTTGATTCGATTAAGAATGTGAAAGTTATGGTCTCTGGAAGGTCGATGTCTCAAGTGAACTGCATGGAGAAATTTAGGATTGCATGCTATATAAAGTTGTTTCAAGACAGCAAATCAAAGAATTTGGCTTTGAGTTGTTCGGGAGATTTCTAGATTGGAAAGAGAGCTACAACTTTCCTTTTCAAAACTTGCAATCCGATACTTTCTTAGAAAGTTATAAGCTATTCTATGCAGTGCTCTATCAGGCATATTTTCAAGTCCAAAAGGAGTTTGCCTCTGTTAGATGTTTTCAAAGCTTTTAATAAAGGTTTGTTCACACTTTGTTTTCCAAACTAGGAGGTGGCTAATCATGGTGGGTGAAAATGAGCAACCGGTGTCGTGTTGCTGCATATGCGAGGTGTGGAATCCACAAAACGTTTGTGTGTGTGGCATTCGTGTTTTGTGTATACCTAGTCATTGTGTTTGCATTTTGTTCTGTGTGTGGCTTGTGTGTTTGTGTGTGTATGAACCCTAGCTTTCCCGTAAGTGTGTTTCCATTTATCGTCTCAAACTCATGTGTGTGCTGGGACTTCGTTCCATTGTAAATAATAATTTATTTGTGTGCATTTATCTCTGCGTGTGTGTGAATGAATGCTTGTGTGTGTGTGTGTGAAAAATATTTTAAAAAACCAATGCCAAGGTAGTTTGTTGAAGCTGTCAAAGCGGTACAAGAAATCCTAGATCTAAGATAAGAAAAAATACAAGAATGCCCTACAAGTGGACAACTAGGAGATTTGATGAATGGGTGAAGCAGGATCAGTTGGAACTTGATTCTACCGAACATGAGGGAGATGAAAAAGTTGATGATAAGGCTGGGAGCTTAAAGATGACTCGCCATCAAAAACACAAAATTGATGAGATGCATGTAGAGGAGGGACATGAAGATTTTGATGCTGCAAGTCTACGCGAACATGAAGAGTTCACAAAGGTGAAAAACATTGGCAAGATAGAGCTTGGGAAGTATGAGATTGACACATGAATGCTTGAATATCATGCGGAAAAGTGGCAAGGAGGGAAGACATGGCACCAAATCATGCTTTATGGCTGGTAGTTCAAGCCTATAGACAAGAAGCCGAAGTGTGGAAGGGGAATCCAATTAAGTCAGCAAAAAGAAGGAGAGAGCAGCTGGAACAGATAAGGCATCATAGTACTGGTGATTTGGAACTCTCAAAGATTCGAGGTGTTCAGTTCCCATACAAAGTAAATGATAAAGTATTAATAAAGGGAAATAAGCAAACTCCAGAAAGATTTGTTGGTCGAAAAGCTGTGATAACTACTCAGTGCTTGAATGGATGGTATGTTGTTAGGACCCTTGATAATGGGGAGAGTGTGAAGCATCAGTATCATTCTTTAATGAAGATGGACGAATCAACACCCTGTATCAAACCTCCAGCAAAGCAAAAGGGCCAAAACCATCACCTGGAGCTTCCCTATTAAGCCTCTTGTAAACACTTAAGCAAAAGCGAATAGCATGCTTTTATCTGTAAAAAAATGCGCTAAATCCGGCTTTCACTGATGTTAGTCCTGGAATTTATCTTCAGTTCCGTCGATCCAGGGGGGACACTCTGATAGGCGCAAAAGGCATGGCCGCTCGTCCTGGGAAGAAGAAGACGAATCTTCTCTGGGGGTGGCTCTCTTCGTGATTTGTTGATGACTGTTGAACAACAACGTTAAAAGCGAGAAGTGCAGGCTGTTGTGACAGAGAAGATCATTATGCTGGCGGCAACTGATAGGACGAAGCTCGAAGCGGATGGAAGGACACGCGAATTGGATGTTGCTACGAGAGAGGAATGCCAAGATCAGAAGACAAAGATTCCTCAGGAGTCGATGTAATGCTACGACAACAGAAGGGGAATGAGGGTGGATGAAGAGGCCGCGATCGTGTGAAGGCAAGGAGGAAAGGGAGGTGAATCGAGCTTGCTATATGCCTCAAAACCTTTTCTTATTGCTACTAAGTCAGTGAGTGCTGAAGTGTATGTTTTTTCGAGGATTCAGTTCTACTTGTGGAAAGGTGCAAATCACTCCGCGAATAAATCATACTGGGGAGGAATCATGCATGTTCAATTTCTCTTCCTCTTTCTCTGTTCATCGACTGCGGTAGAGCAGACCTTCAAGAATTTGGATGGAGTGCGTCATCGCATTCCGTGAAAAAGTTGTCGACCACGATAACACTGTCTCCGCGCTCAATAAGTTTGTCTATAAGATGGCTACCAATAAATCATGCATCCTCAGCACTCTCGCAGAGATTTGTGCCTTAGGCCCAGAGGGATTTTGGCCCCATGACTAACCAACTTTCCCGCATAGAGTTCACCACTACTCTGTGTCTCGATCGGTTGTATCTGGAAAGCAGTGGTGAGTGCTCCCATCTGTGTCTGTGAGTTGAAGAGATGGGGTTGCAACTCAGAATGGGGAATTCAAAGAAAGCCAGCTGCTATATAGGAGTACTGCGACATAACTAACTTGGATGTAATAGACATTTATTTAATAGACATTTACTTTATTCACAATCTAGAGATTCAACTCTCATTTTTCCCTTTAAAAGGTGATGACACAAAGATACAAGGACAACAGACCAGGTGCCTTCTTTTTTTGAGAACTAGTTGCAGCTTGTCTTCGAAGCTGAAAAAGGAATAGAGATAGAGAAATAGAAGAGATATCTTTCAGCATCATTAACCATGGAGAAGACGAAAGTTTTATAGAACCCAAGAATTTTAGCATTTCTGATCAACCTTGCTGCCATCATGGAAAAGGCTGATGAAACACTGCTACCTAATGTGTATAGAGAAATTGGCCTGGAACTTGGGGAAAGGTCTTCCCCCCTGGGCATTTAGAGTAGTTCTTGAGCTTGAGATATGAGCTTGAGAGTTGAATTTTCTACTTGAGATCGGGTGGCCTAAACCCAGTGGGCTGTTCAAATTTGATTTCATCTTGTATTCTGTAAACATCTTGGCAGTAATACAATTGTTGTTGAGATATCGAGCTCCACTCGTGATATGCCAAGGTGACCGTTGTGCATTTATGTCACCGACTTGTCAGTTGCAGATGCGGTTGGTACACCGCCCATGAATAATAGCTAGATGACAGCTATCATTATCTACTCTAGTTCGTGGCTCAGTTAGTATGCCACCTTAGTTAGTTGAGTTTGGTTTGAGACCCATATATAGGGTTCTTCTATTTCTATGTACTTGAGTTCTTTTGGCTTTCACAACTAAGAAGAGGAAAATTGTTTTCAGCCTCCACCTGTGTGTGTATTCCCCCATTGTGCAAGCAAGAAAGCTACAAGTGAGACTCCTTCCTTCTCTCCCACAATCTTGACATGGTATCAGAGCCTTGTTCGTGGTAAGGAGCTCAAGAAAGCAAGCCAAGCTCGCGGTGTTCTGGTAAGAGGACTAGTGTTGCTTTCATTCTTATGTTTTGGGAGCAAGTCTCTGCAGGTAGCACAGCCGGAAAGTGCAAGAGTGCATTGTCTCAGGTTGAGACGCCCTTCGCGGTGAAGTAAGAGGGCAGTATATGCTGCGGGCAAGGGCTTAAGCCCTTGGTGACCCTGTTTTTTTTATTTGAGGCCATTTCGGGGCCTGTTTTGGAGGCGGAAGTTTCCTCCACGCACTCAGGAAAAGGCACAGTTTTATGCGGTGCGACCACTGTTCTACAGGTCGGTGAAAAGTTACTGTAGAAATTGCATCGTATGCTTGTACGCAGAGACATTGGGAGTTATAGAATCATCATTGTTGCCTGTTGATGCAAAATCATCACTAGGAAGTGACTGTGTGGTCAAATACCACTTTCGTCAGTTTTGTAGATTTTCCCTTGTGAGACTGAAGCTGTGTTCTTTGCAGTGACAGAATTTTTTGCAGTATTCTATAATGGCGTTTGATTCTCTTTCACAGATTGTCACTGAAAAGCTTGACAAGAACAACTTCCAAGCATGGAAGTTTAGAATGACAAATTTTCTTATGGGAAAAGGATATTGGAAATTTGTTGCAGAAAATGAAGAAGAACCAGTTCTTCCTGATGTTCCCAATCAACAGCAAATGCAAGCATTTAAAGCATGACATGAGAGAGCCAGGAAAGTTATGTACTGGCTGTCTATCAGCATTTCAGACTCTATGATTGTGTATATTCAAGATGCAAGTACGCCAAAGGAGGCATGGGATACTTTGTCAAAAATGTATAGCACAAATACTCAAGCCAGGAAAATGCAGCTCAAGCAAGAGTTGCATAATGTGCAAAGAGAAAATATGAGCATCAATGACTACCACATGAAGGTGAAGAAGATTGCAGATGCACTTGCTTCCATTAGGTCGCCAGTGGAAGATGATGATTTAGTTTCTGTGACCTTGAATGGTCTAGGAAAGGATTATGCACAGTTTCGAACATCCATTTCTATCCGTGAAAGATTTCCTGATTTTGAGGAGTTGATTGCTCTTCTAATTTCTGAGGAGTAGAGAAATGGTGGTGCATCTTCTTCAGGAGGAACTTCAAAAGAAGCTGTCTTCTACTCAAATGCTAGAAGCGGTAGAGGCAGAGCTAGAGGAGGCCGATCTGGAGGCCGTGATAGAAATCAGAATATGCAGCAAACTCAAGAAAACCAGTCCTATGGAGGAGGACGTGGTAACTCTAGAGGCAGGGGGAGCCAAAGAGGTCATGGTGGATGGCAAAGAGGCCAAAATGCAAACAGCAATGTTGAATGCTACTACTGTGGTAAAATGGGTCATATGGCTAAAGACTGCTATAAAAAGCAGAATGACATCATGAATGAAAAATTACAATAAGGGAATTATGCATCTTCTAGTAGACAGGGTGATGACAGAAATGAGCATTTGTTTATGGTGCAGCACATGAACAATTCTATGACAAGTGCAGAAGAAAGCAACGATATATGGTATGTTGACTCAAGTGCATCAAACCACATGACAGGTCATGCAGAATGGATGGAGGATGCAAGGAAAATGGAAAAACCAGGATTTGTGGAGACTGGTGATGATACTGCACATCCTATTGTGCAGATTGGAAAAATTCCTTTGTCTATGCAGGATGGAAAAAAAAAATACCTGTCCGATGTATTTCATGTCCCGAATATCACCAAGAATCTGGTTTCTGTTGGTCAAATGGTTGAGCAGGGCTTGCAAGTCAGATTTAATCCTCATGGATGCTTTGTTGAGGATATGAAAAATAAAGGTCGCTTGATACCAAAAGGAAAGAAGAATGGCAGAATGTTTACGTTGGATGTAGACATGTCTGAATTGAGTGCAGCAATGTTTGCACATGGGACCACTGTAGTTGCAGATATTGATATCTGGCATAAACGCATTGGTCATGTTAATGCACAACGACTTAAATCAATGCAGGCCCAAAATATTGTTGCAGGATTGCCTAAATTCAAGGTTGCAGAAATGTATAAGGTATGTGAAACCTGCCAATTGTGAAAACAGGCAAGGAAACTATTTCCTAGACATATTCAAGAGAGTAAGAAGCCATTGGAATTAATCCACTCTGATGTGTGGACTACTAAAGCTACATCTCTTGGAGGCTGTCATTATTTTGTCACTTTTATTGACGACTCTAGCAAAAAAGTTTGGGTGTATTTTATGAAAAAGAAAAGTGAAGTTTTTAGGCATTTCAAAACTCTTAAAGCTATGGTTGAAAAAGAAACAAGTCTGCAAATAAAATGCCTAAGGTCAGATGGAGGGGGAGAGTACCTCTCAAATGAGTTTGCAAGGTTCCTGTAGGAGCATGGCATAAAGCAGCAATATTCATGTAGTCATATCCCACAACAAAATGGAATTGCAGAAAGGAAAAATAGACATATTTGAGAGGTATCTCGTGCCATGCTCAACGAAAAAGACTTGCCAGATTTTTACTGGGCTGAAGCAGTTGCTACAGCAGTCTACATAATGAACAGGACTCCCACTGCAGCAATACATGGGATGACTCCAGAGGAGAGGTATACTAGTAGGAAACCAAATATTTCTCATTTGAAGATTTTTGGTTGCATTGCCTATGTTCATGTGCCAAATGAGTTGAGATCCAAGTTGGATCCAAAAGCTAAGAAGTGCATCTTTATTGGTTACTCTCTGCACAGCAGAAAGGATATAGATGCTATAACCCTTCTACTCCTAAGTTTACAATGAGCAGAGATGTTGTTTTTTATGAGATGAGTAGCTGGTATAAACAAGTAAATGTGATTGATGATGTAGATGCACAAAATGGTAATGCTGCACAAATGATGCCAGGAGGCATATTCCACGGTGGATTCCGTGAGGTTTTACGGTGGATTCCGTAAACTTAGATGACCGGGGCTCATACGCAAAGAGGATTCTTTGTGCGAGAAGTTGATGGGGACGCCTGTCCTTTTCGGGCGTTTCATTAATTTAGTGTGTACATGGGTGATTCCATAGCGGGTGATTCCGCAAAATGCATATTAAATTAATAAACGTTTATGAGTTTAGAGTGCGCACTCGTAATAAATTAAGGTTAGGATTTATTTCTAACCAGTTGATTTATTTATGTAGCTGAAGACTGCTAGGTATTCACTTTTGTCGGTTTAATTGTGTTATTTTACTAACGATTGTGAATGCTTCAGTTGATGTGTAGAGATAGCAGCAGTGGCGGAGGAAAGCATTGGAGTCTAGCGGGTTTTCGATCTTTGGACTATATTTTGATAGGCGCCACGCCTATATTTTGATTATGTCTATAGAGACATCGATTATTTATTATTATTTTGTATGCGCTTATGCGCCTGGATATGTTATTTTTATTTGGACATTGAGATTGGGCGTGCCAGACTCTTTGGGCACCGTCCATTAGCTTTATTTTCCTATTTTTGGTAGAAAGCAAACTCAAAAGCTAAAAGCTTGTCATATTTTTGTAATTGGGCTATTTTTTAGCAAAAAGATTGGAAATATATATTAAATACATGCTTTGTGAAGCGCTCACACAAGGCATGGGGGAGATTTAACCCAATTTGTCTCTTGTCTCATGTCGTGCTTGTTTTTACATTGGTTTTTGTGCTAAAAAGTAGAGTGCTTTGTTCTTGGGGACCTTTGGGAATTCACTACGTGAGCTACCTGCGTCCGATCTGCGCACCAGTGGTATCAGAGCGGAGCAGAGATCAAGGGCTTCCAATCGCTACCAATCTCGGGCGAAGGCGGAGCTCCAGGAACAAACGGCCTCTACAGTCAATCTCGTCGCGAACCGTCGATACAGGCAGACTTCTGGCGATCAAGAACCCCTGTTTCCACTCTCAGATCGCGAAGGACCACTCTCTGTCGGCGGAGGACCACTCCCTCATCTTCATGAACAAGTCGTGATAAACCAGTAAGAGCCATATCTCTATTTTCAAAAAGCTTAGTGTAAAAGCTTAATACAAAGCTTGAGAAGCTTAAAAAGCTTCAAATCGTCAAAACGTGGCCAAGAGGAGGGATTCCGAAAAATCCGCGTGAAGAAAAACGCCCCCCCCCCCCCCCCACGATTCAAAAACGGCGGCCTGCTAGTCCACCAATTAAGCTCTTAAGCTTAATCACCAAGCCTAATTAAGCCAAATCATACAAATCTCTGCAAGTCACACAGATCTGACAAGTCAAAATACTCCGGGTCTCGCACTACAGAAGTCAAGTTCAGCAAGTCACTTGGAATCAAGTCCTGCAAGTTCTGCAAGTCGGCTAAGTTCAGCAAGTTCACAACCCTGCAAGTCTGTTAAGTCTGCAACTCTGCAAGTCAGACTAAATCAGAACTGACTAATGCTCGAAACTCCTAGAAGACTTGTTCGTTTGCAAAAACTCAGAACTGGAAAGTTGTTCGCAGCAAGCTGTTCTACCTATCTACAAGTTCGTTGAAGTACTTTCAGCAAACGGAGACAGAAATATTTTAGAATTTCTGAAAATTGAAGAAGAAAATACCCAAAAATACATAGCCTTGTAACCCCAAATTTGAGCTACGCTCATCCCGCTAACTGATTTTGAGTGAGAAAGGTTTGTTGAGTTTTACAGGATGACTACCCCACATATGGATGATCCTATGGCTGAAGACGACCTACCCGAGCCTACCATGGAACAAAAGCTGGATCTTATCATGCTACAATTGGACGAAGAGCGAAGAGCTAGGCAAGCCTTGCAAGTGCAATTGACAAAGCTACAAGGAGCGTCCACTGATAAAGAAGAACCCCAAGCTGAAGATCTGATTCGCCGTACCATCGACGCCACTCTTGAAGCACAAACCATTCGCAAGGAATCCAAGATAAGTAAACGAAGTTTCAAGTTTCGCACTTTCAATGGCATAAGAGAAGGAAAGACTGTTTTATCATTCATTAGCCAATTTGATGACTATTTCCATGAGGAAACTTATCCTGAGAAAGATAAAATCAAGTGTGTTACTAATCATCTGATAGATAGAGCATCACTTTGGTGGACTGTCGTCCGCAAGAGTATAGAATGTCCTGCTACATGGGAAGATTTCAAGAAGAAGTTCATGCAAAATTTCCTACCACCGCAATTTCACGAGAAGGCTATCAAGCAATGGGATTTACTTCAACAACGCGATCGTGAGCCTATTCCACAGTATACAGAGCGTTTTTGGAATGCACTCCTACAGCTACGCATGCTTGAAAACGTACCAGAGACGACACATAAGCGGAAGTACATGTCTGGACTTCTTGGACATTACTACGCTGAGGTGAATATGTTCAAGCCTGCTACCCTTGAAGATGCCATCTCCTTAGCTCACGACACTGAAGATAAGTTACGTGGAAGAGATCGACGACCACAACCATTCCAAGCAAACGGTAATTATGGATCTAAACAATTCAATTCAAATTTCAGAAGGTTTAATCCAGGTCGTTTTTCATCACCATCTTTCCGCAAGAATTGGCCTAAACCACCTGCATTACCATCCACTATCAATCCAAATCCTAAGCCTATCCAACAAGCAAATCCAAATATACCCAGACTCCCAGCCATTGCAAATAATGTGACCAAAGCCAAGCCCATCGTATGCTACAAGTGTCACCAGCCAGGCCATCTCGCAGCAAATTGTCATTCAAAGAAGCCATCAGCACATATCAACTACCTTGGAGCTATGGACGAAGATGAGCATGAGGATATGCCAGATTTCACTGAAGAAGAAGATGATCCTACTACTACTTCCGACACTTTACCAGGTATGCCTACTTTACATTCATTGTTGACTATGAAATGTATGGTGCATGGAAAAGAAAGAATTATATTACATGATGACGGTAGTACGCATGACTTTATTTCAGCAAAATTGGTAAAGGAATTGAAATTGCATACAGTACCTACGCACTATCGCATAAAAGCTGCATTTTTAGGCACTAGGTACAATGGCACACAAGAAGTTCAAAATTTAGAAATTCAAATTGGTCCATATATTGAAAGAAGAAATTTCTTAGTTGTCCCATTACAGTCTAGCGACATTATTCTAGGAATGCCATGGAGACACCAACATAATCCCAATATAGATTATTCCACACACACAATGAATCTTAATTTTCAAGGAAAATCTATTACATTATTTGGTGCATGCATCTCATATGTTTCCACTGCTTTCTCATACTCAAGCAAAACGTGCACTACGCAAGAATACTAAATCATATCTCATTTGGGTGAATGAATTGCACGCAAAAGAAACTCATATGCACCCTAAACATAAGGAATTTCTTGCATATTTTAAGGATTGTTTTGCAGAAGACCTACCACCAGGTTTACCTCCATCACGTCCAGAAGACCATAAGATTGATCTAATACCTGGCACACAACCACCTTGCAAAGCCCCATATAGGCACAATCAAATAGAGCAAAAAGAAATCCAGACTCAAGTAGAAGAATTACTAAATAGAGGTTTAATTCGACCTAGCAGTTCCCCATTCGGTGCACCTGTGCTCTTAGTCAAGAAAAAAAATAATACTTATCGGATGTGTATTGACTACCGAGCATTAAACAAGATCACTGTAAAGAATAGGTATCCTATACCTAGAGTTGATGACCTTATGGATAAACTGCAAGGATCTTCTATATTTAGTAAAATTGACCTTAAATCTGGATATCATCAGGTGAGGCTAGATAGATCCGACATATTTAAGACTGCATTCAGGACACAGTTTGGCCATTACGAATTCTTAGTTATGCCATTCGGATTAACTAATGCACCTGCCACTTTCAGTAGAATGATGAATCGTATTTTTCTAAAATATCAATATTGTGTGATTGTTTTCTTTGATGATATTTTAGTATTCAGTCAAAGTGAAAAAGAGCATTATGAGCATTTATCATTAGTTTTTCAATTACTGAAAGAAAATCAATTGTTTGCAAATCCTGACAAGAGTGAATTCTTTAAGACAGAAATAGAATATCTAGGTCATATTGTATCAGAAGAAGGAATAAAAGTTGATCCTAAGAAAATTGACGCAATATTGCATTGGCCTATTCCTAAAAATGTACATGAATTACGCTCATTCCTTGGTCTTGCTAGTTTCTATAGGAAGTTTGTACGTAATTTCTCATTACTTGCTTTACCATTGACCAAACTTCTTAAGAAAGGCATTGTTTATCAATGGACTGAAAACCAGCAGAAATCCTTTGATTTACTTAAACGTGCATTGACCAATGCCCCTGTCCTACAATTGCCTGACTTTAATAGACCATTCTTTTTAGTTGTGACTGATGCTAGCGGATCAGGAATAGGAGCCGTGCTAATACAAGATAACCATCCAATAGCATATTTTAGTTCTAAGCTGAAACCCTCTGAGCTCAAATATTCCACCTATGACAAGGAACTCTTAGCAGTTGTCCAACCATTGAAACAATGGAAGCATTATTTAATGGGTTCAGAATTCATGATAAAGACTGACCAGCAAAGCATTAGACATCCACTTAGTCAACCCCAAATTTCTGACCGTCATATCAAATGGGCTTCATTCATTCAAAGTTTCCATCCTATCATTCAATACCAACCTGGAAAAGAAAATGTAGTTGCTGATGCATTAAGTCGAAGACCTGCAATTCATAACATTTCTATCATATCTTTTGATTCTTTGATTGCTATGAAAGACACATATCACCAGGACATTACTTTTCATTCTGATTGGCAAAAATTAGTTCAAAATAATTTCATTCCTGTTGATTCATTGTCATATAATGATGGATTCATGTTCTTTGAAAAGAGACTGTGTGTTACTATTCCATTCCGATCTTTTATTTTAAATGAAATTCATTGTCCCCCATATCAAGGTCATAGAGGTATCATTTCTACATTACGCATGTTAACTGAAGATTTTTATTGGCCGCATATGGATGCAGATGTATCTAATTTTGTATCTGAATGTTTGATTTGTCAAAGAATAAAGAGACATCATGGTAAACAGTATGGATTATTAATGCCTTTATCTATTCCATCTAAACCTTGGGAACATATATCTATGGATTTCATTATTGGCTTACCAAATACTAAATCTAACCATGACATGATTTGGACAATTGTAGATAGATTTAGTAAGCAAGCATATTTCATTGCATGTAAGAAAACTTTAACAGCATCACAAGCAGCACAGTTATTTTTGAAAACTATTTTTACTAACCATGGATTGCCGAAAGTGATTATTTCAGATAGAGATTCTAGATTTTGTAATAATTTCTGGATTACACTGTTTTCAAATCTAGGCACAAAGATTGATTTTTCATCTGCATTTCATCCAGAAACAAATGGACAAACAGAAGCCACAAATAGCACTATTTTAGATCTTTTACGTGCATACACTATCTCTAAACCTCAAACATGGGATACTCATTTGCATTTATTACAGTTTGCTTACAATAATACACCGCACACATCTACAAAGAAAGCACCTTTTGAAGTTATTTATGGACATAGATTATCTACACCTGTTGCATCTTTGTCTAATAGAATACAAAGTGCCGATGATATTGCTATTATGCATAACACTATTTTTGATGAGGTAAAGGATATGATTGCTAAATCCCAACAATCATATACCAAACAAGTCAACAAGAAAAGACAAGCCATGAATTTCAAAGTTGATGATTATGTTTGGCTTAGAATAGAAAAGCGTAGACTGCAAAGTGTAGATAGACATCCAGTTGTCAAATTAGCCCCTAGATTCTACGGACCATTTAGAATCATTTATAAGATTAATGACAATGCATTCAAGTTAGAACTGCCATCACATTGGAAAATTCATAATACCTTCCATATTAGTTTATTGAGACCATTTAGAGGACAATTACCTATCCACCCTGTCTATGAAAACCCACCTTTACTAGAAGAAGAGACTGAAATACTTGAACCAGAAGCCATCATAGACACTGACTACATGACCACTAGAACTGGCCGAACGTATTCTAGATATCTCGTGAAATTTAAGAACCATCCTATAGAAGAAGCACAATGGATGCACGCTAGAGACTTAAATGCTTTCCCCACTCTGTTAGCTCCACATTGAGCTAATAGCAATTGAGGTCAATTGCTATCCCACCCCGGGGGTATGATGCCAGGAGGCATATTCCACGGTGGATTCCGTGAGGTTTTACGGTGGATTCCGTAAACTTAGATGACCGGGGCTCATACGCAAAGAGGATTCTTTGTGCGAGAAGTTGATGGGGACGCCTGTCCTTTTCGGGCGTTTCATTAATTTAGTGTGTACATGGGTGATTCCATAGCGGGTGATTCCGCAAAATGCATATTAAATTAATAAACGTTTATGAGTTTAGAGTGCGCACTCGTAATAAATTAAGGTTAGGATTTATTTCTAACCAGTTGATTTATTTATGTAGCTGAAGACTGCTAGGTATTCACTTTTGTCGGTTTAATTGTGTTATTTTACTAACGATTGTGAATGCTTCAGTTGATGTGTAGAGATAGCAGCAGTGGCGGAGGAAAGCATTGGAGTCTAGCGGGTTTTCGATCTTTGGACTATATTTTGATAGGCGCCACGCCTATATTTTGATTATGTCTATAGAGACATCGATTATTTATTATTATTTTGTATGCGCTTATGCGCCTGGATATGTTATTTTTATTTGGACATTGAGATTGGGTGTGCCAGACTCTTTGGGCACCGTCCATTAGCTTTATTTTCCTATTTTTGGTAGAAAGCAAACTCAAAAGCTAAAAGCTTGTCATATTTTTGTAATTGGGCTATTTTTTAGCAAAAAGATTGGAAATATATATTAAATACATGCTTTGTGAAGCGCTCACACAAGGCATGGGGGAGATTTAACCCAATTTGTCTCTTGTCTCATGTCGTGCTTGTTTTTACATTGGTTTTTGTGCTAAAAAGTAGAGTGCTTTGTTCTTGGGGACCTTTGGGAATTCACTACGTGAGCTACCTGCGTCCGATCTGCGCACCAACAAAATTCACAACAGCAGTCACAAAATATTAGTGGACTTGGAACGTCCTCTAGCAGTGGTTCACATTCTTCGCCATGGACAGGAAGATTGAGATCAGGAGAATCTTCTCAAAGCAATGCAGATAATGGTATGCAGGTATCACGAAAAGGAAAAGAGAAGGTAGATCAGCCCATGTTTGATGTGAATGCAGGTCACTCTTATGTGGATGGTGAATCCAGTGGCTCAGAACAGAGCATTGTTGATGAGTTGGGTATTCCTTCTATTGTTACACCTCGAGTAAGGAAGACCAGGGATGTTTTGAGAGCACCTGGGAGTGAACCTACTTTGCCAGGTCTACCAAAGCTAAGTATCTTGTGGATAGGCTGAAATATGATGGATTTACAGCCATTCACTATGCCTATATGGTCAAAGTGATACAGGAACCAGAACCCACTTCTTTTGAGCAAGGCATGGGAAAAGAAAAATGGGAGAAAGCCATGGATGAAGAAATGGATGCCTTTGAGGAAAATGCTACATGGGAATTGGTACCTTTGCCTAAAGGTAAGAATGCAATTGGTTGTAAGTGGGTTTATAAGGTGAAGCACAATGCAGATGGTTCTGTGAACAGATACAAGGCAAGATTAGTAGTCAAGGGATATGCACAAACATATGGCATTGATTATGAAGAAACATTCAGTCCGGTTGCAAGGATGGCAACCGTAAGAGCAGTCATTGCTATGGCTACATCAAAGGAATGGTCTTTACATTAAATGGATGTAAAGAAAGCCTTCTTGCATGGTGATTTGCAAGAAGAGGTATATATGGAGCAGCCATCAGGTTATGTGCATGCTGTTCATCCTGAGTTTGTTTGCAGGTTGAAGAAAGCATTGTATGGCTTGAAGCAAGCACCTAGAGCATGGTCTGACAAGATAGGACAGTATCTTGTCACTATTGGCTTTCAGATTTCCAAGGGAGATTTCGCACTTTATGTGAGAAAAACAGAGAAAGATATTATGCTACTTGTCATTTATGTTGATGATTTGATTATGACAGGTGACAGTGATGAAGATATTCTTCATGTGAAAATGCTATTGAAGCAGAAGTTTGAGATGAAGGACTTGGGAGAGCTGCATTATTTCTTGGGCATTGAGGTGATTAGATCACCAAGTGGGAAATGGCTCTTGTAGAGGCAGTATGGATTGGACATGCTGTCCAAATATGGAATGACAGGCTGTAAGCCTATTCAGTTCCTTTGGAGCAGAATGTGAAGCTAAGCGCAGATGCAGGTGAGCTTCTAGAAGACCCTACTATGTACAGACGCATAGTAGGAAGTTTGATTTATATGACTATTACCAGGCCAGATTTGAGTTATGTTGTTGGATTGGTAAGTCAATTTATGCAGGCTCCAAGGAAACGGCATTTGGATGCGACTAGATGCATACTCAGGTATGTGAAGTCCACATTGTAGTATGGACTACTTTATGAGACTGGGGTTCAGATACAGTTGCATGGATACACTGATGTTGATTGGGCTGGTAGTATTTCTGATAGACGATCTACCAGTGGATATGTGTTCTCTTTTGGGAGTACTGCAGTCACTTGGAGCAGCAAAAAACAGCCTACAGTTGCCTTGTCAAGCACAGAGGCTGAGTACAGGGGTGCAGCAATGGCTGCATGTGAGGTAGCTTGGTTGCATAAGCTACTTTATGATATGCATCAGCTTACAGATAGGCCAGTTGTCATTTATTATGACAACATGACCAGTATACAGTTGGCAAATAACCCAGTCTATCATGCTAGAACAAAGCACATTGAGGTGCATTATCACTATGTGCGGGAGAGGGTTTTACTAGGTCTTATTGATCTAGTTTATGTCAGCACAGAGGATCAGGTAGCTGACATATTTACAAAGGCATTGGGCGCAGAGAAGCTGCGCAAGTTCAGAGACCTGCTTGGTGTGCAGGAAGTGGGATTGAGCTCGAGGGGGAGTGTTGAGATATTGAGATCCACTCGTGATATGTCAGAGTGACCGTTGTGCATTTATGTCACCGACTTGTCAGTTGCAGATGCGATTGGTACACCGCCCATGAATAATAGCTAGATGACAGCTATCCTTATCTACTCTAGTTTGTGGCTCAGTTAGTATGCAACCTTAGTTAGTTGAGTTTGGTTTGAGACCCATATATAGGGTTCTTCTATTTCTATGTACTTGAGTTCTTTTGGCTTTCACAACTAAGAAGAGGAAAATTGTTTTCAGCCCTCCACTTGTGTGTGTATTCCCCCATTGTGCAAGCAAGAAAGCTACAAGTGAGACTCCTTCCTTCTCTCCCACAATCTTGACAATTGTTACTCAGCATCATATTTGTCTTGATTATTTGCTTCGCTTGATCTTCCGTCTTGGAATTTTTCAAGGACCTTTGTGGTCGTGACTTTGCTTTCGAAAAACCTTCGGCATCTTGTAGCCTGCTATGTGGCATCCTCTGATCCACATTCAACTTGTGGTGACCCTTGTCCCACATCTATCCATGAAGTCCACATCCTCCTATGTGGCTACCATAAATCACACAATGATACCCCTCTAGGGTACCAATAACAATATTCCAATAATTGGACATTGCACATTTCAACACCCCTCCTCAATGTACAATCAGTGTGACCATCTCACCTCTCACCCCCAATGATTTGGCATTGCCAAACTCACTCTCTCAACACTCCCCCTCAATGACAAATTGGAGTGTTCAACAAATGTGTGCGCATGTGTCTAGCAACCTAGACACCTCAAGTCCATTTCGAGCACCATGCTGCTCGGGCGGAACCACCCAAGTGCTTTTTAGACACCCCATGTGTCAGGGAGAAGGAACCAACCCAAGTAGTGCATCATCAACGTACACTACTCCTGCACACCACAATCAAATATCCTTTTTGAGCACCCATGGGCTCGGGCAGAGGACCCTCATAAACATGGGTGAGAGAATTACATCCATTTTATGTCCATGCAAGGGCAAGACACCCGCAAATAAAGGTGTCATAAAAATACATCCATAGGTATAGATTGTGAATGAGCACATCATTGTTCACAATCTTTCAATACATGTGTCACTAGATTTGACACAAAAATATCTATGCCATATATGCCATTGACTAAATATGTGGCTCTTGCCACAACCAAGATTGACATATATTTTGATTCCCAAAGATATTCCATATGGAGATTCATCTTAGGGAGTGGTATGGAAAGGATAAGAGGCTAAGGGGCTAAGGCTTGTTTCAAACCACACAAGATAAGATCATTTACACCATACAAATACTTTAGGGTTTTCAACCCCAAATCAAACATTTTGAGGCAGCCATCTCTTTCTCTCGGCCGTCATCCTCACGAGCCTCTTCAACTTCTTCCTTCCGCTATTATGCTCCTCTTCAACGACTTTCTTCTGTGATTTTCTTATGCTTTCTCATAGCTGACACTTCTCGTCGGATCCATTTGCACCAAAAGTGGCATCTGAGCCCTTTGGCTTTACCTGTATATCTCTCTTCCACTTGCAGCATTATCAGGCGAGGCATGTGACTCTGCTTCCTTCTTTGAAATGGGCTCCTTTCGTCCTTTTGAAGGAGACTTCGTCCTCAAGTTTGGAGCTATTTAAGAACAACAAACGGCAATGTTGCAAAAGCTTATGCAGAAATCGAGATGAAGATGGCACTGGGATGGAGCATTCAGCAGCGGTACAGAACTCTAAAGCGGCAAGGCTTAGGTGGGCTCACTCGTATCTGCATGAGAGCAACTCGATGATCAGTGAGAAACTTTACAGCCAAGGTCATGATCATGGATGTAGTTTCGTAGCCAGCCATGAGCAAAGAAATTATCAAGTCGATGTTATGTTGATTTGCCATGTTCTGTCTTAGAAGTGCCGCCAAGAGATCCTGATCTTCATGAGTGACTTCTTTTCTCCGTTCATCCACTACGTTCTTCAAAATTTTTGCAATTTCTGCGCAGCTTGCTGTTGTCAAAAAACTCTTCCACGAGCTGAAACAGATCACGCTTATTCCAAACATCTTCCTTATAAGCAAGGATAACAATGGCAACCTCGTGATCCATTTTGAGAAGGGCAGTGCCGGCTCCTTCTTCAGTATCCCTTTCACTGCAATCATTTTCAGCAGCTCCCTGTCATGAGTGTCATTGCATCAGCAACCATCTTGTAACTCCTTTGCTGACCTTCTTGAACAGCAACTTAGCAAGGGCAGCGTCAACAACAATCTTTGCAGCATCTCTTCTTTGCAACAACTCTCTCCTTTCTTCACGGCAGCTTCTTTCTTGACTTCTCAATAGCAACATCCTCCTGCTTCTTCCATGAGCAGGGAGTCTTCTTCTCTTGGCAGCAGCAGCTTCCATAGGGAGCAACTTCCTTTGTTGCAGCAACCTGCACAGTTCTTCTTTTATCATAGTAGAAAACTTCAACTCAGGACTACTACTTTCGTGGGCTACTTCAAATACAGCAAAGGCATAATCTCACACAAACTCTCCCTAATGATAGAGTGTTGCCATTTTTTTTCTCTATACAAAAGACATGAAAGAAAACACACTAATCTACCTAAGCTTAGCGGATGACCAGCTCTGATACCATGATAAGAAACTAAATGAGACCGCCACTAAGCCTAGGGCAATGCAAGATTAGTGCAATGCTATGGAGGATCAAAATACACAAGGAAATCCATAATGGAGAGACAACGATGTAGGCAACACTCAACAATATATTCCAATGCTTAATGATCATACAATGGCAGGTCTCTTATATAGAGAACCTCAAGACAATAGCCTGCTATGTGGCATCCTCTGATCCACATTCAACTTGTGGTGACCCTTGTCCCACATCTATCCATGAAGTCCACATCCTCCTATGTGGCTACCATAAATCACACAATGATACCCCTCTAGGGTACCAATAACAATATTCCAATAATTGGACATTGCACATTTCAACAATCTTTGGTGAACCCAACGTGAAAGCATCGCATTTAGAAATTTCAGGATGGGAGATACTTTAGCATCAACTTCAGCCCCTTCTACGATTCCTACTTTGTCCTCTACTTCGACTCCGTCACATTGACTTCTACTTCAAGTACTTCTACAAATGATTTAAAGTAAATTTTGCAGAATATCTCTATGTATATGCAACTTCAAAATCAGCAGACACAATTTTATATGCAGCAACAGCATCAGTTACATCAACGACAGTTGTCTCATCAAAGGCAACTATATTCGGAGCAAGAGAATGCAATCAGCACGACTAAGGCGATTGAAGCAATTGAAAATGAAAAGAAGCTATTTGATGTCTGTAATGTATCGGCTTATTTGAAGACGTATGAGATTAAGATGGGATTTTTTGGAGTACCGACAGGACTTATGAGCAAATATTTTCTTCACCTTGTCACACCCGCCTTGAGGGTAAAAGTGACTAATCTTTTCTTTCAAAATTCGCATTGGCAGGATTTTAAGAAGGCCCTGAAAGATGAGTATTTTCTTGGGGACTTTGGGATGGCTACACGGTGGTCATTCAGAGAATGGGTCTACATGCCAAACAAAGGTCTAGCTACTTCTGAATTGATATGAGAATTTGAAGAGAGGTATAGTCAGCTTGATGCCACTAAACAAAGAGCATTGGATATTGAGAAAGTTGAGCTTTTCTTGCAAGCTACAGATCCTGCTCTTCAAGAAGAATTAGGAGAGCTTCTTGAGGATCTCACGAAGCCTATGGGTCTTAAAACAAATTGGCGGGATGCTCAGGATGCGGTCTCGACTTTGACCAAGAGGCGAATATGGAAGACCCACCTACAGAATGGATCTATGACTCCGATGTCATCTTCTGCTCCTATGTCTGCTTCTACCCCTGTCATTTCTTCTCTTCCTCAGCCAGTTACTTGGCCTATGCCAGTGCCTACTGTTTCTAATCCTCCCGTTCCTCCTGTTCCTAGACTGATGCCAGCTCCTTCTGCTCCGAAATCATCCGCTCCTTTGGTTCCTTCCTCTCTTGATGACATAATCAAAGGCAATAATGGATTTGACACTGGAGTCAGTTAAAGCAAAATTGGTGGGAAAATTAAAAGAGCAGTTTGCCTCGACTGCACCTACTATTTCTTCTAGTGCTCCTAGTGCACCTAGGAGAGATCAAAGATGTATTTGGTGTGATAGTACGGACATTAGCATTGCAGGGGTTGCAAATCTTTTCAAGATGCAAGGAGGAAGAATTTGGTATTTTGGGGACAAGATGGCAAGATCTGGTTGACTAAAACAAGAGCTCCCCTTGCTACCAATTTTGGGAAAGGCGGAATGAAGAAATTAGAAGATGACATGGTTGCGCGTACTTCTTATGTGGTAGCTAGAGGAGATGCCTCTGCATATGGAGTCCAGATTGAGAAAGGTTCAGAGAGTCTGTCAGCATTATGGACCTACGCTATAGAGACGGCAAATAAGGGGAAAATCCAATAGACTGTTTTGACTAGTGCAGGTTCTAGCATCAGATCTGAGACAGGTTGGGATTCGCCTATTGACAGGTACACTATTTATGCCTACTTGGCTAAATCTCAGGGAGCAGATGTACTTGTTGAGGAGAAGCGTAAGAGAGATAAAGAGAATCCAAATGCAGCTAAAAAGGCTAAAGGGGGTGAGTTTGTTACTCCACCTACTACAGGGCCGTATTCGTGACCAGGACCAGAATGACAAATGGAGGATGCTGAGAAGAAAGAAAAGAGGAAGGAACCTAGACAGAGAAAGCAGCCAGGATTTAGATTAATGTCCGATATTGAGACATCTACGGACATGAAGAAAATCTTTAATGACAAGATACTTGGTAGTGAGGTGACTTTTACTATTTATGAGGTTTTGGGCATCTCTAAAAGAGAGTTTCAAGATCAGTTCTAAAAATTCCTGAAGAGAAAAAGACATACATTGCCTACTACTGATACATAGGGAGTTTTGATTGGGGAGTTAGATGAGGATGAGGATGAGCTTATGGTCGAGAATGCTTCTATTTTTCCACAGACAGAGAAGAGGGTTCAGCCTATGCATTATGATGAAACTGATGAGCCTATCTTGGTACCGCGCAGTCACTTTTCACAAAGTCATTGGGCTAGGGCAACTACAAAAACAACGGTAAAAATTGGAGAGAAACAGGTGCCTTATGTTGCTTTGGTGGATCATGGTTTAGAGATTAATCTCATAGTTCGTGGAGTTTATGAAAGTAATAGATGGCCTATGGATGTAGAGCATGGGTGGCATATGAGAGCCACCAACAACACTGCAGGTGATTTGTATGCTATTTGTCCCAGTGTCAGGATTTCTATTGGAGATGTAGAGGAGGATTTCCATTTCTTTGTGTAGGATTCATGCTCTTACCCCATAATCCTAGGACAGCCATTCATCACAGAGATGCGCATGGAGACGAAAGTAATGGATGACGGATCTACTTATGCACAGATTCGCAGTAAAGATGGTATGAGAGCAGTCCAATTTATGACCGTGTGTGTAAATCATGCTAGAAGTAGGGATACTCTTTGAGATGCCCCTTTGCCCATTGCAAGGGATTCCGATTTTCATTAGTTACCGTTGTCCCGCGAGACGACGGTGGTACACAGCAGAGGAGATTAGAGTTCTCGCCTCCTGGCAGTAGTGTTTTCTCCTGCAATTTTGTTGGAATTTCAGCAAACAGTTCAATGAGTTATCAGAAGATTTCTGAGTTGCCTAGAGCTGCCAGGCAGTACATATGCAGGAAGGAGAAAGATTTGAAAAATACATGTATTTTAGAGAATGATGAGCATATAGATGGGATGTATGATAGTATGGTTTGTGCAAATACGATGAAAGAGATGGAAAATATGTCGAAAGCTTATATGCAGAGTTGTCCTAGTAATGTATCAGTGCAGTCCCTGGACATGTTTCATGAAATTTCAGATTTTGTGTCACAGATAGAGTCAAAGGCTAAGGTGACTTAGTAAAAAGTGTTGAGTGCTGAAGAAATTCAACAAACAGAGTTTCCGACTGATTATGATCAGCCTACAGAGACACAGAGGGCTAAAAACTTTCAGCCAACAGAGTTTACTACTGAAATATTTCAGCATCCAGAGTTTAGGGCTGTTTCTATGCAATCCATAGAGCAGAGGGCTGAGGATATTCAGCCAACTAGAGGGCAGAATTGCTGATTTACAGCAAGATTTGAGTAGTGCAGAGGATCATAATGAAGCCAGGGTTGACATGAAATACAAGACTGTGGATAAGAAGGTGAAGCTGGTAGCTGGACCGCTTCCACCTGACAGTGATCAGCAAATAGAGGGGGCTGCCAAGCAACCAATTTTGAGGAACCCAGAGCATATAGGCCATAAATTTTCAGTAGAGACTCTTGCTGAATTAAAAATTGGAAATGGTGATTTCTTACTACCTTCAGAGAAGCAGTGCTTTGAGAATATGCTTGAGCGACATGGAAGAGGGTTTGCTTTCTTCTCGCATGAGATTGGCTGTGTGAATCCGGATATTGTTGCCCCTATGGTGATCTTTACTATCCCTCATATTCCATGGAACCTCCGACCTATTCCAGTGCATAGGGCACATCTACCAAAGCTAGTTGACTTGTTGAATGAGAAAATCAGGATGGGAATCCTAGAGCCGTCATCTGCACCATACTCAAATAGGTGGTTTACGGTTCCAAAGAAGAATGGTACGATTTATACAGGACATGCAGCCAGTAAACAGAGTTACTATCAAGAATGTTGGTATAGGTCCAGTTGTGGATGAGTTTGCAGAAGCATTTGCTGGACGTGCTATCTATTCTTTAGGTGATTTGTATTCGGGATATGATCAGTTTTAACTGGCCTTGCAAAGTAGGGACCTAACCACTATGAGAACTCCTATTGGGCTTGTCAGGATGTGTACCTTGCCTCAAGGTGCCACTAATTCTGTTGCGCATATGATGAATGCCATGCATAAGGTCCTTCACAAGTACATACCTCAGCTTACCACGCCTTTCTTGGATGATGTGCCCATTAAGGGGTATGCAGAAGAAGAGAAGAATGAGAGTCTAAATGAGTAGGGATGCAGATACTTTGTGGCTGATCATATTGCAGCTTGTGAAAAGATTTTGGCCAGGTTAGAAGAAGTAAACTTGACACTATCATGGCAAAAATCTATTTTTGGAGTAAATGAGGTCGTCATTGTTGGATATATGTGTGGGTATTATGGCAGGAAACCTTCACCTGCGAAGGTGGATGCTATAGGAAAGATCACGAAGTATTGTTCTACTACTTCAGAGGTACGGAGATTCATTGGAGCCTATGTGTTTTACATGATTTGGATAACCCATTTTGCACACATAGCAGATTGTTTATATCAGCTGCTTTGAAAGGGGCAAAAATTTTATTGGGATGAGAGCCACACTAGAGCCATGTGGAAATTGAAGAAGTTATTGCAGACTGCTCCTACTCTCAGGAAAGCAGATTATAATTCCAGAAAGCCTATTGTATTGACAGTTGACACTAGTTCAATTGGCATAGGTTGGGCTGCGAGTCAAGATGATGCAGATGGAAACAAGTACGCTATTCGGTTTGGGGCAAAAGTCCTAAACGAGAGACAGAGGAGGTATCCGCAAACCAAGAGGGAATTACTAGGGATTGTTACGGATGTCAAATGTGACAAGGAGTATTTTATTGGAGCCCCAGTTATGGTAGAGACAGATTGCTTGCCATTGATAGGTATGATTACGAGTTGCTCTACTCCACATAGCTATGCGGAGATGGATCGCATACATCAAATCATTAAATCTAGAATTTAAACACATAGCAGGGAGGGATAATCTAGTGTGGCAGATATGCTGTCTAGAGCCAGATATGATGATAAGGAGACACTACTTGTAGAAGAGGATGATGCAGAAATTTCAGTCGCTATGGTTGATCATGTTTGCCATGTCTATGATATTGTGGCTTTCATAGAAGAACTCTATGCTGGAGATCGGTTGCAAATTGGCAAGTACCTTAGTACACTAAGCAAAAGAGATGAATGGACAGATGAAGAGTTCAAGAAGATCAAGAGAAAAGCCTATGGTTATTTTCTCAAGGATGGATTTCTTTGGAAGCACCCGAAGAAAAGAGGTGGATTACCCTTGCGGGTTGTCTGCGATAAAGAGACCCAATTACAGGTGATGAGAGAGTTTCATGAGAGTCCTTGGGCTGGTCATAGAGGAGTGTGAATTACTTATGAGAAAATCAAGGAAAAATATTGGTGAAAAGGCATGTACAGAGATGTTTCTTGCTTTGTAGAGACTTGCAGAGATTGTCAGATGTATTCCGTAGTGCATCATCGAGACGAGCTTCACTCGACCTATCCACTATGCATTCATTATAAGTGGGTAGTTGACTTTGGTTACTATGCCGATGGGTCTATGGCAGATGAGATATATTGTATTGGCTAGAGAGGATCTTACTAATCATGTTGAGGGTAGACCTTTGAGAACAAAGACCACTAGTACAATGTATAAGTTCTTATTGGAAGAAATTTTCTGCAGGTATGGTTGTGTGGGTAAGATCACTACACAGATCGCGGTGAATTAGATGTAGATGAAGCTAGGGAGTTTTTCTCTCAACTAGGAATCAAGTTGGCTCTAACTACAGCATACAATTTAGAGGAAAATGGAAAGAGTGAAAGAGGACATCCACCGATAGTGAAAGCATTAGCCAAAGGATGCATAGGACAAATTGGAGAATGGCCAAGACTTCTACCATTTGCTTTGTGGGCTGATCGTACGACTCACAGTGTTACCATAGGATATATGCCTGCAAAATTGATGTATGGCCAGAAACTCGTTATGCCGACACTGAGACTTGTGCTTTCACTTGGTCAGTTTTACCTTGGCAGGAGGATTTGACAAGAGAGGAGCTCTTAGCTCTTCAGATCTGGAAATTGGAGAGAAGTCCTGAGGATATTCAACTAGCTATTGATAGGTTGAAGGTTACTACACTTAGAAATAAGGACAGGTTTGACAGTAGGTCACTTGCGGCCTAGAGCAATAGAAGAGGGAGACTGGGTATTAGTCTTTGATAGCAGCCTTGAAATCAGCATACTACACTTCCGAAGATGGTGAAAAGATGGTTTGGGCCATACTTAGTCAAACATGTCTTTGACAATGCAACATATAAGCTGACAGAATTGGATGGGACAGTGCTTAGAGTGCCCGTTGTAGGAAAAAGAATCAAAATTTTCAAGAAAAGAGATGAGGAGGATTATGCATTGGAAGAATTTGCAAGAGAAGAGCAATGAGAAGAAACTCCGGTAGAAGAGACAGATTATATGACAGATAACCTTGCTGATATACCGGAAATAGACAATGAAGAGATTGATTTGTTCGTGGATCTTGATGACAATGATCATGGGTAGTTGGCCCATCTGGAGGATGCACAGGATCAGAGGGGGTGGATGTCGTGCTGCTACATATCCGAGGTGTGGAATCCACCAAAAAGTTTGTGTGTGTGACATTCATATTTTGTATATACCTAGTCATTGTATTTGCATTTTGTTCTGTGTGTGGCTTGTGTGTTTGTGTGTGTATGAACCCTAGCTTTCCCGTAAGTGTGTTTCCATTTATCGTCTCCAACCCGTGTGTGTGCTGGGACTTCGTTCCATTGTAAATAATATTATTTGTGTGCATTTATCTTTGCATGTGTGTGAATGAATGCTTGTGTGTGTGTGTGTCAAAAATATTTTAAAAAACCGATGTCAAGGTAGTTTGCTAAAGCTGAGGTACAAGAAATCCTAGATCTAAGATAAGAAGAAATACAAGAATGCCCTACAAGTGGACAACTAGGAGATTTGATGAATGGGTGAAGCAGGATCAGTTGGAACTTGATTCTACCGAACATGAGGGAGATGAAAAAGTTGATGATAAGGCTGGGAGCTTAAAGATGACTCGCCATCAAAAACACAAAATTGATGAGACGCATGTAGAGGAGGGACATGAAGATTTTGATCCTGCAAGTCTACGCGAACATGAAGAGTTCACAAAGGTGAAAAACATTGGCAAGATAGAGCTTGGGAAGTATGAGATTGACACATGAATGCTTGTATATCATGTGGGAAAGTGGCAAGGAGGGAAGACATGGCACCAAATCATGTTTTACAGCTGGTAGTTCAAGCCTATAGACAAGAAGCCGAAGTATGGAAGGGGAATCCAGTTAAGTCAGCAAAAAAAAGGAGAGAGCGGCTGGAACAGATAAGGCATCATAGTACCGGTGATTTGGAACTCTCAAATATTGGAGGTGTTCAATTCCCACACAAAGTAAATGATAAAGTATTAATAAAGGGAAATAAGCAAACTCCAGAAAGATTTGTTGGTCGAAATGCTGTGATAACTACTCAGTGCTCGAATGGATGGTATGTTGTTAGGACCCTAGATAATGGGGAGAGTGTGAAGCTTTAGTATCGTTCTTTAATGAAAATGGACGAATCAACACCTTGCATCGAACCTCCAGCAAAGCAAAAGGGCCAGAACCATCTCCTGGAGCTTCCCTATTAAGCCTCTTGTAAAAGCTTAAGCATGAGTAGATAGCATGCTTTTATCTGTAAAAAACTGCGCTAAATCCGGCTTTCCCTGCGATTAGTCCTGGAATTTATCTTCAGTTCCGTCGATCCAGGGGGGACACACTCTGATCGGCGCAAAAATCATGGTTGCTTGTCCTGGGAAGCAGAAGACGAATCTTCTCTGGGGGTGGCTCTCTTCGTGATTTGTTGACGACTGTTAAACAACAACGTTAAAAGCGAGAAGTGGAGGCTACTGTGACAAAGAAGATCATTATGCTGGCGATAACTGACAGGACGAAGCTCGAAGCGGACGGAAGGACACGCGAATTGGATGCTGCTATGAGAGAGGAATGCCAAGATCAGAAGACAAAGATTCCTCAGGAGTCGACGTAATGCTACGACAATAGAAGGGGAATGAGAGTGGATGAAGAGGCCGCGATCGTGTGAAGGCAAGGAGGAAAGGGAGGTGAATCGGGCTCACTATATGCCTCAAAATCCTTTTCTTATTGCTACTAAGTCAGTGAGTGCTGAAGTGTATGTTTTTCGGAGGATTCGGTTCTGCTTGTGGAAAGGTGCAAATCACTCAGCGAATAAATCATACTGGGGAGGAATCGTGCATCTTCAATTTCTCTTTCTCTTTCTCTGTTCATCGACTGCGGCAGAGCAGACCTTCAAGAATTTGGATGGAGTGCATCATCGCATTCCGTAAAAAAGTTGTCGACCACGATAACACTGTCTCCGCACTCAATAAGCCTGTCTATAAGATGGCCACCAACAAATCCTGCATCCCCAGCACTCGCAGAGATTTGCGCTTTAGGCCCAGAGGGATTTTGGCCCCATGACTCACCAGCTTTCCCGCATAGAGTTCACCACTACTGTGTCTCGATCGGCTGTATCTGGAAAGTAGTGGTGAGTGCTCCATCTGTGTCTGTGAGTTGAAGAGATGGGGTTGCAACTCAGTCATAGAATGGGGAATTCAAAGAAAGCCAGCTGCTATATAGGAGTACCGCGACATAACTGGACTTACCTTGGTGGTATCAATGTAACTGATTGCTGGTCCCTGGAGCTGAGCAGAAGAAACTTTAACTTGGATGTAATAGACATTTACTTTATTCACAATCCAGAGATTCAGCTCTTGTTTGTCCCTTTAAAAGGTGATGACACAAAGATGCAAGGACAGCAGACCAGGTGCCTTCTTTTTTTGAGAACTAGTTGCAGCTTGTCTTCGAAGCTGAAAAAGGAATAGAGATAGAGAAATAGAAGAGATATCTTCCAGCATCATCAACCATGGAGAAGACGAAAGTTTTATAGAACCTAAGAATTTCAGCATTTCTGATCAATCTTGTTGCCATCATGGAAAAGGCTGATGAAACACTGCTACCTAATGTGTATAGAGAAATTGGCCTGGAACTTGGGGAAAGGTCTTCCTCCTTGGGCATTTAGAGTAATTCTGGATCTTGAGATACGATCTTGAGATATTTTGTCTTTCTAACACTTACCCATATAGCAGGAGTCGCATTGATAGGTGGAAATCCCAAGTGATACCATGCATGTTCGACACGTGGTTGTGATATTTCAGTTTTGAGACACGCGCCTCATGTAGGAAGAGATACCCTCATATAAAAAACATATTCTCACTTTTGATTTTGAGTACTCGAGTGGAATTTTACATGGCAAGGGGCATGTTCGCCATCTAGCAACTAAGGGGAAGCAATGGGTAGCTTGGTAAAATAAGGAAAAAACAAAAAACATGATGAGTTTTTTTAGAAAAAGAAGAGAGGGAGAAGAATTCTACACAAGACAATCAACATATTAGAGAGAGAGGGAGAGAGGGAGAGAAGAATCTTGTAGCCTAAAGAGAAGGGAGAAATCTGACGCTTAGAAGAAGAAGAACAAGTTTTTAGAAGAAAGATGCTGTGAGGCTGAAGTTATTGGAGCCATGGAGTGACAGATGATTTTTTATGCCGAGAAGTGCTTAGAAATAGCCAAAAATTCTAAATTTCAAGGGAAAAATAGACTTCGTCGAAGGTGACGGTTGCAATTAGTAAAATTTTAGCGGCAATGCCTGAAAGTGCTTAAAAGACCCACTGGACGACAGTTGGAGAAATTTCATAATTTTTTGGCATGTCAGACAAGACCCTAGGAGATGCCCCGTAGTGGAGGACTTCAAGATGGACGCCCAGGATTTTTGGGACTTCAATTTGGATACCGGACGATGGAGATGGAGTGCTCAGGAGGCCAAGACCCAAGGTCAAGTGGGAATAGACTTTAAAAGTCCCAAAGAGTCATGCCTTTTGGGGGCTCTCTTTGGGAGCCCCAAAAATTGAACCCGTGGGGGTGGGGGGGGGAAGGGGGGGTTCTGTTTTTTCGAGCGCAGTCTGAGAAGGCGCCATTATTCTAATTGGTGGAAGGAGGGGACTATGGGGCCTGCAAACAACCCCCCAACTAAGTTGATGCATGATCTACATACTATCTTCGCTCCTCATTGCCTATCTCCGCACGTAGAATGGTTACCTAGTTGTGGAGATCAGAATTCAGTCTTTCTCTCTCCTCTTTGTCTCTCCCCTTAAGAGGCACTTCATGTGGCAAGAATCAAGAAGAGAATCGGGAGATGGATGCTTGTCCGGGAGGCACTGGATTGTTCCAAGAGGTTGAGGAGGCTGAAGGATGAAGATCTATGCTAAAATCCATGGCTAGTTGGTTGATACACAGTCCTAATTAAATACTCAAAAAACTCGAAACATGCAAAAAGGTGGTATGCTCTATTTTATGAAAGAATTTTGCTTGTTTTTTATCACTCATGGTCTAAATGGTGTGCACATGGACTGAAATGTTATTTGAATATTTCTTGCATTATGTTTGAGGACTGCAATCACTATTATGCAGAACTCGTATTGATTTACAACAATTACAAATTTTCAAAACCCGAAAAAACACTAATTTTGATGGAAATTGATAGTTTCTTTGATTTTGAGTGGGGAAAAATGAGTGGACATGGGGTAAAATAAGGAAAAATGCTGAGTTTCAGTTCCAATGATCACTCTCTATGGTCTATGGACATTTGTGAATCATACAACAAATGAAAATTTTCTTATGTAGGTTAGCTATCTAACACTTGATATCAATCACTATTTATCCAATATAGGTATGTGTCTTGGTGTTTCTATAGTTTGGATTAATGAGACAATGCTAGTAAACATCTCACATGGATAGACAACAATTTTGGTAAGTTTAGATTTGATAAAAAAATGCTATTCTAGATTTTATGAAAAGCATGACAAGTTTGATGCCCTAACACGCCACTTACTAGTCCATGCCTTACACTAAAGAGTACCTATGATACAAATACTACAAAGGGTTAACTTCATTTAAATAAACACTATTCTTAGATAATGAACAAGTAATTGTTTTGCTATACATTGGTGATGTTTATGAGAGTAAAAAACAGCTAGTCATGTAAAACCTTACAAATAACACCTTAGTAAAGTATTGAAAGCATAGAAATTCTACTTCAATCAAATGTTTACATCATCCATCATTGATTGATTTATAGTGAGAATGGAAGAATTGATGTACTATATGGCAAGGAAGCAATGTGGGAATCACTTGGTATATATATAAAGCGTGAATGATTTGGCAACATCTTACATCATAAGCTTTTAGGTAGACCAATCTTATTGTCCCTATTTTGATGTACACTCTATCAAAGTTTCACTCTAATAAGCAACGATGTTAAATTTATATGATTTCATATTGCTTGGGGAGTTGATGAGAAAATATCTAGCTAGAGACTTTCTTCAAATGATTTATGTGATTACATAAATGAATTTATATAAGGAGATTCTTTATCAAGGTTTGAGTCTATTAAAACATGTCATTTTTACTAGGGGATTGGATTTTCTCAAGGAAAGGTGACTAATAATTGTTTTTTGAATAGGCCTTGAAGACATGCTCTCTTACAAGTGGACCCCAAGCAATAAATTAAGAAAACAAAAGGTAAGGAGAATGACATCTAGTTTACCACTCTTTGGGTATCTCTATTTGACGATTGCGATAGAGTTGGCTTGTGATTCTTTAAAGCATCACCAGGCTATGTTATTTGTGGAACTTCATGGAATTAACACCCTCTACATCTATACATGTTCTTGGGAAAGTTACTATATGTATATCCTCTAAATCATGTGCATTCAAGGACTATTTATAAATATCCTTATCTATGAATTTTTCTTGAATAAAACATACACTTTTCTATTCAATCTATAAATAACCCCTTTAAATTACACCCTTCTATATGTAAAAAATTTATAAAAATTGTATTTTAAAATACCTTATTTTGAACCCATGTGATGCACACATATATTCATGAGTAACTCACCTGAGTACATGTTGTAATAGACTCTATTCACTCCCTTTCTTGATTGTTTGTTTACAATAGTCCTTTTAGATTTTTCTATGGACATTTGGATAGACAGAATCTTTCTCTTACACATCTCTCTCTCTCTCTCTCTCTCTCTCTCTCTCAACCACTCTTAGCATACTTTATTTTGGTGAAATAATTTTCTAGTTAGGCTAATGTAACAAATGGAAAGCATTGAGAATACACAAACACACAAACCTCAACTCACACCACCCTTCCCCCATGAAAAAGAAGAAGAAAAGGAAAAACATACACCTCCATGTAAGGATCATCTCTCAACTCCTTAGAAACTATAATTGAATAGCAAATGAAATGGAGATTCATAGTGATAGACATGATTGTATGACCAACAACATATAGTACTATAGAGTAGAGAGAGAGGGGGGGAGATGTGTATGCTTCTCTTGTCTATCCCTTTGCTTATCTCAAGTTTTACATTAAACAAAATACTAGAGTTCATAAGATTCCCAATGTTTGCCTATATTAGCCAACTATGAGAACTATAGGACATGCTTTAATGATTTAGAAAAATTCTGAAAGCATCATTGATGTGGTTCACATACCCAAACTAGTCATAGTAGAAAACATCAACATAAATTTATTTTGATAGTTGACAACGCTAGAAGTGATCATGTATTGTTTTCCAGTGGTTGGTTTAATGTTTGTAAGGAAAATCCAACGTGCAACCACTCGAGATAAGAAGGTCATGGAAATAAGTCCAAACTGGCCTCTCTTAGAGTCTCGGGTAAGTTACTCATGAATATATGTGTACATCATGTGGGTTCAAAATAAGGTATTTTTAAAATGTCATTTTATACATTTTTTACATATAGAAGAGTGTAATACAAAGGGGTTATTTACAGATTGAATAGAAAAGGGTTGTGTTTTATTCAAAAAAAATTCACATATAAGGATATTTATAAATAGGCCTTAAATGCACGTGATGTAGAGGATATACATATAGTAACTTCCCCGAGCTTAGAGTCTCATTGTATGAACTATTGATTGAAGGTTACTCCTAGGTACATTCAAATTTGAGCATTTATTTTTTAATGATATTTTAATGGTTGACATGTGCATGGAATGTGTACATAGTTTTAAAACATCCGCAAATGCATATACACTATAAAAAAAGTGTTGAATTTATTTTTTATTGAACATTATGGGATGAGATAATGATTTTAATAATTAAACATGTTTATGCAAATACATACTCTAAACCATAGATAAATATACATAGACTATAAAAAGATAAGAATAATATATACATACACACATGTGCAAACACATACACACATGAATGTATATATGTAAACATGCTTATACACATGTAGATATATATGAGTGAGATAAAAAATGGAGAGAGAGAGAACGAACACACACTTATAAAACACACAATTACAAAAATACACTTATGCAGATATGTAGATACATACATCCACACACAAATATATACATATACATGCAACACATAAACATGTGCATATACAATATATGTACATAAGTACACATGTACACATATGAGGTGAACTAAGATGAGATATAGTAGAAAGAAAAAGCAAGGGGAGAAAATAAAAATAGAGAGAGAGAGAGAGAGAGAGAGAGATGTTAGAAGATGCGGATCTAGAGCATGACAAAGGCTATGGCGAATATGAAAGATAAAGACCAAACTCATTACATGGACAAGTAGAGACAAACTGTTACACAAGTGAATTAGGTTCCAAGATGGAATCTTGGACTCATAAACACAATCTTGTATAGGATTGACAACGACAAGACACTTAACTGAAAGTACAAAGCATCATGACATTGTATTCATTCATATAAAAGTGATAGTCAAGTACAATGCTTTATAGAAGTTTGGTTATTCCACTCTCCTCATTGTGCATATGGGATTCGGTAGAGCTCTTCCTGGAGCATACATCATTTGTCTATTTCTCAACACTCCCCTCAAATGATGAGTCTCTATCCTTGATGGCTTTTGGCCCCCCCGCATGTGTACATGGACCAGGAGACTAGCTCTTTGGCAGCCTAGTCAAGTTAAGGCTTGAAACTTTACATCTTGGTAGGGTTTTTACATCCACTATGGGAAACAAATTCCTTAAAACAATATGTCAGAGTTGTTGATGGTAGCGAAAGCATCTTCTTCTTCTTCTTCATTCATGAATTGACTTTGATGGTGGTCATTCTGCATCTACTGTGCTCTTTTCTTATGAAAGCATTCACTGAAAATATGGCCAGTCTTACCACAATAATGACATTGCAACCAACTTCTGTTGTCGGTGTTGAATCCTCGACCTCTTCCTTTGGGTCTAGTAGCTCCTCTGGTGTATAGTAGATTTTCCCTTGAGCTAGTCTCTTTTACATCTTTGCTTTTAAATTTACTTTCTCCATCAAGTAGTGTGTGCTCAATGTCTTTGAGTGAGAGACTGGGAACATTACTTAGGGTGGACACAAGGTTCTCATATGGATCCTTATTTACACTTGCAAGCAGTACGACTATTGCTTCATATTCATCAATATTCTTCTTAAGAGTTGCAAGCTGGGTTTTTACGCTCTTGAACTTGTTAATGTGTGTGGTCATAGAAGCACTATCTTTTATATCTAGTTTATAAAAATGCATGACTAATTTTACCTTTGAGTTCTTTGCTTGAATACCAAACATCCTGTCAAGTTACTCCCAAGAAGTTCTAGCATTTCTAATGCCAAAGATATGATGTAGCACATCATCACTTAGTTCCCAGGAAATGATGCCTAGTGCCTTGTTATTCATCTTCTTCCACTCTTTGGATTTGAGCTAGTCTTCTTCAATGAACATGTCTTCATCATCTTCCTTCTTGCTATCTACATCATCTTCAAACAGGTCCCACAAGTCCTTTCGCATAAGGTGATACATGGTCTTCTCCTTCCAGGCATGAAAACCTTCACCATTGAATTTAGCTATTTGCTCAATCTTTGCCATGTTGATAGCTTCAATTAACCAACAAAAGGTTGTATTTTAATGTGTTAAGAGACACAAGAGGATCAGTGTCAAATTGACACTAGTTGAGTATTAATGGATACTAGTCAGTACTTGATCTGCTTTCTCTCACGAACTTTGTGGATGACTTCTAAGCTTCCTCGGGCACTTCCAGAACTGTAATGAACTTCAGAGAGTATTGCTCAGTGATTAAAATCACTTTTGATCACTTTAGTGAGAAGAAACAGTAAAAAATGTCAAATTTTGAAGCTTTGGCTATGGCTTCCTAGATTAGGGTTTTGACCCAAGCCTGGTTTTTCACTAATTTTAGGAGCTATAGTGGATCATTTTCAAAATTGTTTTAATGAAAATGAATCTCTCTCTATGCTCTATAAAAGCCCTATGATCATCGTCTAGATTGCTCCAAAATCGTCATGCACAGAGCACATAAATGCAGACAGAAGTATTTTCAGGCAGAATTGATGAATTTTTGTAATGTTGCATTGAATGATGAATACTTTCAAGCTTTGAGTCTACAGAAGGGAGCGCATTGATGTTAGAAGGATATTCTTAGAAGGAATCTTGTGAAGATATTGCCTCTAGAGAGAGATCCAAGTCCTCCATGAAGGGTATGTCCTACAAGCCATAGATTGAGTTTATGGCAGCAGCTGATAGAAGTGACAATGCTGAGCTCCAGATAGGGAAATGTTGATGTTTCAAGTGATATAGAGAAGCTTCAGTAGCGGGGAACACTTCTCCAGAAGGAAGCTCGATAAGATTTGGCTGGTAGAGAGAGATATGAGAGCTTCAAGAAGGTAGGGTACTGCTAGCTATGGATGCCACAAGGTTAAGTGGAGAACAAGGAGTGGGAGGTGAGGTCCTGGACTTGTCCTAAGCTAGACACAGCTCAAGTTGAGCTACGCTCTGATACAATGTTAGAAGATGCGGATCTAGAGCATGACAAAGGCTATGGCAAATGAAAGATAAAGACCAAACTCATGACATGGACAAGTAGAGACAAACTGTTACACAAGTGAATTAGGTTCCAAGATGGAAGCTCAGACTCATAAACACAATCTTGTGTAGGACTGACAATGACAAGATACTTAACTGAAAGTACAAAGCATCATGACATTGTATTCATTCATATGAAAGTGATAGTCAAGTACAATGCTTTATAGAAGTTTGGTTGTTCCACAATCTATGTGATGATATTGGCTCAATGTGTGAGGATGATATGCATGCTATGATACGCTCAATCTCAATAGAAATCACCATTAAATGTGTTTGTCTTTGAGAAATGATCATAAGGTTTGTTTGGAGACATAGTTTATGCTTGATCTCGTTAATGTTGGTCAACCTTCCATGAACCCTTTTACCACATGAATCGTGCTTTCAAACCCTAGTACGAAGCATTGAGGAAAACACCAATGCGAAACACCAAGAAAATTTGTTGGGGTTAGATGAAAACATGGAGGGGAAATGAGCATTCAAATTTATTAATCATTCTCCATATGGGTTATTCCTTTTCAACAGTCCTAAAATGAGATGGAAAACCTATCTCTATATGGGTGGAGAAGTTGACATTTTATGGCCATGCATGGAGCTTGGTGTGAACAATCCCCTAGCAAACCTTGCTAGGGGAAACGTAAGGTGATATAATTGCAAGGACAATAAACAAGTCATAGGTAAATTCTGAATCATGATCTAGCTCATGTGCTAGAGAAGAAGGTATGGAAGCTTATAGCCCAAAAACATGTAGTGCTAGGAAGCAACCAAAGATGTAGCTATGTTTAGATATTAAGATTCGGGTAGTCCCATCAATTTTGTCAACCAAAGATTGGATGAAAATAATTTTTTGAAAGAAAAAATTATTAATCATTCTCCATATGGGTTATTCCTTTTCAACAATCCTAAAATGAGATGGCAAACCTATCTCTATATGGGTGGAGAAGTTGACATTTTATGGCCATGCATGGAGCTTGGTGTGAACAATCCCCTAGCAAACCTTTCTAGGGGAAAAGTAAGGTGATATAATTGCAAGGGCTATAGACAAGTCATAGGTAAATTCTAAATCATAATCTAGCTCATGTGCTAGAGAAGAGGGTATGGAAGCTTATAGCCCAAAAACATGTAGTGCTAGGAAGCAATCAAAGATGTAGCTCTGTTTAGGTATTAAGATTTAGGGAGTCCCATCAAATTTGTCAACCAAAGATTGGATGAAAATAAAATTTTGAAAGAAAAAGCAAGAAATGAATGCAATGTGTAGCCTTTCTAGGCCAATACATAAAAGAGGTTGTAGTTCACGAAAAAAAGAGAGGTAAGGCATGAAGCATTTTGTGATTAGGCCCATTTAGACCCTTAGAGCAACTTCCCATAATCAATAATCTTGAGTATCAACTTAGTCAAGGTTTGTTGTTGCACATATCTAGGCTTGCTAGTGGAACATCTAATGAGTATGCTTTTAGCTACCAATGCAAAAATTATCAAGATAGTTTTTGATGCAATCACCAATGCTGACGACTCGATGCAGTTACTACGGCACACGAGCTTCTCACATGGGCCATGGCCCTTTAGGGGAAGTAAACCCGAATGACAGGGCCAATGATCGACGGACGAACTGCACGGCATATGTCGGGGGCCACAAATGAACTGTCGGAATAGGGTTACCTTGCAAAACCAAAGGCTGTGCAGCGTAGTCTCTCACAAGAGATGGCGGAGGGGTGGGAGCTACCTAGTCAGTATAAGGGAAAGCAATGCTATGGGTGATGCATCGTGATACACAGAGAGAGAGAGAGAGAGAGAGAGAGAGAGGGTGTGTGTGTTGTTTTTCGATGGCTACTCGATGTGGAATATTAGAGGAGCTGATGGAGAAGGTGCAGAAGCACAAGCCCGCGGGGACTCCGACACTCGGCTTCATCGCTGCGATTGCAGTGGGGCTGCTGCTGGTCGGGCTGACTGTGGGCGGGATCGTGCTGGCCCTGTTCCTCTTCCTCCTCTTCAGCCCTATTTTGGGCCCCTCCTCCTCCTCCTTCTTATCCTCGCCAGCGCCGTCGCCGTTCCCCTCCTCGGCCTCGCCGTCCTCCTGGCCGGCCCACTTGCCGGCCTCGCCAGCGCCCTTGCTGGCCCCCTCGCTTACGCTGCCCGGGCCTTCAGCCTCCTCACACAGCTGCCCGGCTTCGACCAGCTGCTCCACGCCCGCGACCAACTCCAGAATGCCGCCAAGGACGCAAGCCAGCGCGCCGCCCAGGTCGTCGGCCAGCTTGAGGGCATCACTCAACAGGCCGTGTCTGGAGTTTTAAAGGGAGGCGCAGCCGAGCTCGCCAGCCAACTTGAGGGCGTCGCTCAACAGGCCGTCTCTGGAGTTTTAAAGGGAAGTGCCGCCCAGCTTGAGGGCGTCGCTTCCGTCTCTGGAGCTTTAAAAGGAAGTACCGCCCTGCTCGCCGGCCAGCTTGAGGGCATCACTGAACAGGCCGTCAATGGAGCTTTAAAGGGAAGTGCCACCCAGCTCGCCGCCCAGCTTGAGGGCATCACTGGACAGGCCGTCTCTGGAGCTTTAACAGAAAGTTCCTCTGGAGCCTCATCCTTACTGCATTCCTTATTGCCTGAGGATCAGAATGCCGTCTCTGGAGCTTTAGAAGCAAGTACCTCTGGAGCTTCATCCTTACTGCATTCCTTATTGCTTAAGGATCAGAATTCCGTCTCTGGACCTTCGCAAGCTAGTATCTCCAAGGATCAGAAAGCCGTGTCTGGAGCTTTAGAAGCTAGTACCTCTGGGGCTCACATATCGGCCTGCTATGGGCTATCGCCCGTAGACAGGCCACGTGTCGGTGACCCTGCACTTTTTAAGGGTCACATCTCTTTTTTAAATATATAAACTTAATAAATTTAAAATTTGTCAACTAATGCGTATGGGTGAGATGGTGGGGAGCCTGACTACCAGCCTTGGAACGTGCGTTCGATTCCTCTCAGCGACACAATAATATTTTGGCCCAAAAGGAGGGCTCTTCATTATCACCGGCTGCGACCGGGTGCCACATCACCAGGCAGGTGAGCCGTACCTCTGGAGCTTCATCCTTATTGCATTCCTTATTGCCTAAGGATCAGAATGCCGTCTCTGGAGCTTTAGAAGCAAGTACCTCTAAGGATCAGAATGCCGTCTCTGGAGCTTTAGAAGCAAGTACCTCTGGAGCTTCATCCTTAATTCATTCCTTATTGCCTAAGGATCAGAATGCCGTCGCTGGAGCTTTAGAAGGAAGTACCTCTTCAGCTTCATCCTTATTGCAGTCCTTAGTGTCTAAGGATCAGAATGCCGCAGAGGGCGAAAGCCATCGCACCGCCCAGCTCGCCGAGCAGCTTCAGGCCATCACTCAACAGGCCGCCCAGCTCGCCGGCCAGCTTCAGGCCATCACTTAACAGCCCGTCTCCGGAGCTCTAGAAGGAAGTACCTCTGCAGCTTCATCCTTAGTGCAGTCCTTATTGCTTAAGGATCAGAACGCTGTCTCTGGAGCTGTAGAAGCAAGTACCTCTGGAGCTTCATCCTTAGTGCATTCCTTATTGACTAAGGATCAGAATGCCGTATCTGCAGCTTTGGAAGCAAGTACCTCTAAGGATCAGAATGCCGTCTCTGGAGCTTTAGAAGCAAGTTATATCTCTGGGGCCTCATCCTTAGTGAATTCCTTATTGCCTACGGATCGGATTGCCGTCTCTGGAGCTGTAGAAGCAAGTACTTCTGGAGCTTCATCCTTAGTGCATTCCTTATTCAAAAAGGCTTAATTACTAGCCAACACTATGTTGTTTTCCTCTTCGGGAATCGGGATAGAACTTCATCATAGGACATTCTTAATAGCATTTGCACATTATAAAACAATTACTGGCTAGTTAATCCTCCTTGTTGTCGTGGCAAACTACTTCTTAACTATTTGTATCTAACGATTTTCCGTGGCATTAACACACAACAACAATGCTAAAGGTTACTTTGGACTTATCCTCCATATTGTGATGGCAATTGTGCTTGAGCATCTTAGCTCTTGCATTTGGGTCCGCTCTCATCTCCAAATTAACCTGACAGTGAGCTCGGAACGTTATACTTATATTTGCAGCAAATGATGAGTAGACTTACAATGATTTTTACCGTGTGTCAAGTGATTCTCCAATTTTATGCTCCATCCCATAACGTTTCTACCATGATGGATGGTTGAGTAAATTGTTCACAAGTACCAAGTACACTTTGGGTACGCCTTTTCAACTTATTAATGTGCATCTCCTTTTCCAGCACCTCAATGACATTTCCACCACAATGTAACTCAATAAAGTTAATTCGATCAAAATAGAATTTGTAACTCTAATCAAATTTACCATAATATTTGCTCCATCAAATTGAATTCTATTAAATGTAAACTTAGACCGTAACAATGTTCATATTTGAATGAATAAAATTGAGGCTTGGGCTACTAAGGGCTACAAGAGTAAGGTGGCATGTGACTCACCTCTATGGTTAAAAAAAAGGACCTCCATGATTTTTTAATTATAAACATGTGGATATATATATTTTTGGATTAAAGGCTAATAGTTTTGAAGATGTGACAAAATGTTGTTTTTAAAAATAACTCAATAAGGATTTCACAAGTTTAATAGAAAAGGGTATTTTTATCCATGAAAAAATCATACATAAGATGTTTCTAAACAAGGCCTTGAATGCATGTGATAGTACATATTTTTATATACCAAACCCCCCAAGATTTTGGATGCAATTGTGATACCAAAATGTTATAATTCAACACATATAACCTTTTGTAACAACCTTTGGTAATACTATGCTTTGATTTGTTTCAAATTTCTTTTATATAAAATTTGCAAATAGTTATATTAGTTGGTGTTAGTGTAAGATGCAAGCATGTTACATCTAGATGAACTAGGCTAACCATTTACTATATTTATTAGTACTTAGTTTTGCCTACAACCATGCTCGCTCAAGATACAAGCATATTGGCCTAGATGCTCTACAACAAATCTATTGAGTAATTTTTTTGTAGTTAGTTTTTGTATTATACTAGTCTACAAGCATATTAGTGTAGAAAATAAGTATGATGCACTAGATGCAAAAGTTAAACATATTTACCATTGTTAGCATTATTCTTAGTCACTTCATTGTACTAGCTTACAAGCATAATAGTGTAATACACAAGCTTGAATTTTTATGATTATATTGATGCAAGATGCAACCATGAAGATGTGCTCAACTAAACCTACTTTCTAATTTTTTTACTATTAGCTAGCTTATTATACTAGCCTATAAGCATGTAGGTGCACAATGCAAGCACATATTATGCCAAGGTAAAATAAGTCAAAATTATGTATAAGTATAATTAATATTTTTTTGTTATACTTAGTCAAGCTAGAGAATAGATACTCAATTAAATGTTTTATTTTTTCCAATAATATATTCCTAATGATAGACAATTATTTTTTTAATGATAGGAAATGAAGGAGACATATATGTTCATAAAGAGATTTCTTATGTACAAAAAAATTATTTGATAGAAAAATTAATTTGCATGAAATATCATTTTATAGAAACAAAATAATTATTTCTACACAAAAGGACGTTAGTGATAATATTAAGTGTTCTATAAGATAGGAAATAGAATTATGCTGAGGATGTAGTCATATTTTAGATAGATATGGTCATGTTAACCTTTCAAGGCATAAACACTTGTCCCTCAAAAGGCAATTTGCCACTTTCAATTTACACTATATATAGAGCATATTACTTGATATAATGATCTAGCTAAAGTAATGTATTGGCGTTCCAAAAATGCAAGCAAAGATGGCTTTATAAGGATAACATGTGATATTAAAGCATTTAGTAATATCATTAGAGCATGGTTGGAATTCCATATGGAGCCTTGATATATCATACTCATTGTTAAACTTTACATGCTATAAGAAAATGAAGGCATAACTATGGTCATTCTTTATGCAAATTGGCGCAATCGCTAATAATAGGGTTGTCCAACAAACATAACAATAACATACTGAGAAACTATAAGTGGCAAAAACCTGAGCATAGCAATTTGACAATGAATGAGCGAAAGAGAATGAAAGAACGAGGGAGAGAGCTCAAAGGGAGAGAGAGAGAGAGAGAGAGAGAGAGAGAGAGAGAGAGAGAGAGAGAGAGAGAGAGAGAGAGAGAGAGAGAGAGAGAGAGAGAGAGAGAGAGAGAGAGAGAGAGAGACTCTACCACCACCATTGCTACTACCACCACCATGCATGAACAAGGAGGAGACGGGTGTGAGAAAGGAGAGGAAAGTCATGATGGTAAAGGCATTTTTCTTTTGAGCCTTTGAGGTAGGTATATTGTCTCTTCTCTCTTTGTTTTTCTATTTTCTTCTCTTCTCTCTTTCTTTTTGTTTGTGGAGAGATACATTAAGAGAGAGAGAATCCATGGCCACCTAAACTATCCAGCTATTGTCCATCTTGGAGGTTGATTCCCAGGACCTAGAGTGTCAAGAAGGAAGGGAGAGGAGTGCTGAGTGAGTGCCTAGGAGTGGTAGGAGTGCCAAGGGCAACAGAAGGGGAAGGGCAGGAGGGCTGGAGGAGGCAGGGCAGCCAGCACAAAATGCACCAAAAATTGTGGGGGCTGCCCTGTAGGCCTTCTAGGTAGCAAAACCCCCCCCCCCCACTCCATTACTTGATCTAGAGCTAGTGGGGTTAAGAATAATGTCTCAAGGCCGATTGATGTTAGGGAGCAACCTCAAGCAAGATCATGGAGATCTTTTAGGCAAGTAGCCATGGTAGCTTGTAGGAGAAGATAGAGAAGGAGGGGTGGGGCAAAATGTAATTGGTGTTTTGCCCTCTTCCAACTCCTGGAACTCTAAACTTGGTCTAGAATCCCTAAAATTTGCATGAAAAGAAGTGACAACCTACCTCCAGATATGTATGAGTTTCCAGCCATAGCTCCTGCTTGCTCCAAAAAAGTTGAGGTTAACTATAGTCCTTCTTGTTGTACTACATGTACCTATAAGCTCTGATACCACTTGTAATGAATGAAGCTGAGAGGAGAGAGGAGAAGAGTTGAAGAGAGAGAAAGAGAACAAGAAGAAGAGAAAAGAACACTAGAAGAGGAGAGAATAAGGAGGACGCCATGGAAGCTGAAGATGAAGGTGAAGAGTATGTTCTTGATAATAATTGGTTGCCCTAATCTGGGACTCTCACTGTAATATTCCTGCTCGAAAATATTACTAAACTTGACTCCCCGCATGCCGCGTAAAACCTGTGCAAGGTTATCTCCCGCATTGTATTTACCAACAGTTAATCCGAACCCCGCACACACAAAAACGAGGCCTCTGCATTGTGAATTCGAGCCCGGGGTTTCAAAATTGCCTAATCGCAGGGAAACACCCTTTTTTGAAGGGGGAAAAATGGATAATTATGATAATAAAGCAAATTTTTTTACTAATTCCCCCAGCCGATGCATGGCTGGAGGGAAGGGAATGGGAGAAGGAGGAGATGTGGTGAGCTGGGTGTATGGGGGGAGAGCCATGCACCAGGGTGGTGGCTCCCCTCTCGCCCCCCTTGGGCTATAAAAACCCTCCCCCCCTTAGGCTTGGGGAAAGAAAAAAAAAGAGAGAAGGCTGCGTGAAGGAAAGGAGGATAGGCTGCCATAGCTGCCGTCATGCTATGTGAGGGCCGCCGCCTGTCTGGAGGAGCACCAAGGTCGCCACCAACTGCCGATGCAGCCACGCTACCGCCATCACAATCCTCCTCTCCATCATTATCATCGCCTTGTCGTCGTTAATATTCTCCCCCCTCAAGCATTACCTTAATCCCACGTGGATCCTGGAAGGTTAGAAGCTTCTTAAAAGCTTCTCTAAGAAGCTTCTAAAGGAATAAGGCTTGGGCCTTGTTCCTACGCACCCTCCCCGGTTTTTAAACCGGGCTCATAGAAGCCCCAAATCTCACAAGCCTGCTCGTAAAAACCCCAATTCCCGCAAGCTCTCGTAAAGCTCCATTCCCGCAAGTTCTCGTAAAGCCCCCATTCCCATAAGCTTTTTCAAAAAGCTCCATTCCCGCAAGCTTCCTCGTAAAAGCCCCATTCCCACAAGCAAAGGCCCATTCCCACAAGCCCTCCCATAAGCCCAAATCTCACAAGCCTCGGTATTTTCAAAGATCCGCATTTTGGTGAAGGTATCTCCTACGTACGAGGAAGAAGAGCAAGATCTTAAGGTTGCTTACCAAGGCTGGAGGAAATTCACCAATCGCGTAAGGGTAAAGGCAAACTGGAAGTCCGTAATCACGCCTACGATGGCCCCTAAGAAGTCGCAAGGCACGTGTGGGAGGCTCTTCTCCTAACATTCACATGCACATCTCCCCGAGCCCACAAGCCGAGGTTTTATGATTTTGATTCTACGCAAAAATAATGCATTAAGTACGATAACTTTCATGGAATAGGAAGCGCCTATGCATGTTCAAATTCACCTAGCCTAGTTAAAATGCAATTGAGGAAAAATTGCATATTTGATCAATTACTAGAATTAGTTCATGACATGCAATTGGATCATTGGTATTTTCAATGTGATGAGCGCAAATTGTCTATCCATCTTACGACCTTAATAGTATGTTGCCTTGTCATGCATTTCAAAGTGACAAGCCTAGAACACCTATTGCCCATCATTATAAGGTTGAAATTATTAAGTGCACCTTTGACTAGACATGGAAAGAAAAAGCATATGTCGCATTTTAGGAAATATCTTCATTGTGATGATTCATGAGGAAAAGTCGTTAACACTCGTAGGATATAGTAGAGCACGAAAAAGATTCTATGGACTGGTATGTGGCATGTGCTTGTAAAATGAAATAAGTTAACACTAGTTTTAGTTTTGTGTGAACTTCATTAACTACGCTGTAGCTAGGAGAAGGTTGCTTGTTGCATATTCGCCATGCGAAAAAAGTTCATTCATCAAGAGTCGCATTTAGGAAAGGTTGCATGGTTTATTAAAGCATGAGATTTTAAAGCACAGACAAAAAGGGTTGTAGGCATGATTTCTTGATGAAAAACCTAATAGGCCTTATGTAAGTTACTCTCCTTTTTATCATGCGTAATGATTTTAGTAAGAAAAGTTAGGGTTGTTGCAAACCTTTTGGTACATAGAAGTAGTGATTCACATGTTTACATGTATTGTGATGTCTTGCAAACAAGTTTAGCCTCTCTAGGAGAGAATCGTTCTTGCCGCAAGACAATTAGATCGAATTATCTAAATCACCTAACCCGCAAGGGATTTGTATAGGCATGGTTCAGTCGATAGGATAAATACCCCAAGTGCTAACCAGGGTTTAGCATGTTAAGGATTCAGCCTAGTTCGCACTTGTTGCCAAGTCGAAACCCTCAAACAAAAAGGTCCTACCCACATTCATGAAATGTTTGGGTCAATTGGACACTCATACAAATAACGATCTAGGGTCTCTAACCTAAGGATCGACCAACGTATGTTATAACTCAGTTTGAGTTCGGAATCCCTAGGACCTAACGATCTAGGGTCTCTACCCTAAGGATCGACCAACTTATGTTATAACTCGGTTTGAGTTTGGAATCCCTAGGACCGAACGTTGTTGGCCTAGTGCAATTAGGACCAAACGTTGTCGGCCTAGTGCAATTAGGATTGGGTTGGGTAAGAAGACACCCTTATGTTATAACTCGGTTTGAGTTTTGAATCCCTAGGACCGAACGTTGTCGGCCTAGTGCAATTAGGATTGGGTTGGGTAAGAAGACACCCTAAACCCTACTTCTTGTCTAAACATAATTCCTTGACCAAAAAATGCCATTCAATGGGTGAAACGATCCCGTGGAATAGGTGCGACACTTGTGCAACAAGTTGCAACATCTCATGGCCTCGTGGTTTGATCACAAGAGAGTTTTGCCATTCCTTGGAATGAGGTTGAAAAGTTCTTGCACAAGTTTAACTTGCAAGAGAATGGGTAATCATCCTATTACATCACCTTTCTTGGGGACAATTGCCAAGTTAAGGGAAGATATGTATTTGCATGGAAGTAAAGGATCAATCAAGTTAGAGCGACATGGTCGCCAGGATTTACTGTCAACCTAAGGTGTTGGTTAGTTGGGTTGGTAGAGTATGGATCTAACCCAAGGACAAAAGGGTGAACAAACAGACCCTGTTGAGATATCGAGCTCCACTCGTGATATGCTAGGGTGACCGTTGTGCATTTATGTCACCGATGTGTTAGTTGCAGATGCGGTTGGTACACCGCCCATGAATAATAGCTACATGATAGCTATCCTTATCTACTCTAGTTCGTGGCTCACTTAGTATGCCACCTTAGTTAGTTGAGTTTGGATTGAGACCCATATATAGGGTTCTTCTATTTCTTTGTATGAGAGTTCTTTTTGGCTTACACAACTAAGAAGAGGAAAAACTGTTTTCAGCCTCCACCTCTGTGTGTATTCCCCCATTGTGCAAGCAAGAAAGCTACAAGTGAGACTCCTTCCTTCTCTCCCACAATCCTGACATGGTATCAGAGCCTTGTTCGTGGTAAGGAGCTCAAGAAAGCAAGCCAAACTCGCGGTGTTCTAGTAAGAGGAGCAATGTTGCTTTCATTTTCTGTTTTGGGAGTAGATCTCTGCAGGTAACACAGTCGAAAATTGCAAGAGTGCATCGTCTCAGGTTGAGACGCCCTTCGCGGTGAAGCAAGAGGGCAGTATATGCTGCGGGAAAGGGATTTAGCCTAGGGCGACCCTGTTTTTTTGATTTGAGGCCATTTCGGGGCCTGTTTTGGAGGCGGAAGTTTTCTGCACGCACTCAGGAAAAGGCCCAGTTTTATGCTGTGCGACCACTGTTCTACAGGTCGGTGAAAAGTTACCACATAAATTGCATCGTATGCTTATGTGCAGAGACATTGGGAGTTACAGAATCATCCCTGTTGCCTGTTGATGCAAAATCCTCATTAGGAAGTGACTGTGTGGTCAAATACCACTTTCGCCAGTTTTGCAGATTTTCCCTTGTGAGGGTGAAGTTGTGGTTTTTGCAGTGACAGAATTTTTTGCAGTCTTCTGTAATGGCATCTGATTCTCTTTCACAGATTGTCACTGAAAAGCTTGACAAGAACAACTTCCAAGCATGGAAGTTTAGAATGATGAATTTCCTTATGGGAAAAGGATATTGGGAATTTGTTGCAGGAAATGAAGAAGAACCAGTTCTTCCTGATGTTCCCAATCAACAGCAAATGCAGGCATTTAAAGCATGGCATGAGAGAGCCAGGAAAGTTATGTATTGGCTGTCTATCAGCATTTCAGACTCTATGATTGTGCATATTCAGGATGCAAGTACGCCAAAGGAGGCAAGGGATACTTTGTCAAAAATGTATAGTACAAATACGCAAGCCAGAAAAATGCAGCTCAAGCAAGAGTTGCACAATGTGCAAAGAGAAAATATGAGCATCAATGACTACCACATGAAGGTGAAGAAGATTGCAGATGCACTTGCTTCCATTGGGTCACCAGTGGAAGATGATGATTTAGTCCTAGTGACCTTGAATGGTCTAGGAAAGGATTATGCACAGTTCCGAACATCCATTTCCGTCCGTGAAAGATTTTCTGATTTTGAGGAGTTGATTGCTCTTCTAATTTCTGAGGAGCAGAGAAATGGTGGTGCATCTTCTTTAGGAGGAACTTCAAAAGAAACTGTCTTCTACTCAAATGCTGGAAGAGGTAGAGGCAGAGGTAGAGGAGGCCGATTTGGAGGCCGTGGTAGAAATCAGAATATGCAGCAAACTCAAGAAAACCAGTCCTATGGAGGAGGACGTGGTAACTCTAGAGGCAGGGGGAGCCAAAGAGGTCGTGGTGGATGGCAAAGAGACCAAAATGCAAACAGCAATGTTGAATGCTACTACTGTGGTAAAATGGGTCATATGGCTAAAGACTGCTATAAAAAGCAGAATGACATCATGAATGGGAAATTGCAACAAGGGAATTATGCATCTTCTAGTAGACAGGGTGATGACAGAAATGAGCATTTGTTTATGGTGCAGCACTTGAACAATTCTGTGACAAGTGTAGAAGAAAGCAACGATGTGTGGTATGTTGACTCAGGTGCATCAAACCACATGATAGGTCATGCAGAATGGATGGAGGATGTAAGGAAAATGGAAAAACCAGGATTTGTGGAGACTGGTGATGATACTGCACATCCTATTGTGCATATTGGAAAAATTCCTTTGTCTATGCAGGATGGGAAAAAGAAATGCCTGTCCGATGTATTTCATGTCCCGAATATCACTAAGAATCTGGTTTCTGTTGGTCAAATGGTTGAGCAGGGCTTGCAGGTCAGATTTAATCCTCATGGATGCTTTGTTGAGGATATTAAAAATAAAGGTCGCTTGATAGCAAAAGGAAAGAAGAAGGGCAGAATGTTTACATTGGATGTAGATTTGTCTGAATTGAGTGCAACAATGTTTGCACATGGGACCGGTGTAGTTGCAAATATTGAAATCTAGCATAAACGCATTGGTCATGTTAATGTATAGCGACTTAAATCAATGCAGGCCCAAAATATTGTTGCAGGATTGCCTAGATTCAAGGTTGCAGAAATGCATAAGGTATGTGAAGCCTGTCAGTTTGGAAAACAGGCAAGGAAACCATTTCCTAGACATGTTCAAGAGAGTAAGAAGCCATTGGAATTAATCCACTCTGATGTGTGGACTACTAAAGCTACATTTCTTGGAAGCTCTCATTATTTTGTCACTTTTATTGATGACTATAGCAGAAAAGTTTGGGTGTATTTTATGAAAAAGAAAAGTGAAGTTTTTGGGCATTTCAAAACTCTTAAAGCTATGGTTGAAAAAGAAACAGGTCTGCAAATAAAATGCCTAAGGTCAGATGGAGGGGAAGAGTACCTCTCAAATGAGTTTGCAAGGTTCTTGCAGGAGCATGGCATAAAGCAGCAATATTTATGCAGTCATACCCCACAACAAAATGGAATTGCAGAAAGGAAAAACAGGCATATTGGAGAGGTATCTCGTGCCATGCTCAACGAAAAAGACTTGCCAGATTTTTACTGGGCTGAAGTAGTTGCTACAGCAGTCTATATAATGAACAAGACTCCCACTGCAGCAATACATGGGATGACTCCAGAGGAGAGGTATACTGGTAGGAAACCAGATATTTCTCATTTGAAATTTTTTGGTTGCATTGCCTATGTACATGTGCCAGATGAGTTGAGATCCAAGTTGGATCCAAAAGCTGAGAAGTGCATCTTTATTGGTTACTCTCTGCAACAAAAAGGGTATAGATGCTATAACCCTTCTACTCGTAAGTTTACTGTGAGCAGAGATGTTGTTTTTGATGAGATGAGTAGCTGGTACAAACCAGTAAATGTGATTGATGATGTAGATGCACAAAATGGTAATGCTGCACAGAATTCACAGCAGCAGTCACAAAATATTAGTGGACCTGGAACGTCCTCTAGCAGTGGTTCACATTCTTCACCATGGATAGGCAGATTAAGATCAGGAGAATCTTCTCAAAGCAATGCAGATAGTGGTATGTAGGTATCACGAAAAGGAAAAGAGAAGGTTGATCAGCCCATGTTTGATGTGAATGCATGTCACTCTTATGTGGATGGTGAATCCACTGGCTCAGAACAAAGCATTGATGATGAGTTGGGTATCCCCTCTATTGTTACACCTGGATTAAGGAAGACCAGGGATGTTTTGAGAGCACTTGGAAGTGAGCCTACTTTGCGTAGGTCTACCAGAGCTAGGTATCCTGTGGATAGGCTGAAATATGATGGATTTACAGCCATCCACTATGTATATATGGTCAAAGTGATACAGGAACCAGAATCCACTTCTTTTGAGCAAGCCATGGGAAAAGAAAAATGGGAGAAAGCCATGGATGAAGAAATGGATGCCTTGGAAGCAAATGCTACATGGGAGTTGGTACCTTTACCTAAAGGTAATAATGCAATTGGCTGTAAGTGGGTTTATAAGGTGAAGCACAATGCAGATGGTTCTGTGAACAGATACAAGGCAAGATTAGTAGTCAAGGGGTATGCACAAACATATGGCATTGATTATGAAGAAACATTCAGTCCGGTTGCAAGGATGGCAACCGTAAGAGCAGTCATTGCTATGGCTGCCTCAAAGGGATGGTCTTTACATCAGATGGATGTAAAGAATGCCTTCTTGCATGGTGATTTGCAAGAAGAGGTCTATATGGAGTAGCCACTAGGTTATGTGCATGTTGTTCATCCTGAGTTTGTTTGCAGGTTGAAGAAAGCCTTGTATGGCTTGAAGCAAGCACCTAGAGCATGGTTTGACAAGATAGGACAGTATCTTGTCACTATTGGCTTTCAGATTTCCAAGGCAGATTTCTCACTTTATGTGAGAAAAACAGAGAAAGGTATTATGCTACTTGTCATTTATGTTGATGATTTGATTATGACAGGTGACAGTGATGAAGATATCCTTCATGTGAAAATGCTATTGATGCAAAAGTTTGAGATGAAGGATTTGGGAGAGCTGCGTTATTTCTTGGGCATTGAGGTGATTAGATCACCAAGTGGGATACAGCTCTTGCAGAGGCAGTATGGATTGGACATGCTGTCTGAATATGGGATGACATGCTGTAAGCCTATTTCAGTTCCTTTGGAGCAGAATGTGAAGCTGAGCGCAGATGCAGGTGAGCTTCTGGAAGACCCTACTATGTACAGACGCATAGTAGGAAGTTTAATTTATATGACTATTACCAGGCCAGATTTGAGCTATGCTGTTGGATTGGTAAGTCAGTTTATGCAGGCTCCAAGAAAATCGCATTTGGATGCGGCTAGACGCATACTCAGGTATGTGAAGTCCACATTGCAATATGGACTATTTTATGAGATTGGGATTCAGATACAGTTGCATGGATACACTGATGCTGATTGGGCTAGTAGTATTTCTAATAGACGATCTACCAGTGGGTATGTGTTCTCTTTTGGGAGTGCTACAGCCACTTGGAGCAGCAAGAAACAGCCACAGTTGCCTTGTCGAGCACAGAGGCTGAGTAAAGGGGCACAACAATGGCTGCATGTGAGGTAGCTTGGTTGCATAAGCTACTTTATGATATGCATCAGCCTACAGATGGGCCAGTTGTCATTTATTGTGACAACATGAGTAGTATACACTTGGCAAATAACCCAGTCTATCATGCTAGAACAAAGCACATTGAGGTGCATTATCACTATGTGCGGGAGAGGGTTTTACTAGGTCTTATTGATCTAGTTTATGTCAGCACAGAGGATCAGGTAGCTGACATATTCACGAAGGCATTGGGCGCAGAGAAGCTGCGCAAGTTCAGAGACCTGCTTGGTGTGCATGAATTGGGATTGAGCTCGAGGAGGAGTGTTGAGATATCGAGCTCCACTCGTGATATGCCAGGGTGACCGTTGTGCATTTATGTCACCGACGTGTTAGTTGCAGATGCGGTTGGTACACCACCCATGAATAATAGCTACATGATAGCTATCCTTATCTACTCTAGTTCGTGGCTCAGTTAGTATGCCACCTTAGTTAGTTGAGTTTGGTTTGAGACCCATATATAGGGTTCTTCTATTTCTTTGTATGAGAGTTCTTTTTGGCTTACACAACTAAGAAGAGGAAAAACTGTTTTCAGCCTCCACCTCTGTGTGTATTCCCCCATTGTGCAAGCAAGAAAGCTACAAGTGAGACTCCTTCCTTCTCTCCCACAATCTTGACAGACCCTTGGGGATGTTGCCAAATTGCAATTGATCCCGAATTGAATGCTGGATGCATTCGGAGAGAAGAATTCACTCCTTAGCAGTTGGTCAAATAAACGATCATTGGATTAATTGTGCTTGTAACAGTTTAGGAGCACTGTTTGCATTGTTTGCTCAAGGAACTAAATGATGGAAAGTTAATTAATGCTTCAGGTTGAAGGCCTGAAGGGAGAGGCAGCATCAGTTACCCCTGACTGTCTACCTGACCCTAACCAAGGGGGTTGTTAGCTGCGCAGGGAACGTGGACTGAACCTGCCGCATGAGGTCTCTCCGTTGGGCACTACTTGGAGCAGGAGGACGCTTGGGTGCCGGGGGGGATCTGGCCGTAAATCCCTTGCCTTCCATGCCTTGCACAAGAGGCCAATGTGACCCGGGATTGGATCTCAAGGCCCGCATACTAGTCTACGGGCAGAATCTTGGATTAGTAATCCTATGGATTGCTAGATAGCCTTCGGGTGGATTATGGATTGCCTTCGAGCGGATTATGGATTAGCCTACAGGCTGGACTTTATGGATGTATTCCAAAGTTAAATAAGATAACTTGTTGAAAAGGAACTTGTTTGGCACTGTTTTTCTATGTCAAGTGCGAAGATTACATAAAGAAACTAGTGTCTAATTGGCTAATTAAGGAAGTTGTTTTATGCATGTCCAAGTAATTGTGGTAGGTAATTAGACAACTAAAGCAACCTTGAGGAAAATGCGGTGGATGTGGCCATGGGTCCGTCCTACGGATGGGTGGTCCCAGTTGGCAAGGATCTTTTCTTAATCGAAATGGACAACAAGGAGCTCTTCTCGAAGGAAATGAACATCAAGGGCGCTAACCTAGTGTTTAGGTTATTCGAATCCCAATTTATGCTGTTTTAGGGGAACGGAATGGAACTATGCCTTATGGGCAGAGAGGTTGAGCCTTGCATCCCTCTCGTTTCCCATTCTCCTTGAACCAAGTGCAGCATGAATCTGCTTCGTCCTTGACGTCTCTGTGTAAAGTAGTTCACTTGGAGTTCGAGGCTAGCTGCCGTTTAGGAAAGTGACCATTAGGAGAGAACCCTGATTCAGGTTGGTCCTAAGTGGGAATGGCCGGAACACTTCCGCTACGTGGCAAACGCGGGAAGTCCTAGATCGCAAATCTCGTAACATTCTATGGTAGTGCCGGGTGGAGCCTTCTAGACTCTCTTCTCGATGGACTGCTAAGACGTGTCCTGAAAGGGAACAGGTGGGCACATTACAGTTAGTATCAGAGCTGACCAACGAAGGATCTGTCTTTATAAGAAAACTTAATAAGAAGAAGTAAAGCAAATGTTGCTGTTAAGAACATTTTCTTACTTTCGATGGTGTCTTGCAGAATTATGAAGCATGGAACAGATTCTTAGTGTTCCAAGTCATGTTTATGACCGCGATGCATGCCTCGAATTATCGACAAAGGATCGATATGATGAACATCCTAGACCGCATTTATAATCCATCGCCTTTGTACGTGGAACGGAGATAGACAAGTGATTCATGAATCTATTACATAGCTACCCACCAGTTTGCGTACCTTCAAACCAACCTAAAGAGAATCAAGTGGTTGGAGGACCTGAAGATCATAAAGCTATTCATTTTTGTTGAGGCTCACGTAAACACAGCTTTACATATCGAAGGTCAGAAGGTCGAGCTGAACACATGTGTACGAGGAAGTGACTCGCATAATCCCCGCCAACAGGATCAAGGTGTTGGGACGCTACGAGAAGAATGGGTACCAAAGGAAAGGATACCCTAATCTTCCAATGACATATTGATTCCTGAAGATCCATGACCCAAATCCATACTATTACCCAGTTCCCATAGCTAAATGCAACACAACCTTATTCTCCCCGAACTAATGTATCAATTTTCTCTACCATCCCAAGAAATATTGTATTCCGAAAGGGCTATGCCCATATGAATGAAATAAGACTTCTTTTTATCAATGATTGCCTTGTCTATGAGTATTGATTAAAAGTTAAGTGGTTAGGTTTCTTGATTGAAACCTGAATTGGGTCTAAAATATAATGGTAATGATAAGCGAGTTGTTAACATTAAGAATCCTCTACCCAGGTGCAACCCTAGGTACAGGTTCCCAGTCCGACCCTTACATCAAGTACGGCCGTGATTCAGGAGAAGAAGTTTCTTCTCAAGCAGATTAAGCCGCCAGAATTTGACGGAAAAGGAAGGACTATCCAAGCTGATGCTGAGATTTGGATAGAGTCCATGGAAGATTACTTTGAAGTGGTCGGTACTGCACCCGCCAACTAGGCAATGCTCGCCAAGCTGAAGCTCACCGGCGAAGCCAGGATTTGGTGAAAGCAATGGTGCAGAGACCAAGGGATCTCAGAAGGATCCATTACCTCGGAAAAGCTGAAAAAAGCTGTGCAAGGAACATACTTACCACCTGCGTACCGCACGCAGAAAATGAATGAGTTCTATGAGCTGAAACAGCTGGGTCTGACACTTGATGCATACTACTCAAAGTTCATCTCTCTTCTGAAGTATGCGTCACAAATGGATATGTGTAACGTGTCCACTAGAATCCTCTAGGACACGTCTTAGCAGTCCATCGGAAAGGTTGTCTAGAAAACTCCACCCGGCACTCCCACGGAATGTTGCGGGTTTTGTAATCTAGGACTTTCCGCGTCTGCCACGTAACGGAAGCGTCCTGGCCGTTCCCACTAGGATCGACTGGAATTGTTTGGTCATTGTACTAACAGCGACTAGCGTCAGACCTGATCGAACTACTTTACGTAGAAACGCCAGGTCTGAAGCGGATTCATGCTGCACTTGGTTCAAGGAGAATGGGAAACGAGAGGGATGCAAGGCTCGACCTCTCTGCCAAAAGGCATAGTCCCATTCCGTTCCCCTAAAACAGCGTGAATCGGGTAATCGGTAATTCCAAGTCATCGTTCTCTCTACTTGTTTCGGTGATGTTGATCATCCTTCTGTTCGTCGAAGACTTTGAGAAAAGTTCCCGGCTAACCGGGACCACCCATCCATAGGACGGACCCATGGTCCATCCTCCGCACTTTCCTCGGTTTGTTTTAGTTATGTAATTACCTACCACATTAGTTTGACATATACAAACAGCTTCTTTGAATTAACCCTGTTATGCACCGGTTCCTTCACGTAATCTTATCACAGGACATAAAGAAAACAATGCCAAACAACTTCTTTATTATCATTTTATCCTTTTATCTTTGAAATACAAGGAGTTCCGCCCGTAGGCATATTCATAATCCGCCCGAAGGCTATCCAGTAATCCACCAGGGATCACTAATCCAAGTTTCCGCCCGTAGACTAGTATGCGGGCCTCGAGATCCAATCTCGAGTCACGTTAGTCTCTTGTGCAGGGCCGGGAAGGCGAGGGATTTACAGCCAGAGCCCCCCCTGGCACCCAAGCGTCCTCCTGCTCCAAGCAGAACTCAACGGAGAGACCTCTCACGGCGGGTTCGTTCCACGTTCCCGGCGCGGTTCACAACCCCCTTGGTTAGGGTTAGGCAGGCAGTCGGGGGTAACTGAAGCTGCCTCTCCCTTCAAGCTTCAACCTGAAGTATTTAGATATGTTTTCCTCCTTTAGTTCATTGAGCAAACAATGCAAACAGTGCTTTTCTAACGGTTACAAGCACAAACAAATTCCAATGGTCGTTGTGGCTGGCAAACTGTCAAGGAGTGACTTCCTTTCCTCCGAATGCAATCCGCATTCGTTTCGGAATCAATTGCAACTTGGCAAGATTCCTATCATTCTTGGGTTAGGGTCATACCCTACCCATACTTTAGTGTTTAGTTGTGGTAGGTTCCAGCGACCATGTTGCTTTGGTTTATAGTCTGGTCATTTGCTTCAAGGCAAATACTTAACTTTCCTTTTCCTTGGCAAATTATTCCAAAAGTGAGTAACAGGATGATTAGACATCCTCCGAATCATTCCTAATTAGGTTGGCCCATGGTTCTGGAAATATGCAACTCTGTCGGAGTTTCGTCATGATCCTTAGGATAACCTTAGATCATTTCATACATGAACATCCAAATGCTTCGACATTTTGTGAACGTGTGTAGGATCCTTAGAATCATGGTTTTTGTCTGAAGCTAGGTCAAATTGCACTAAACCCTAGTTAACACTTAGGATTCCTATCATATCGACTCAATCATGTCCATACGAATCCTTGTGGTTCAAATTACTTAGTCAATTCAATTATACCTATCTTGCGACGAGGATGATCCTTCTAAAGGTGATAAACTAAATCTAACGGAGAGCAATAGATACAATTCCACCAATACGCGTAAACATGCGATTGATTGCCTCTACGTATCACATGGTTCATGATAACTTAATCTTTCCTTGGTAAGGTAAAATGCTTGCCAATCTGTACGCTAACTTTCCTAGGTCCTGCTAGGATTTACCAATTAATCATACCTACTACTTTGTAGTCTATACTTTCGAATCCTATGCTTTGACGAACCATGCAATCTTTCCTAAATGCGGTTTCTAATGAATGACGTTATCGCATGATGACTATGCAATATGCAACATTCTCCTAGCTACGAAGTGGTTAATGAAACTTATACAAAGCTAGTGTTAACTTATTCCATCTTACATGCTATTTGCAAGACCATACGTTCATTTTAGTATTCTATTATTTCTTTCCGGATAATACCTTATGGTGCTAACCTTTTTCCTATGAAATCATTGCGAGAAGTATGTTGCCTAATGTGCGGCACACACTTATTCCTTCCATGTCTATGAAGAAAGAGAATGCATTTATAAATTCCATTTCTTTGCCTAATTTTAGACTCATTACTTTGATAATGCACCAAAAAAAAAACTACATGCCACTAGCCTTCTACTCGTTCAAATTCATGACATAATTCAACCTTGCCTAATGTTTCAAGAGATGCTTTATCACATGTATTTCTTTCCAATTTCCGTATGCATTAAAATTAAGTGAAAAAAATGCAATTCCTTTTATGAGCTAAGCGTGCCTAATCATGCGAGAATAACTCGAAGGAACCTGGACTTGAGGAGTCGGGGAGATGTCCACTTGTACATTCGGAGATGAGCCTTCCGCGGTCGCACCTTGCGATCTTTTTGGGGCCATCGTAGACATAAATCCGACTTCCGATTCGCCTTTGGGATCTACGGAGTGACGGCCCTCGGAATGCGGCCTTCCAACCTTTGCCTTTATCCTTGTAGGCGGAAGATTTCTTTACGCGATGTTGCTTGTGGCAAAAGCTTTAGGAGTCTTTCAAGAAATTCGAATCGGCACGGAATTTAATCTCGGCCGGCTTGCGGCTTTAAAAATCTATCTGCGAAATCCTTGTCGATGGGTCTCGTGGGGTCTTTACGGTCCTCACCTCCTCCTCTTCGAAGTTCCGGGGAGGGTATGAAAAGACCTTCTTGGCAAAGTGGTGGGAAGGGCCTTTGGGAAGGGACCCTTGGAAAGATGGTGGGAAGGGCCTTTGGGAAGATGGTGGGAAGGGGGCTTAAGGAGGCCCCCTCCTTAGAAGCTTCTAAGAAGCTTCTGCTTCCACAAAAGCACGTGGGGGAAGGGGGGTCGTGATCCACGTGGCGGGGTGGCCTGAGCTGGCCGTGGTCAGGGCGGCAGGGGTGGCGGTTCGTGGCGTGGCTGGCGGACCAGCAGCTGGCGGCAGCGCGGTAGCTCCCGTTCGTTGGCGGCGACCTCCACCTCCACGGCCCGTCGTCTCCTTCAGCTCTTCTCCCACAGCACCTCCCTTTCTCTCCCTCTCTCACAGGCCTCCCTTCTCTCCTTCTCTAGCACACCCCCTTGATGGGGGGTGTTTATATAGGAATGGGGGTGGGGAAGAGGGTCTCCACCCACGTGGAGAACTTCCTCATGCAATCCCTCACTTGGCCATCCCCCCTCCATACTCCCTCTCCTCCAGCCATGCATCGGCTGGGGGAAGGGGTAATAGTAAAAAAATTTGCCTTAATTTAATTAAATTGTCCCTCCCAAGAGGGTGTTTTTGCGGGTCTTGCGGTTTTGATCTCCCGGTCTTGATTTACCAAAGCGGAGGATCCCATTTTACGCGCACTGGTCACACATTACACTGTCAATAATTTCAATGCAAGAGATACCCTTTGCACAAGGTTTACACAGTGTGCGGAAGGTTAATATTTACGGTATGGATACGCGGAAATATTACATTCTCTCCCCCTTAGAAGAATCGAGATGTCCTCATCTCGAGATAAACTGGGGATATTGAAGATTGAGAGAGCTTTCATCCATCCAGGTAGCATCCTCTTCGGGATAATCTTTCCACTGGACGAGGCATTCTCTCAAGGTTCTAGATCTCAACTGTCTCTCCCTGACATCTAAAATCTTTTCCGGCCTTAGTTCAAGGATTCCTTGGCTAGGCATTACAATTTGTTGGTCATCAAGTACATGATTTGGGTTGGGTACATACTTTTTTAAGAGACTAATATGGAATACATTGTGAACCTTTAGGTTATCAGGAAGTTGCAATTTATAAGCATTGGGTCCTAGGCATTTGAGGATTTTATACGGTCCACAATACCTTGGACTTAGCTTCTTGCATTCACCTAGAGATAGAGGACTCTTTTTCGGCCGTACACGAATGAAGACCATGTCTCCTTCTCCGAAGACCCTCTCTTGGCGTTTCAAATCTGCATATGCCTTTTGTCTATCTTTGGCTGCTTGTATATCTTGTCTTATTGACCTTATTTGGTCATCCATGTCCTCCAACATTTGTCTTGAAGCTTCCACCCTTAGGGTAGGATCATAAAAATTTAGGGGACTTCGACAATCATGACCATACAATGCCTGGAAAGGGGTCATTTGAATGCTCTGCTGGTAAGAAGCGTTGTAGGCAAATTCTACTAACGGTAAGTACTGAATCCATCTCTTCGGTTCTCGACAGCAGTAAGCCCTAAGCATATCCTCAATGATTTGATTTACTCGCTCTGTTTGTCCATCTGTTTGGGGATGGTAGGCAGTGCTAAAACAGAGTTGAGTTCCAATAGCTTCAAAGATAGCTCTCCAAAATTGTGAAGTGAAGAGAGAGTCTCGATCGCTAATGATCCTTCTAGGTAACCCATGTAGCTTGAATATTTCTTTGATAAACACTCTTGCAATGTCGGAGGCTTTATAGTTTGTCTTTACTGGAATCAGGTGTGCAACCTTAGTAAGCATGTCAACTACAACCATAATGGAGTTGTATCCTCCTTGGACTTGGGGTAAGCCCACCACAAAATCCATACTGATGAATTCCCATTTCATTTGGGGAATGTCAAGTGGTTGTAATTTTCCTGGCATCATGACATGTTCAGCCTTGATACGTTGGCAAGACAAACATTCAGTGACATATTTGAGAACGTCACCTTTGAGTCTCTCCCAATGATAGCTCTTCCTAACTGCATTAAGAGTTTTTGCATAGCCAGGATGTCCCGCGAAAGGGGAATCATGAGCTTCCCATAATATCTTCTGCTTAAGTGACTGGCTTGTTGGTATACATAACCTTGTTCTGTAATAGACAAGTCCATTATCAGTGGGAAATTCCCGATACTTAGCTTGTGACTTCAGATTCTGCTCTTTGGTAGCTATTTCTTTTATCATGGTTTGGTAGGCCAAATCATGGCTTGCTTCTTCTTTAGCTAGTTCGAGTATAGGGTTGCTTGGCATAGATACCTTTGTAGCCAGAGATCTGGCCGTTGATGGATTCTGCAAGATTAGGGAGTTTAGGAATGCCTTGCGACTGAGTGCATCGGCAACTACATTCTCTTTCCCCGGTCGATACTTGATTTCAAAATCATACTCCTCCAATACTTCGATCCATCGACGTTGCCTCATGTTGAGCTCGTTCTGGGTAAAAATCCATTTGAGACGCTTATGATCTGTTACTAGAGTAAACTTGTTTCCCAACAGGTAGTGTCTCCAAAGCTTTAGAGCATGGATGACAGCTAATAACTCCAGATCATGAGTGGCATAATTCCTCTCGTGACTCTTCAATTTCCTTGAAGAATATGCTACTGGATGACCTTCCTGCATAAGAACACACCCCAAGGCAAGAATGCTAGCATCAGTTACTACCTCGAACTCCTTACTGAGATCAGGAAGTCTCAGAATAGGTGCTGATACCAAACATTGCTTCAGTTGGTCGAAACTATTTTGCTCTGGAGTTGACCATGTAATAGAAGTCTGCTTCTTTACTAAGTCAGTAAGAGGTGCTGCAATCAAAGCATAGTTTTTGATAAAGACCCTATACCATCCTGTCAAGCCAAGAAAGCTACGTATCTCTTTGACAGATACTGGTATTGGCCATTCAAGCACATCTCTGACTTTGGCTGGATCTACTGATATTCCTTCTGATGATACTATGAATCCTAGATATTCAATCTGACGTTTGAAGAATGCACATTTCTTCATTTTTGCATACAACTTATGGGACCTCATTGTCTCCAACACAATCCGTAGATGGGGTTCATGATCTTCTTCCTGTTTAGAATAGACTAAAATATCATCGAAGAAGACAAGCACGAAATCATCAAGATATGGTCTAAAGATATCCTTTATTAACCTATTGAATGTGGCAGGCACATTCGTAAGCCCTAATCCAGTAGTTGCTTGAGTTGTTCCTTCAACTCAATTGCTTCCGATATAGACATTCTATAGGGTCTCTTCGCAATTGGCACAGCTCCTATTACTAGCTTGATCTCATGATCTACTTCACTTTGAAGCGAGAGTTCTGTTAACTCTTCAGAAGCTACGTCCACGTATCCCTTCAGCCAAGTGACCAAATCACTTTACTTCTTTATCAATATTCATAGTCAAGACAATCGGAAAAAAAAAGTTTTATTCCATTCATATCAGCATAGCCCTTTCGAGGTACAATTATTTCTTGGGGCGATGGAACAAGTTAATACATTAATTCGAGGAGAATAAGATATTATTGCATTCAGCTACAGGAACTGAGTAGTAGTACGGATTGGGGTCATCGATTTTCAGGAATCGATAGTTCATTGGAAGATTAGGGTATCTTTTCCTTTGATATCCCTTCTTCTCATGACGTCCCAAAACCTTGATTCGGTCGGCAGGGATTCTTTGAATCACTTCCCCGTACACATACTTATTCTGGTTAACCCTTCGACCTCCGACCTGTAGGGTCGCGTTTGCATGAGCCTCAACAAAGACGAACAGCTTTACGATCTTCAAACCCTCCATCCACTTGATTCTCTTCAAGTTAATTTGAAGGTACACAGGTTGATAGGCAGTTATGTAATAGATCCCTAAAACACCCATCCATCTCCATTCCACGTACACATGTGATGGATTGTAAATGCGGTCTAGGATGTTCATCATTTCAATTCTCTGCCTATAATGCGGAGAATGCATTGCAGTCATAAACATGATCCGGAACACCAAAAACTTGTTCCACGCCTCGTAATTCTGCAAGACAGTATTGAAGGTAAGGAAATGTTTGGACATCAACAATTTCTTTACTTCATTTTTAATGAAATCTCATGAAAACAATTCCATTGTTGGTCGGCTCTGATACCAACTGTAACGTGTCCACTAGAATCCTCTAGGACACGTCTTAGCAGTCCATCGGAAAGGTTGTCTAGAAAACTCCACCCGGCACTCCCACGGAATGTTGCGGGTTTTGCAATCTAGGACTTTTCGCGTCTGCCACGTAACGGAAGCATCCTGGCCGTTCCCACTAGGATCGACTGGAATTGTTTGGTCATTGTACTAACAGCGACTAGCGTCAGACCTGATCGAACTACTTTACGTAGAAACGCCAGGTCTGAAGCGGATTCATGCTGCACTTGGTTCAAGGAGAATGGGAAACGAGAGGGATGCAAGGCTCGACCTCTCTGCCAAAAGGCATAGTCCCATTCCGTTCCCCTAAAACAACGTGAATCGGGTAATCGGTAATTCCAAGTCATCGTTCTCTCTACTTGTTTCGGTGATGTTGATCATCCTTCTGTTCATCGAAGACTTTGAGAAAAGTTCCCGGCTAACCGGGACCACCCATCCATAGGACGGACCCATGGTCCATCCTCCGCACTTTCCTCGGTTTGTTTTAGTTATGTAATTACCTACCACATTAGTTTGACATATACAAACAGCTTCTTTGAATTAACCCTGTTATGCACCGGTTCCGTCACGTAATCTTATCACAGGACATAAAGAAAACAATGCCAAACAACTTCTTTATTATCATTTTATCCTTTTATCTTTGAAATACAAGGAGTTCCGCCCGTAGGCATATTCATAATCCGCCCGAAGGCTATCCAGTAATCCACCAGGGATCACTAATCCAAGTTTCCACCCGTAGACTAGTATGCGGGCCTCGAGATCCAATCTCGAGTCATGTTAGTCTCTTGTGCAGGGCCGAGAAGGCGAGGGATTTACAGCCAGAGCCCCGCCTGGCACCCAAGCGTCCTCCTGCTCCAAGCAGAACTCAACGGAGAGACCTCTCACGGCGGGTTCGGTCCACGTTCCCGGCGCGGTTCACAACCCCCTTGGTTAGGGTTAGGCAGGCAGTCGGGGGTAACTGAAGCTGCCTCTCCCTTCAGGCTTCAACCTGAAGTATTTAGATATGTTTTCCTCCTTTAGTTCATTGAGCAAACAATGCAAACAGTACTTTTCTAACGGTTACAAGCACAAACAAATTCCAATGGTTGTTGTGGCTGGCAAACTGTCAAGGAGTGACTTCCTTTCCTCCGAATGCAATCCGCATTCGTTTCGGAATCAATTGCAACTTGGCAAGATTCCTATCATTCTTGGGTTAGGGTCATACCCTACCCATACTTTAGTGTTTAGTTGTGGTAGGTTCCAGCGACCATGTTGCTTTGGTTTATAGTATGGTCATTTGCTTCAAGGCAAATACTTAACTTTCCTTTTCCTTGGCAAATTATTCCAAAAGTGAGTAACAGGATGATTAGACATCCTCCGAATCATTCCTAATTAGGTTGGCCCATGGTTCTGGAAATATGCAACTCTGTCGGAGTTTCGTCATGATCCTTAGGATAACCTTAGATCATTTCATACATGAACATCCAAATGCTTCGACATTTTGTGAACGTGTGTAGGATCCTTAGAATCATGGTTTTTGTCTGAAGCTAGGTCAAATTGCACTAAACCCTAGTTAACACTTAGGATTCCTATCATATCGACTCAATCATGTCCATACGAATCCTTGTGGTTCAAATTACTTAGTCAATTCAATTATACCTATCTTGCGACGAGGATGATCCTTCTAAAGGTGATAAACTAAATCTAACGGAGAGCAATAGATACAATTCCACCAATACGCGTAAACATGCGATTGATTGCCTCTACGTATCACATGGTTCATGATAACTTAATCTTTCCTTGGTAAGGTAAAATGCTTGCCAATCTGTACGCTAACTTTCCTAGGTCCTGCTAGGATTTACCAATTAATCATGCCTACTACTTTGTAGTCTATACTTTCGAATCCTATGCTTTGACGAACCATGCAATCTTTCCTAAATGCGGTTTCTAATGAATGACGTTATCGCATGATGACTATGCAATATGCAACATTCTCCTAGCTACGAAGTGGTTAATGAAACTTATACAAAGCTAGTGTTAACTTATTCCATCTTACATGCTATTTGCAAGACCATACGTTCATTTTAGTATTCTATTATTTCTTTCCGGATAATACCTTATGGTGCTAACCTTTTTCCTATGAAATCATTGCGAGAAGTATGTTGCCTAATGTGCGGCACACACTTATTCCTTCCATGTCTATGACGAAAGAGAATGCATTTATAAATTCCATTTCTTTGCCTAATTTTAGACTCATTACTTTGATAATGCACAAAAAAAAAAACTACATGCCACTAGCCTTCTACTCATTCAAATTCATGACATAATTCAACCTTGCCTAATGTTTCAAGAGATGCTTTATCACATGTATTTCTTTCCAATTTCCGTATGCATTAAAATTAAGTGAAAAAAATGCAATTCCTTTTATGAGCTAAGCGTGCCTAATCATGCGAGAATAACTCGAAGGAACCTGGACTTGAGGAGTCGGGGAGATGTCCACTTGTACATTCGGAGATGAGCCTTCCGCGGTCGCACCTTGCGATCTTTTTGGGGCCATCGTAGACGTAAATCCGACTTTCGATTCGCGTTTGGGATCTACGGAGTGACGGCCCTCGGAATGCGGCCTTCCAACCTTTGCCTTTATCCTTGTAGGCGGAAGATTTCTTTACGCGATGTTGCTTGTGGCAAAAGCTTTAGGAGTCTTTCAAGAAATTCGAATCGGCACGGAATTTAATCTCGGCCGGCTTGCGGCTTTAAAAATCTATCTGCGAAATCCTTGTCGATGGGTCTCGTGGGGTCTTTACGGTCCTCACCTCCTCCTCTTCGAAGTTCCGGGGAGGGTATGAAAAGACCTTCTTGGCAAAGTGGTGGGAAGGGCCTTTGGGAAGGGACCCTTGGAAAGATGGTGGGAAGGGCCTTTGGGAAGATGGTGGGAAGGGGGCTTAAGGAGGCCCCCTCCTTAGAAGCTTCTAAGAAGCTTCTGCTTCCACAGAAGCATGTGGGGGAAGGGGGGTCGTGATCCACGTGGCGGGGCGGCCTGAGCTGGCCGTGGTCAGGGCGGCAGGGGTGGCGGTTCGTGGTGTGGCTGGCGGACCAGCAGCTGGTGGCAGCGCGGCAGCTCCCGTTCGTTGGCGGCGACCTCCACCTCCACGGCCCGTCGTCTCCTTCAGCTCTTCTCCCACAGCACCTCCCTTTCTCTCCCTCTCTTACAGGCCTCCCTTCTCTCCTTCTCTAGCACACCCCCTTGATGGGGGGTGTTTATATAGGAATGGGGGTGGGGAAGAGGGTCTCCACCCACGTGGAGAACTTCCTCATGCAATCCCTCACTTGGCCATCCCCCCTCCACACTCCCTCTCCTCCAGCCATGCATCGGCTGGGGGAAGGGGTAATAGTAAAAAAATTTGCCTTAATTTAATTAAATTGTCCCTCCCAAGAGGGTGTTTTTGCGGGTCTTGCGGTTTTGATCTCCCGGTCTTGATTTACCAAAGCGGAGGATCCCATTTCACGCGCGCTGGTCACACATTACACTGTCAATAATTTCAATGCAAGAGATACCCTTTGCACAAGGTTTACACGGTGTGCGGAAGGTTAATATTTACGGTACGGATACGCGGAAATATTACAATATGACACAATAGGTGTCTAAATTTTGTGTTGGATTAAACCCACCTATGAATACCCGCCTCGAATCAATGCGCCCAACAAATCTTTAGGATGCACTCATTCGAGCGGCACCCATAATTTAGGAGGTGCAGGCCAGATCAAGAAGTAACAAGACTTGGTCTTATAATGATCAGAATAGAGGAGCATATAGGGCCCAGACGAAGAGATTTCAAGGTCAAAACCGGGGACGAAGAAAGAAAGCAATGACCAATAATGTCAATAACTTTGTCCCTACCCAAGATAATGGCCGCAGTCTCCGTTGTTTCCATTGCAATGAGCTCGGCCATTTCAAAAGGCAATGTCCCAAACTTGGCGGAGGACAATGTCAAGCTCCTTTCCAAGGAACTGCCCATGGCCAAGGAGCCGCCACCCGAGGTAGAGGAAGAACCGCCTATGTTGCCAACATGGAAATGTGCAAAGAAGAAGACCTGACCATGGAAGCATACTTTGAAAGGGCAATAGTCCATGCCGCCCTTCACAAGAAAGGCCTGAATCGCCAATTTTCGGTGATTCAGACACCATCGGACTATCAAGGTAAAAGCTTCAAAACCTTGATTGATTGTGGCAGTATGCATTCCTTTATCTCAGGAGCTTATGCAAGAAGATTAGGAAAAGCCACAATAGAAGCACCTACCTTGCTTGTGGAATTAGCAATTGGTTGTGAGGTCACTTGTACCAGGCAAACTGCTAAGGTGGATTTCTTTTTGGGAGGAAAGTTGACTTCAGTCAGATTCAGGGTCATGAACCTAGGTATCCATGAGTGTTTGCTTGGAATGGATTGGCTTAAACCTAATGATACCCACATTCATTGTGGAAAGGGCCAAGTTTCCTTTCGAAACTTCGAAGGGGAATTGGTCACAACTCAAGGAGACGCTGGAAAGCCGAAAATTCAATTGGCCAAGGCATCTCCAATTATAAAGGGAGTTAGAAAGGGACTACCTGTCTACTTGATTAAGCTTAAGAAGCTAGATCAGAAGCAGGAGTCTAGAGAAGGACCCTCATGGCTAAAGGAGTACGTAGACGTATTTCCTGAAGAGCTGACAGAACTTTCACCTCAAAGGGAAGTTGATCATGAGATCAAGCTAGTGCCGGGAGCTACGCCAATTGCAAAGAGGCCTTATGGAATGCCCATCCCGGAAGCAATTAAGCTGAAGGAGCAACTCAAGCAATTGTTAGATCAGGGCTACATCCATCCTAGCAGTTCACCATGGGGAGCTCCAGTGTTGTTCCAGAAGAAGAAGGATGGAACGCTTCGACTGTGTATTGATTACAGAGGGTTGAATCGATCAACCATTAAGAACAAGTACCCTATTCCTAGAATAGATGAACTGCTTGACCGCCTTCAAGGTGCAAAGATCTTCTCCAAGATTGATCTCTGGTCTAGATACTATCAGATAAGGATCAAGGAAGAAGATATCCCAAAGACGGCCTTCAACACAAGATATGGACACTTTGAGTTCCTAGTCATGTCATTCGGCCTTACAAATGCATATGCCACCTTCAACAGGTTAATGCAGGATATCTTTTGGCCATATCTTGACGACTTTGTACTCGTCTTCTTCAATGATACCTTGGTCTATTCCAAACAGGAAGAAAATCATGAACCCCAGCTTCGCATTGTCCTTGAGACAATAAGGGCACACAAGCTTTATGCTAAGATGAAGAAGTGTCCATTCTTCAAACGTAAGTTTGAATATCTGGGATTCATCGTATCAGCAGAAGGAATCTCAGTGGATCCGGCCAAAGTCAAGGATGTTCTAGAATGGCCAATACCAACAACTGTAAAAGAAATACGTAGTTTTCTTGTATTGACAGGATGGTATATGGTTTTTATAAAAAACTATGCTTTGATTGCAGCACCTCTGACGGATCTACTGAAGAAGCAAACATCGATTGTATGGTCAGCTACCGAACAATCTAGGTTTGATAGATTAAAGAAAAATTTAGTATCGGCACCTATCCTGAAACTTCCGGACCTCAGTAAAGAGTTCGAAGTAGTAACTGATGCTAGCACGCTTGCCTTAGGATGTGTGCTTATGCAAAAAGGTCATCCTGTAGCATACTCCTCAAGAAAACTGAAGAGCCATGAGAAGAATTATGCTGCCCATGATCTAGAACTATTAGCTGTCATCTATGCTCTCAAGCTTTGGAGACACTACTTGTTGGGTAACAAGTTTACCCTAGTGATGGATCATAAAAGTCTCAAGTGGATCTTTACCCAGAATGAACTCAACATCAGGCAAAGTCGGTGGATTGAAGTGCTGGAGGAGTATGATTTTGAAATCAAATACCGACCTAGAAAGGAGAATTCAGTTGCCGATGCACTCAGTCGCAAGGCATTCCTTAATTCTCTAATCTTGCAAAATCCATCAACAGCTAGATCTCTAGCCACAAAGGTATCCATGCCAAACAACCCAATACTTGAGCTAGCTAGAGAATAATCTTGCCATGATCCAACCTATCAGAAGGGAGATCCCTATCAAGGATCAAGATCCAAAACTACAGGCTAAGTATCATGAAATCTCTATCAATAGTGGACTTGTCTACTATAGAACGAGAATATGTATACCGGCAAGCCAGTCACTCAAGCAGAAGATACTTTGGGAAGCTCATGACTCCCCTTTCTCAAGACATCCTAGCTATGCCAAGACCCTCAATGCAGTCAGGAAAAGCTACTATTGGGAGAGACTTAAAGGTGACGTTCTCAAATATGTCACTGAGTGTTTGTCTTGTCAACGTATTAAAGCCGAACATCTCAAAATGCCAGGAAAGTTGAAACCACTTGACATTCCCCAAATGAAATGGGAATTCATCAGTATGCACTTTGTTGTTGGTCTACCCCAAGTTCAGGGAGGATACAACTCCATTATGGTTGTGGTTGATATGCTTACTAAGGTTGCACACCTTATTCCTGTTAAGACAAACTATAAAGCCTGAGACATTGCAAGATTATTTATCAACGAGATATTAAAGCAACGTGGGTTTCCCAAAAGAATCAGTAGTGATCGTGATTCTCTCTTCACATCACACTTCTGGAGAGCTATCTTTGAAGCCATTGGAACTCAAGTCTATTTTAGTATAGCTTACCATCCCCAAATCGATGGTCAAATGGAGCAAGTCAACCGAGTCATCGAGGATATGCTAAGGGCACACTGCTGCCATGAACCAAAAAGGTGGATTCAATACTTGCCTTTGGTTGAGTTTGCCTACAATGCTTCTTACCAACAAAGCATTCAGATGACCCCTTTTCAAGCATTGTATAGGCACGACTGTCGAAGTATTTAAAATTCTCAGATCCAACCCTGAGGGTTGAAGCTTCAAGGTAGATGATGGAAGATATGGATATCCAAATGAAGTTAATAAGACATGACATCCAAGCCGCCAAGGATAGACAGAAGGCATACGTGGATTTAAAACGTCAAGATAGAATCTTCGGTGAAGGAGACATGGTCTTCATTCCCGTACGCCCAAAGAAGAGTTCCCTATCCTTAGGAGATTACAAGAAGCTAAGTCCAAGGTATTATTGACCATACAAGATCCTCAAATGCCTAGGACCCAATGCTTATAGACTGCAACTCCCTGAGAACCTAAAGGTTCATAATGTATTCCACATCAGCCTACTGAAGAAGTATGTACCTAATCCTAGCCATGTACTTGATGACCAACAAGTTGTAATGCCTAGCCAAGGAGTCCTTGAGCTATGGCTTGATAGGATCTTAGATGTTAGGGAGAGACAATTGAGATCCAGAACCTTGAGAGAATGCCTCGTCCAGTGGAAAGATTATCCCGAGGAGGATGCCACTTGGATGGATGAAAGCACTATCAACCAAGAATACCCCCAGTTCTTCTCGAGATGAGGACATCTCGATTCCTCCAAGGGGGAGAGAATGTAATATTCCTACTCAAAAAGATTACCAAACTTGACTCGCTACACGCCGCGTAAAACCTGTGCAAGGTTATCTCCCGCATTGTATTTACCGGCAGTTAATCCATACCCTGCAAGAACAAAGAGGCCTCCGCATTGTGAATTCGAGTCTCGGGTTTCAAAACTTCCTAACCACGGGGAAATACCCTTTTTTGAAGGGGGAAAAATGGATAATTATGATAATAAAGCAAATTTTTTTTACTAATTCCCCCAGCGGAGATGCATGGCTGGAGGGAAGGGAATGGGAGAAGGAGGAGATGTGGTGAGTTGGGTGTATGGGGAAAGAGCCATGCACCAGCCACGTGGTGGCTCCCCTCCCCCCCCCCCCCCTTGGGCTATAGAAACCCTCCTCCCCTTAGCCTTGGGGAAAGAAAAAAAAGAGAGAAGGTGTGGAAGCCTTCGCTCAACCGCCAAGACCCACGGACCGCTTGTTGCTTCAAGTGTTCCAAGCCGAGCACTAATGGCTACCTCTCACATAGCCAATGCGCCATCCATATCTATGGCTGTAGTGAGCTTACCTCCATGCCGTTTGAGTTATCTCCTCTCCCGCACACTCCGGTAGCTCCACAATCCAAGTACAAGCTTCAAGCAAGCTCCATCCTCAAGCTCCACGCTCCAAGCTCCATCACCGTGAGCAAGGGAAGAGAAGAGAAGAGAAGAGAAGAAGAGAGGAGAAGATGGAGAGCTTCTCCACCCACGGTCCCTCACCCTCACACACTCACTCCCTCACACTCTCACACACCCTCTCTCAAGCACAAGCTCAAGCAAGCAAGAAGAAGAAGAAGAAGAAGAAGAGGAGAACCACTTTTTGCCACACACAAGAATGAGCTTCTCATTCACTTTTCAACTTTATATACAAAACCCTAAATCCCTTTTTGGGCGGTCATCCCCTTTTTGACATGGCTGGTCGTAGCCCAGGCCCTTTTTCCCATTGTTCTTCTGTCTTCCTAGCTTCCTTTCCACTGCCCGTCTATATTTATAAATTGCACGGGTGAGAGCCCAGCGCTCCTTGAATTAAACCATGATGCACTTACACTCTTTTACAAAAGTTTTGACTTGCATTTTTCCTTGTGCGCCTTTGTCTTCCGTTTCTCCTTGCCTTGGCCTTTATCTTTGTCTTCTGTTTTATCTTTCCGGATTTTCTGCCGCCTTGGACTTTTTAAGGTTGCCCTTGTGCTTTTGGCCTTTTCTCCTCTTCTTTCTTTAGTTGGGCTACCTTTTTTCCGCCTTTTCCTTGCATCTTTTTTATTTCATTTTGCTTTCTTCGTGTTGGGGTTAACATTACTCCCCTCCTAGATGAGTGCCAATCCCATGGCACTCATCATCGTAGGTAGCAAGCATTTAGCATGCACCGAAGATGTGGGTGGCAAGAACGTCTGTGGTTGCCATGGCTAAGTGTTGGTAGTGATGGGGAGGAAGGTCGTTGGGGGCACATTGGTGGGTTAAGTGGTAGGGGGTAGGTGGTAGGGCTGTGCTTTGGGGGGTTTGCACTGATGGAGTACAACGACAGGCTTATAGGGTAATACGGATAGGAATTTAGAGTGGAGTGTTGATGAAGAGCGAACGACCCCCTCGTTCTCTTATAGGTGATTGCTCCCTAGGGAAAGTGCTAGTCTTCTTTATCGTGCACAAGACATAGTTCAATTAGTTTGGGAGACAGGTCGAACTCTAAGCAAGCTGAGAGTATTGTCCTGCACTTGAGGACCCAAATTGTGTATATATTTCAGTGCAGATATTATGTGAGTGCTCGTGCATACTTAGATATTATGTAGATAGAAGACCCCGGGCTGGTTCCTTATAAAGACGTGTGGGTGAAGCAAAGTCGTCCATGGTGGGAAGAAGTACACGTGAAGGTGTATGCGACATTCTATTTATTGTGATTGCATGACGTAACATAATAGAACATAGGGATACTACACTATCGGTAGCTGGTAGACATTGGGCCTGTGCGATGAGGACAATGTACTGTTCATGGTTATTCGTGCAGTGCTTACCCCAATTGATTGCAATGGTATTAAGGCAGAGTGCAAGAGGGAATTTTGTGAATGGGTCAGGGTGACAGGTCTAGCCTTAGGTGAGACAAGCTCCTTAGGTCTATCCTACCCTTAATGTGCCCTGATTGATTGTGGGGGATGCTAGGGGGCTAGGGGCGGAGCCAGTCGACCAAGGTCACCAAACGCACCTAATTTGAGGACCCCTGGGTGCGGTGCTGTTATTGTGGGTACTTCTTATCTTTTCATTCTTTTGCTTCCTTTTTTTTTCTTTTTTTTTTTGCCTTGCCTGAGTACAACAATTGCAATTTGTTGAGGCTATGGGAAATGTCAAGCTTCGAGGGCTCAGGAAATGGACATGATAGTGATGATTGTGCCCTAGCCACGTTGTTAGAGTATCCGTGGTTGCGTTGTTGGTACGATTGAGGTGACAACTGTCTTGACCCAAGAAGAGAGCCTACCCCATGACTATGCTTTGGGTCGTCCGATGTGGGCACTCGCAAGGGTGATTTTTTGGGTTCGGCAGCGTGGCTTCATTGCGGTTCTTTGTGCGATTAGTAGTCTTGCGGTGACTTGGGAATTGAACACATTCGCACAAAGACCTGTGCCATCTTGCATCCACTTGTCACTTCATGAGAGTATATGTAAGTCGCATGCGTCAAGTACAACGAACAAATGCAATCATGTCAAGATATAACTTTTCAAAATGCTATGCTACTGATTGCAATGCCTATTTCAGTGCTTGTTGAAGGCATGGCATATATTAACGATAGGCTAAGGAAGTGTGTACAAGTGGGGACCCTACCCCTTAAATCATCAAAAGACAAAAAATTAGGGTGGGGTTGCTTATTAAGCTACTTGTGGATCATAGGGGCTACTCGATTTGCATAAGGCGGGGTGAGTCTGGGTGGTTAGGCGACTGAGGCTCTACTGGTGCGGGACTCCTGTGAGGTTGGGCAGGGAACATGTCGGCTGGGACATGAATGGTGTAATTTCTGGCCGCCGCCATTTCCAAAATGCCTTTGAACAATTCATTGAATTCTTCCCTGTCCCGAGCTGCCCTTTCTGCCCTTGAGCACTGGTGCCCGAGCGTCCGTTGGGGGTTTGTGCCACTGGTATTGCCACATCTTGTGTGCTTCTTTGAGCTTCATCTCCCCTGGCCCGGGGATTCTTTGACCTTCGTCCGGGGTGGTGTTGCTTGGGATCTTGTTTCTTTGCATACCTTTTGAGGGTGGGCACGTAGCGTCTCGGCGGAGGGGCGTGTGCTGCATGTTCCCGTCGTCCACGGAGGGCGTCTTTGCAAGCCAGTTGCCCTAGGCTTTCCATGTTTTTCTCGTAGGGGGACTTGCAAGATGCGAACCAAGGATTAGGTCTTATTACAGAATACAATCGTTCGCATGGGAGGGATTATAGTATGGGTTATCAAGCACATATGACAAGAAGGGGAGGGGTGAGACGTGCAGTGCTTGTTGTAGAGGGATGGCCCCCATGATGATGTTCATTTGGCCTCCATCCATTAGCAAATCCTGGCTTATGCTAAGTTGCGTAGGTCGGTTGTAAGGGAGCAGGCCAGGGCTCATCCCTGGAGGGATAGACCATAAGGGGAAGGGTGTATAGGAAGGGATGGTACCTTGTCCCCATCTTTAGAGATATTGGCCAGAGCTTCCTATGGTGGTGATGAGGGTTGCATGCCATCCACCTGGAGGCGGAAATGGTCACACAACTTCTAAATGTGTGGTGAGAGGAGGACCTGAAGAGCTTAGCCTATTGATCCCAACTCTTCTGCCTGCGCTTGACTATTATTACTTGTGTGTGTTGATAGTGTCTATACAGATTCACAAAAGTCATTGTTTATTTATATACATATCCAGGATTCCATGTCCCTTCATGAGTATAAAAACCAATTATAAAACTCCGGATTGTACTGGAGGGTGGCACATGCATCCAGTACTCGTGGAAGCTTACTCAATACCGATAGATATTTTGCAGCATCGAGTAGAATGGAACCTTGTCCAAGTCTACTGGCAACATGTAACTCCTCCTCAGTGAGAACCTTATCAAACAGCGAGGTCTTTTGGCTAGGTTCAGCTAAGTCTGTACCCCGAATGGCAGTCAACACACTCGAAGGAAAGTTGGTGCCACATAGGTTGGGTCTCTTTGAGACCGCCATTTGGCCAATCGCTCCTCTGAGACTGTCACGATCTGGGCTCCTACTTTGGCCATTGCAACGCGGTTTTCACACCAATGCTGTTCAAATTGACTTCGGCCCTTTGATAGTCGCTTTAGTTGCTCTATCTCTAAGAGATTTGGTTGGCAGAGTGCATCATTGAATGTGACAGTTAAGCGCAGTTCGTCGGCTTCCTCGCCAGAGATGAGGCGCATGCGTTCATACAGGAGCCTATTATAGTGCTCATTAAGATGTTCTTGCTCTTCCCAAGATAAGGGAAATGGCAAGTATTCTTCGAGCTGCCCTTTAGGGAATGCGCGTATGTCTACTAGGACATAGACACATGCGAACACTTTGATCTTAGCATCCAACTCAATCAAGCACTCTATGACACTTCTATGTTCAACGAGGGCTTGCTCGGTTGCTATCTCATGCAAGATTCTAGGGGTTTGCCTGGGCTTTAGCGTAGCTAGGGGCTCAGGCCTAGACGCGCAAGTTTGGCCAATGCTGGGATTTCTTATGCTCTTGGGGTTTCCATGTTTTTCCTAAGGCTTCATTATTGCGTCATGATTCTCCTTGGATGTGACCGGTATATGTCACCCTGTTGTGACAGCATTATATCCACTCTTGATTGGTCAATGCAAGTTCTATTTTATGTGGGTTGAGTGTTGCAAGAAGCCATTGATGGTAACAACTGCTTTGATTTTTCAGAGCACACGGATGTGTTTGAGGTTTCACCGCTATTAGGAGAGGCATCCATGGGTTCGTGGTGGATGGACTTGATGCCTTATTCATCAGCTCTCTAGTGCTCTTCGTCTCAATGTTCTTGGGGTCCACAACCACCTGCAACTGTTGTTGTTTTCGCTGTTTTCTCCTGTTTTTCTTGGTTAGTGAAGGTGCATCTCTCAACGACTCAAGACCCTAGACTAGGTCAACCGTTGTTGTGCTTGGTTGGGCCTCAGCATTTCCTTTCTCTAGTGTCTCCTCATGGGACATAGCCGTGGCTTGCTGATTAGCCTCACCAGGTTGTGAGGGGATAACTGTCTCCCTTGTGGAAGAGTCTAGCTCTTCAGCCAATTCCCATGTGTTTAAATCCTCCAGCCTAGGCTTTGGGCGCTTTGGAAGTGCAGGAGTTGTTAATGAAGATGGTTGCGACACCTCCTCCACAGGTAAACTACTAAGGACACGTTCAACAAGGGGCATTGTCACGGCCAAGGGCTGTGACTACTGTGATCCCTGATTTGAAGTACTAGTAGCTAGTTCAGTGGACTTGCTACTATTGGTGGATTGCAGTGTCAAGTCCTTAGGGAAATTGGAAGTGGTCGTGCCTTTTGTTGCCCTTTGCACATTCACTTGTGCAGGTTGAGCAGCGGCACAAGGCTGCTGCTGCCGTGCTTCCCGTGTCCATTTAGGTGAAGAGGATGTAGGAGATTTGGGACTCCTATGTGGGCTTGGCACTGATGACTGGAGAATTCGCTCGTGATTGTTAGACGATTCTGTCATTAGCTTTGTTGAGCAATCATCCTTATCATGAGTAACATTGTGCCTGTGGTGCTCATTATCCTCTTGGGAAGTCAAAGGCTCCTTGGGCACTAGTGGACCTTGTGCATGCTCAACAGTTACCTCTGATATCCGCTTGCTAAGCATGCTAGGATGAGGATCTAATTTTTGATAGGTCATGTTTGGTTTCTTGATTTCAATTGTGAGGGGCTCAATCACTCCAATATTTTTGGTTCGAGACTTGGATTTTTGTTTAGGTTTCCTCCTACGCCTCTTTGCTTTTGACATAAATTGGGCTTTTGGTGGCAAAGGTTGTTTAGTAGGGGGTTTTGGTACCCACATCCATCGTTTGCTTGCATAATATCCTTGAGCACGAAGCAACGCCTTGGATATCCATCATGGAGTTGTGCTAGCTCTCCATCGATACCTTCGTCTATAAGGCTTGGGCTTCTTTCGTGGTCTTCTACGATATTTGTAAGTCCCAACCCTATCCTTGGCCTTGTCTCCTATGACTCAAGACCCTAGAACAGGTCAACCATTGATGTGCTTAGTTGGGCCTCAACATTCTCTTTCTCTAGTGCGTCCTTATGGGACATAGCCATGGCCTGCTGAATAGCCTTGCCAGGTTGTGAGGGTACAACTGCCTCCCTTTTCGGAGAGTCTAGCTCTTCAGCCAATTCCCTTGTGTTTAACTCCTCTAGCCTAGGATTTAGGCACTTTAGAAGTGCTGGAGTTGTCAAGGAAGTTGGTTGCGACACCTCCTCCACAGGTAAACTACCTAGGATACGTTCCGCAAGGGGCATTGTCATGGCCAAGGGCTGTGACTGCTGTGATCCCTGATTGGAAGTAGTAGTGGCTAGTCCAATGGGCTGGCTACTATTGGTGGATTGCGATGTCAAGTCCCTAGGGCGATCGGAAGTGGTCGTGTCTTTTGTTGCCCTTTGAGCATTCATCTGTATGGATTGTGATCTAGTCACATTAGGTTGCTCAGGCATATCCTTAGGCCGAGAGCTACGGATGGTGTCATGTTCCACCTCTTGGACAGATTGTGAGGGTACAACTGCCTCCCTTTTTGGAGAGTATAGCTCTTCAGCCAATTCCCTTGTGTTTAACTCCTCCAGCCTAGGCTTTAGGCACTTTGGAAGTGCTGGAGTTGTCAAGGAAGTTTGTTGCGACACCTCCTCCACAGGTAAACTACCTAGGATACATTTTGCAAGGGGTATTGTCATGGCCAAGGGCTATGACTGCTATGATCCCTGATTGGAAGTAGTAGTGGCTAGTCCAGTGGGCTGGTTACTCTTGGTGGATTGCGGTGTCAACTCCCTAGGGCGGTCGGAAGTGGTCATGTCTTTTGTTGCCCTTTAAGCATTCATCTATGTAGATCGAGCATGAGTTGATCTAGTCACATTAGGTTGCTCAGGCATATCCTTGGGCTCAGAGCTACGGATGGTGTCATGTCCCACCTCTTAGACATTTGGAAGCTTAGATGGAGATAGAGATTGGGATTGAGCGGCCGCCCTTGACGACCGCTAATGTGCTTCTTGTGTCCGTTTGGAAAAAGAGGGTGTGGGAGATCTAGGGCTCTTAGGTGGGCTGGGCACTAGCTGAATGATCTACTCGAGGCTATTAGATGATTGTGCCATTTGCTTTGTTGAGTGATCAGCCTTGCCATGAGCAATGTTGTGCCTATGATGCCTGTTATCCTCTTGGGAAATTGAGGGCTTTTTGGGCACTAATGGCTTTTGTGCACGCTCAATGGTTACATATGACATCTGCATATTAAGCATGCTAGGATGAGGCTCTTTCTTTCGAACACTTATGTTTGTTTTCTTGCCTCAAGACCTAGAGTTTCTCTTAGATTTCCTTCTGTGCTTTGTTGCCTTCGATGCAATCTGGCCTTTAGTTGATAGAGGTGGTTTAGCAAGGGGTTTTGGTACCCAAATCCATCGGTTACTTGCGTAATACCCTTGAGAACGTAGCAACGCTTTGGATATCCATCGTGGCGTTGTGCTGACCCTCCATCGATGCCTTCATCTATAAAGATTGGGTTTCTTTTGGGGTCTTCTATGATATTTGAAAGTCCAAAGCCCATCCTTGGAATTGTCTCTTGAACTTCTTGTTTCAGGCATGGCCTCACTCACTGGTTCTTGTTGTTCAACCTGTGCTTGTATAAACTTTTCCAACAAGTCCTTGCGCTCGTTAGTAGGCTTGACTGCTATGTTAGCACCTTCCTTGCCTTTCCCTGGAGGTTCGATGAGGTCACCCTTGCTAAAGGTTTTGACTATCCTCACACCCGGTAGTGTCAGGTGTATCCTCTGTGCTACATAGTTAGGCTCACACTTGGTCGCCCTATTGGGTCTTCCTAGGAGGGTTTCCTTCTCATAATTAGCACTATTTGAAGGAACATGAAATAGGATAGGCAAGCATTCAGTTTCAATTTTTGCAAGGATTTTGCACTTACCTATGAGTGCTTGTGGGTATCCCCCGTAAGGGCTAAGAGTTGCATTAGTCGGTGTGAGCTCTGGTTGGCCTAGTAGTCCATGATTCATAGGTTAAGATATTAAAATTAGCTCCTTCATCAATTAGAGCATCGATAGTATGCTCTCTTTTCGCGATGAGTTTGACTCTAAGATAAGCAGGTGGTACTATGTCATCGTCTTCCGGGTCTTGGCTTGTAAATTTAAGCCTTTTGACAAATGCCCTTGAGTCCCCAACTACACGAGAAGATGTGGATTCTCCACCAATGTCTTGGGTCATCTGTGCAGTGCTGCTCAAGGTACATCTCTCGTCAGGAGTGTCATGTCTAGTCATCTTCACATTTGTAGCTTGTTGATGTTGCATTTTTCTCTGACTAGACATGGTCTGAACACAATGTCTTTGTGTTCTCGTGGTGTGGCCTTTTTGCCCTTGATGGCTAGATTGGCCCATTGATGTTCTAGGGTCTCTGTTTCTCTCTGTTCGGGTATGGGCTTTTGGTTGCTCTTTTGCAAGTGAGAATCCATGTTCATGTAGAGCCATTACTACACTAGGGTCCAATTTGGAGGACCTGTTGTTGAGATATCGAGCTCCACTCGTGATATGCCAGGGTGACCGTTATGCATTTATGTCACCGACGTGTTAGTTGCAGATGCGGTTGGTACACCGGCCATGAATAATAGCTACATGATAGCTATCCTTATCTACTCTAGTTCGTGGCTCAGTTAGTATGCCACCTTAGTTAGTTGAGTTTGGTTTGAGACCCATATATAGGGTTCTTCTATTTCTTTGTAAGAGAGTTCTTTTGGCTTACACAACTAAGAAGAGGAAAACTGTTTTCAGCCTCCACCCTTGTGTGTATTCCCCCATTGTGCAAGCAAGAAAGCTTCAAGTGAGACTCCTTCCTTCTTTCCCACAATTTTGACATGGTATCAGAGCCTTGTTTGTGGTAAGGAGCTCAAGAAAGAAAGCCAAGCTCGCGGTGTTTTGGTAAGAGGAGAAGTGTTGCTTTCATTTTCTGTTTTGGGAGCAGATCTCTGCAGGTAGCATAGCCGGAAAGTGCAGGAGTGCATTGTCTCAGGTTGAGATACCCTTCGCGGTGAAGCAAGAGGGCAGTATATGCTGCGGGAAAGGCTTTAGCCCTTGGCGACCTTGTTTTTTTGATTTGAGGCCATTTCGGGGCCTGTTTTGGAGGCGGAAGTTTTCTGCACGCACTCAGGAAAAGGCCCAGTTTTATGCTGTGCAGCCACTGTTCTACAGGTCGGTGAATAGTTACTGTAAAAATTGGATTGTATGCTTGTGCGAAGAGACATTGGGAGTTACAGAATCATCCCTGTTGCCTGTTGATGCAAAATCGTCACTAGGAAGTGACTGTGTGGTCAAATACCACTTTCGCCAGTTTTGCAGATTTTCCCTTGTGAGGGTGAAGCTGTGGTTTTTGCAGTGACAGAATTTTTTGCAGTCTTCTGTAATGGCATGTGATTCTCTTTCACAGATTGTCACTGAAAAGCTTGACAAAAACAACTTCCAAGCACGGAAGTTTAGAATGATGAATTTCCTTATGGGAAAAGGATATTGGGAATTTGTTGCAGGAAATGAAGAAGAACCAGTTCTTCCTGATGTTCCCAATCAACAGCAAATGCAGGTATTTAAAGCATGGTATGAGAGAGCCAGGAAAGTTATGTATTGGCTGTCTATCAGCATTTCAGACTCTATGATTGTGCATATTCAGGATGCAAGTACGCCAAAGGAGGCATGGGATACTTTGTCAAAAATGTATAGCACAAATACGCAAGCCAGGAAAATGTAGCTCAAGCAAGAGTTGCACAATGTGCAAAGAGAAAATATGAGCATCAACGACTACCACATGAAGGTGAAGAAGATTGCAGATGCACTTGCTTCCATTGGGTCACCAGTGGAAGATGATGATTTAGTCTCAGTGACCTTGAATGGTCTAGGAAAGGATTATGCACAGTTTCGAACATCCATTTCCGTCCGTGAAAGATTTCCTGATTTTGAGGAGTTGATTGCTCTTCTAATTTCTGAGGAGCAGAGAAATGGTGGTGCATCTTCTTTAGGAGGAACTTCAAAAGAAGCTGTCTTCTACTCAAATGCTGGAAGAGGTAGAGGCAGAGGTAGAGGAGGCCGATTTGCAGGCCGTGGTAGAAATCAGAATATGCAACAAACTCAAGAAAACCAGTCCTATGGAGGAGGACGTGGTAACTCTAGAGGCAGGGGGAGCCAAAGAGGTCGTGGTGGATGGCAAAGAGGCCAAAATGCAAACAGTAATGTTGAATGCTATTACTGTGGTAAAATGGGTCATATGGCTAAAGACTGCTATAAAAAGCAGAATGACATCATGAATGGGAAATTGCAACAAGGGAATTATGCATCTTCTAGTAGACAGGGTGATGACAGAAATGAGCATCTTTTTATGGTGCAGCGCATGAACAATTCTGTGACAAGTGCAGAAGAAAGCAATGATGTATGGTATGTTGACTTAGGTGCATCAAACCACATGACAGGTCATGCAGAATGGATGGAGGATGCAAGAAAAATGGAAAAACCAGGATTTGTGGAGACTGGTGATGATACTGCACATCCTATTGTGCAGATTGGAAAAATTCCTTTGTCTATGCAGGATGGGAAAAAGAAATACCTCTCTGATGTATTTCATGTCCCGAATATCACCAAGAATCTGGTTTCTGTTGGTCAAATGGTTGAGCAGGGCTTGCAGGTTAGATTTAATCCTCATGGATGCTTTGTTGAGGATATTAAAAATCAAGGTCGCTTGATAGCAAAAGGAAAGAAGAAGGGCAGAATGTTTACGTTGGATGCAGACATGTCTGAATTGAGTGCTGCAATGTTTGGACATGGGACCGGTGTAGTTGCAGATATTGATATCTGGCATAAACGCATTGGTCATGTTAATGTACAACGACTTAAATCAATGCAGGCCCAAAATATTGTTGCACGATTGCCAAAATTCAAGGTTGCAGAAATGCATAAGGTATGTGAAGCCTGTCAGTTTGGAAAACAGGCAAGGAAACCATCTCCTAGACATGTTCAAGAGAGTGAGAAGCCATTGGAATTAATCCACTCTGATGTGTGGACTACTAAAGCTGCATCTCTTGGAGGCTGTCATTATTTTGTCACTTTTATTGATGACTATAGCAGAAAAGTTTGGGTGTATTTTATGAAAAAGAAAAGTGAAGTTTTTGGGCATTTCAAAACCCTTAAAGCTATGGCTGAAAAAGAAACAGGTCTGCAAATAAAATGCCTAAGGTCAGATGGAGGGGGAGAGTACCTCTCAAATCAGTTTGCAAAGTTCTTGCAGGATCATGGCATAAAGCAGCAATATTCATGCAGTTATACCCCACAACAAAATGGAATTGCAGAAAGGAAAAACAGGTATATTGGAGAGGTATCTCGTGCCATGCTCAATGAAAAAAATTTGCCAGATTTTTATTGGGCTGAAGCAGTTGCTACAGCAGTCTACATAATGAACAGGACTCCCACTGCAGCAATACATGGAATGACTCCAAAGGAGAGGTATACTGGTAGGAAACCAGATATTTCTCATTTGAAAATTTTTGGTTGCATTGCCTATGTACACGTACCAGATGAGTTGAGATCCAAGTTGGATCCAAAAGCTGAGAAGTGCATCTTTATTGGTTACTCTCTGCAGTAAAAAGGGTATAGATGCTATAACCCTTCTACTCGTAAGTTTACAGTGAGCAGAGATGTTGTTTTTGATGAGATGAGTAGCTGGTATAAACCAGTAAATGTGATTGATGATGTAGATGCACAAAATGGTAATGCTGCACAGAATTCACAGCAGCAGTCACAAAATATTAGTGGACCTGGAGCATCCTCTAGCAGTGGTTCACATTCTTCGCCATGGACAGGCAGATTGAGATCAGGAGAATCTTCTCAAAGCAATGCAGATAGTGGTATACAGGTATCACGAAAAGGAAAAGAGAAGGTAGATCAGCCCATGTTTGATGTGAATGCAGGTCACTCTTATGTGGATGGTGAATCTAGTGGCTCAGAACAGAGCATTGATGATGAGTTGGGTATTCCTTCTATTGTTACACCTGGAGTGAGGAAGACCAGGGATGTTTTGAGAATACCTGGGAGTGAACCTACTTTGCGCAGGTCTACGAGAGCTAGGTATCCTGTGGATAGGCTGAAATATGATGGATTTACAGCCATTCACTATGCATATATGGTCAAAGTGATACAGGAACCAGAACCCACTTCTTTTGAGCAAGCCATGGGAAAAGAAAAATGGGAGAAAGCCATGGATGAAGAAATGGATGCCTTGGAAGCAAATGCTACATGGGAATTGGTACCTTTGCCTAAAGGTAAAAATGCAATTGGCTGTAAGTGGGTTTATAAGGTGAAGCACAATGCAGATGGTTCTGTGAACAGATACAAGGCAAGATTAGTAGTCAAGGGGTATGCACAAACATATGGCATTGACTATGAAGAAACATTCTGTCCGGTTGCAAGGATGGCAACCGTAAGAGCAGTCATTGCTATGGTTGCATCAAAGGGATGGTCTTTACATCAGATGGATGTAAAGAATGCCTTCTTGCATGGTGATTTGCAAGAAGAGGTCTATATGGAGCAGCCACCAAGTTATGTGCATGCTGTTCATCCTGAGTTTGTTTGCAGGTTGAAGAAAGCCTTGTATGGCTTGAAGCAAGCACCTAGAGCATGGTCTGACAAGATAGGACAGTATCTTGTCACTATTGGCTTTCAAATTTCCAAGGCAGATTTCTCACTTTATGTGAGAAAAACAGAGAAAGGTATTATGCTACTTGTCATTTATGTTGATGATTTGATTATGACAGGTGACAGTGATGAAGATATCCTTCATGTGAAAATGCTATTGAAGCAGAAGTTTGAGATGAAGGATTTGGGAGAGCTGCGTTATTTCTTGGGCATTGAGGTGATTAGATCACCAAGTGGGATACAGCTCTTGCAGAGGCAGTATGGATTGGACATGCTGTCCAAATATGGGATGACAAGCTGTAAGCCTATTTCAGTTCCTTTGGAGCAGAATGTGAAACTGAGCACAGATGCAGGTGAGCTTCTAGAAGACCCTACTATGTACAGAGGCATAGTAGGAAGTTTGATTTATATGACTATTACCAGGCCAGATTTGAGCTATGCTGTTGGATTGGTAAGTCAGTTTATGCAGGCTCCAAGGAAACCACATTTGGATGCGGCTAGACGCATACTCAGGTATGTGAAGTCCACATTGCAGTATGGACTATTTTATGAGAGTGGGGTTCAGATACAGTTGCATGGATACACTGATACTGATTGGGCTGGTAGTATTTCTGATAGACGATCTACCAGTGGATATGTGTTCTCTTTTGGGAGTGCTGCAGTCACTTGGAGCAGCAAGAAACAGCCTACAGTTGCCTTGTCCAGCACAGAGGCTGAGTACAGGGGTGCATCAATGGCTGCATGTGAGGTAGCTTGGTTGCATAAGCTACTTTATGATATGCATCAGTCTACAGATGGACCAGTTATCATTTATTGTGACAACATGAGCAGTATACACTTGGCAAATAACCCAGTCTATCATGCTAGAACAAAGAACATTGAGGTGCATTATCACTATGTGCGGGAGAGGGTTTTACTAGGTTTTATTGATCTAGTTTATGTCAGCACAAAGGATCAGGTAGCTGACATATTTACGAAGGCATTGGGCGCAGAGAAGCTGCGCAAGTTCAGAGACCTGCTTGGTGTGCAGGAATTGGGATTGAGCTCGAGGGGGAGTGTTGAGATATCGAGCTCCACTCGTGATATGCCAGGGTGACCGTTATGCATTTATGTCACCGACGTATTAGTTGCAGATGCGGTTGGTACACCGCCCATGAATAATAGCTACATGATAGCTATCCTTATCTACTCTAGTTCGTGGCTCAGTTAGTATGCCACCTTAGTTAGTTGAGTTTGGTTTGAGACCCATATATAGGGTTCTTCTATTTCTTTGTAAGAGAGTTCTTTTGGCTTACACAACTAAGAAGAGGAAAACTGTTTTCAGCCTCCACCCTTGTGTGTATTCCCCCATTGTGCAAGCAAGAAAGCTTCAAGTGAGACTCCTTCCTTCTCTCCCACAATCTAGACACCTGTCACGGCGCACATTTTCTCTCCAACCTACTTGGGGGAGGTGCGGAAGGGTAGAGCCCCCTCTGGAGGGTCTGGGGGGCAGTCCCCCCGGCCCGCAGGGCTGTTAGGGTAAACACCATGCGGGATTTGGAGGACCGTTTATAGCCAAATTTTGAACTACTTGCTCTAAGTTTCAGCCCAATGATGGATCTGTGATGTGCCTTTAGCTCTACGTAGCCTTTGGGGTCAATTTCGGGGTTTAGATACGTCGAAATTTGTGTTCTAGATACCTGTCCAATTCTGTTTGATTCTCAGATGTTCGATTATCAGGAGTCCGATTATCAGAATTGGACGTCCAATTTTGGTTGGTCCGATCGGCCTAGTGGTCTGATTTTGGTCATGTCCGATTTTGATAGTTGTTCGATTCTGAGTGGTCGGATTTATTGTATTCGATTTCTAGGGTCCGAGTGTCCTCTTTTCAAAATCGGACCGGTCCAGTGTCGGTCCAGTGTCCAATCCGACGGACAAAGGTGGTTCGATTCTGGGACTGGTCTGATTCTTGGATTGGTCCGATTTTTGATCGAACGCTTTTCGGAGAGGTCCAATTTTTGGAGTCAGACGGTCCAACTCTAGAGATAGGGCAATCCTATTCTGGGACTCAGACGAACTAGTCAGATTGCACGGCGGACAGTCCGTGAGTTGTACGTGACACCTTTAGGCTGACGTCTACTTTACCAAATCATGTTGCGTCGTTTGATTAGATGCAAAGCAATAGAGGGAAACGCCTGGCGTACCTAAAAACGGTGTGGTGCTCGAATTAATCAGCACGTCGACGATCTCCTTGCAGCTCTCTCTCTCTCTCCCTAGCTCTCAAGCTCACTCTCTTCTCAGAGGGCAGGATGTCAAATGTGGCCTTTCCTGGTTCCTTGGGCCTCTTATTGCCCCATCCCAACCTGCTGTGACCTGAGAGATTAGTCCCTCATACTCTTCCAGCCAAAAACCTAAATTTGTGCCCCTATTTCCCTGTTTTAGCGTGTTATCCAGCAATAGAAAACCCTACTATTTGCTTCTTTTTCTTTGTTTTTTCCTACCCTAAATGCATATAAATCACAAAGCAATCACCTACACTACTCCAACATGCTTTTCCAAATCCAAAAAACCAAAAATGTACTTTAAGGAGATTGAATACCTCTTCAAACTCCCTCTCTTCCCATCTATCTACCTCAAGCACCGGTTCGGGGAAAACCCTACTTCAATGCTTGATTCGAAGCGCGCAAGTGCTCAAGGCTTGAACCCATTGGTCCCGGCAATAGAACCAAAATGTGGGAGCTTTCGCTCAACTGCAAGACCCACAAACCGCTAAAAGAAAAAAAGAAAAGAACGAAACGATAAGAAGCACCCACGATCATAGCACAACACCTAGGGGTCCTCAAATTCGGTGCGTCCAGTGACCTTGGTCTACTGGCTCCGTCCCTAGTCCCCTAGCCCCCTAGCATCACCCACAATAGTTCCGGGCACATCAAGGGCAGGACATACCTAGGGAGCTTGTCTCGCCTATGGTTCGACCTGTCACCCTGACCCATTCACACGATTCCCTCTTGCACTCTGCCTTAATACCATTGCAATCAATTGTGGTAAGCACTACACGAATGGCCATGAAAAGTACACTATCCTCATCACATAGGTCCAAATAGCTACCAGCTACCAATAGTGCAGTGTCCCTGTGTTCAATTATGTTACGTCGTGCAGTCACAATGCAAAGGATGTCACATACACCTTCACCTATACTTCTTCTCAACATGGACAACTTTGCTTCACCCACACATCGTTATGAGAAACCAGCCCGTGGTCTTCTAACTACGTAATATCTAAGTATGCACGAGCACTCACATAATATCTGCACCAAAATATATACACAGTTTGGGTCCTCAAGTGCAGGACAATACTCTCAGCTTGCTTAGAGTTCAACCTGTCTCCCAAACTAATTAAACTATGTCTTGTACACGATAAAAAAGACTAGCACTACCCCTAGGGAGAGACCACTTAGGAGAGGTTTTCAATTGTAGGTATTGAAGACTCCAACGAAAGTATCATTCGCTCTTCATCAACACTCAGCTCTGAATTCCTATCCTTTATCATCCTACAAGCCCGCCAAGAATCGTCATGTGCAGAATCCCCAACAAACTGCCACTTGTACTCCATCAGTGCAATCCCCACAAATAATAGCCCTACCAGCAGCCACCTACGCCTCCAAAGACCTTCCTTCCCACCACTACCAATACTCCTCCATGGCAACCACAGACGTCCTTGCCACCCATGTCTTCAGTGCATGCTAAAGCCTGCTACCTACGACGGTGAGTGCCATGGAACTGGCACTCGTCTAGGAGGGGGTAATGTTAAAGAACAAGGTGGAAAATCTGGAAAATCTAAAGCAGAAGACAAAGGCTAAGGCAAAGTGAAACGGAAGACAAAGACGCACAAGGAGAAGAATCCTAAATAAGGGAGAAAGGCGCACAAGGAAAAGCGCAAGTCACTAATTTTGTAAAAGAGCGCAGGTGCATCATGATTTAATTTAAGGAGCGCCGGGCTCTCACCCGCACGGGCTCTCACCCGCACGGGCTCTCACCCGCGCAATTTGTAAATATAGATGGACGGTGGAAAGGAAGCTAGGAAGATAAAAGAACAATGGGAAAAAGGGCCTCCAGCCATGTAAAAAAGGGGATAAGGGGATGACCGCCCAAAAGGGATTTAGGGTTTTGTATATAAAGTTGAAAAGTGAATGAGAAGCTCATTCTTGTGTGTGGCCAAAAGTGGCTCTCCTCTTCTTCTTCTTCTTCTTCTTCTTGCTTGCTTGAGCTTGTGTTTGAGAGAGGGAGTGTGAGAGTGTGAGGGAGTGAATGTGTGAGGGTGAGGGACCGGGGAGGAGAAGCTCTCCATCTTCTCCTCTCTTCTTCTCTTCTCTTGTCTTCTCTTGTCTTGCTCGCGGAAATGAAGCTTGGAGCGTGGAGCTTGAGGATGGAGCTTGCTTGAAGCTTACACTTGGATCGTGGAGCTACCGGAGTGCGTGGGAGAGGAGGTAACTCAATCGGCATGGAGGTAAGCTCACTACACCCGTAGATATGAATGGCGCGTCGGCTATGGTGAGAGGTAGCCATTAGTGCTCGGCTTGGAATGCTTGAAACATTAAGCGGTCCGTGGGTCTTGGCGGTTGAGAGAAATCTCCCACAGACTGCCCAAGCCCTCCTTGCACTACTACAGGAAGCTGCCAAAGCTTACCTCATTGATTTTTTTGAAGACTCCATCTATGCAACAATGCATGCAAGGAGAGTCACCATCACCGAGACAGGGATTTTCGAATAGTGAGGATCTTTCGACGATGGAAGGATAGTCCTCAGGAGATTAACAATGATAAGGGTGTACTACTAAAACATATACGAAATGTAGCTTCCAAAGAGATTTTGTAAAACCCTGGTTCTAATGCACCCCATGTAAAATGTTATGAATATGAATACAAATTTTTTGGCACATATTATTTTTGTTTATTCACTTATTTTTTTTAAAATTTATGTCTTTGATTTATCATTACATGCATTTGAATGAATACATGTTGCATGTAAACTCGATAAAGCACTATGTATTAAATTTAGGGTATGAATCTTGTTGCATATAAATCTAATAAATAAATGTAACATTCAAGTAAAAAACAATAATAAATGACACATATGACAAACTACATTGCACACAAATCTAACAAATATCTATTTTCATTACTTCGAGAGAAGATTACAAAGTGTAATACATTGGTGATGAGATATCATTTGGCAATAAGTACATCTACTCTCTCCTAGGCTTCTTTGAGCTACACTCCCCATGGTCATAGCTATTCTTAATCATAGGCAGCAATACATTTTGCCCTAGTAGTTCATGCCTAATGAAATTGGGGTCTTGAACACTAGCAATGATGCCACCGACCACCATGGAAAAAAGTGGCCTAGATCTAGTACTAGAGAATAAGTAGAGGAGCTTTGAATGTCGAAGCAACCCTACTTTCTCCTTGAAGGGCCCAACCTTCGTTAGAACCCTCAACTTCAAGAAGTTCTTAGCAAAAGCCGGAGAGCATGTCTTAAAAAATACGATAATGTCACTCACAAGCTGGCCAATATACTCTTTCAATGCGCTGCATCATGCACCCTTCCTTGGCTACCAGAATTGGCCACCTTGTCTAAATGAAAGTTCATCAATATAGACAATGACTTGCATCACATGTGTTCAATGTCAAACTCACTATGCATGGAGTGTGCTAAAGATATATACATTAGATTTGTGTGCAAATTTACTAGTAGGGCCTCTAGGGCATCGGGACGATTGGGATTAATTTTCCTCGAGATTGGGCCCCCAGAGAAGCCTTGGACTAAGCTTACGTCTCGGGGCTTGAATCAGCCCTACTGGTAAATTTGCATGAGAATCCGATAACATTAATATGATAACATCACCTTCTCTACATCATCTATCTACTATTGTAATGGAGCAGAAAGTGTGGTGGATGTGGCCATGGGTCTGTCCTATGGATAGGTGGTCCCAGTTGGCTGGAAACCTTTCTCAATCATAAATGGGCGGCAAGAAGATCGGTTAAAGGAAATGAATAGCAAGGGCGCTGACCTAGAGTCTAGGTTACAATAATCCCAGTTTATGCTGTTTTAGGGGAACGGAATGGGACTATGCCTTATGGCAAAGAGGTCGAGCCTTGCATCCCTCTCGTTTCCCATTCTCCTTGAACCAACTGTAGCGTAAATCCGCTTTGGCCCTGGTGTTTCTCCGTAAAGTAGTTCGCTCAGGGTTTGACGCTAGTTGCCATTTAGGAAATGAACATTGGAAAAAACCCTGATTCAGGTCAGTCCTAAGTGGGAACGGTGAGAATACTTTTGTTATGTGGCAGATGCGGAAAGTCCTAGATCGCAAACCCTGTGACATTCCATGGAGTGCCGGGCGGAGCTTTCTAGACGTCCTTTCTGATGGACTGCTAAGACGTGTCCTGAAGAGAACATGTGGACACGTTAGAGTTGGTATCAGAGCGAACCAACGAAGGATTTGTTTTTAAGAAATCTTAATAAGAAGAAGTAAAGAAAATGTTGTTGTTCCGAACATTTCCTTACTTTCGATACTGTCTTGCAAAATTATGAAGCATGGAACAGGTTCTTAGTGTTCCGAGTCATGTTTATGACCATGATGCATTCCTCGGATTATCGACAAAGGGTTGAGATGATGAACATCCTAGATCATATTTATAATCCATCACCTTTGTACGTGGAATGAAGATGGATGGGTGACTCAGGAATCTAGTACATAGTTGCCCACCGGTTTGCATACCTTCAAACCAACCTAAAAGGGATCAAGTGGTTGGAAGATCTGAAGATCGTGAAGCTATTCATTTTTGTGGAGGCTCACGTAAATTCAACTTTACATATTCAAGGTCGGAGGGTTGAGTTGAACTCATATGTATATGAGGAAGTGACATGTGTAATCCCCACCAACAGGATCAAGGTGTTGGGGTGCTATGAGAAGAATGGGTTCCAAAGGAAAGGATACCCTAATCTTCCAATGACCTACTGATTCCTGAAGATCCATGACCCGAAACCATACTATTATCCAGTTCCCGTAGATAAATGTAATACAACATTATTCTCCCCAAACTAAATGTAACAGTTGCTCTATCATCTCAAGAAATGTTGTACTTCGAAAGGGCTATGCCCATATAAATGCAATAAAACTTCTTTTTATCAATGTCTGTTTTGTCCATGAGAATTGATAAAAAGTTAAGTGGCTAGGATTCTTGGTTGATAGCTAAATTGGATATGAAATATAAATCATAACGATTAACGAGTTGTAACGTTAAGAATCCTCTATCCAGGCACATACCCAGGTACAGATTCCTAGTTTGCCTCCTACATCAAGTACTGCCGTAATCCAGGAGAATAAGTTTCTTCTCAAGCAGATTAAGGTGCGTGAATTTGACGGGAAAGGCAGGTCTATCCAAGCGGATGCTGAAATTTGGATTGAATCCATGGAGGATTACTTTGAAGCAGCCGATATTGCACTCGCAACTAGGCTATGCTCGCCAAGCTGAAGCTCAATAGCGAAGCCAGGCTTTGGTGGAAGCAATGGTGTAGAGAGATCAAGGGATCGCAGAAGGATCCGTTACCTGGGAAAAACTAAAGAAATCCATGCAAGGAAGATACTTACTACCTGCGTATCGCATGCAGAAAATGAATGAGTTCTACGAGCTGAAACAGCTGCAACTTACTCTTGATGCATACTATTCTACATTTGTCTCACTTCTTAAGTATGCGCCACAGATGGACATGACATAGCAAGTGTCAAAATTTTGTGTTGGTTTAAACCCACCAATGAATACCCATCTCGAATCTATGCGCCCATCAGATCTTCAGGACGCACTCATTCGAGCTGCGCCTATAATTTAGGAGGTGCAAGCTAGGCCAAGAAGTAACAAAACTTAGTCTTATAATGACCCGAACAGAGGAGCATATAGGCCTCAAATGAAGAGAGTTCAAGGTCAGAATCAGAGACAAAGAAAGAAGGCAAGGACTAATAATGTCAACAACTTTATCCCTACCCAAAGCAATGGTCGAAACCTTCGTTGTTTCCACTGCAACGAGCTTGGTCATTTCAAGAGGCAATGTCCCAAGCTTGGAGGAGGACATCGCCAAGCACCTTTCCAAGGAACTGGCCGTGTCCAGGGAACAGCTACCCGAGGTAGAGGAAGAACTGTCTGCGTTGCCGACAGGGAAATGTGCAAAGAAGACGATCCGACCATGGAAGTAGAGTTTGAAAGGGCGAGAGTCCATGCCGCACTTCACAAGAAAGGGCAAAATCGCCAGTTTTCGGTGATTCAGACGCCATCAGATTATCAAGGTAAAGGTTTCAATACCTTGATTGATTGTGGCAGTACACATTCCTTTATCTCACTAGCTTGAGCAAGAAGATTAGGAATAGCCACAGTAGAAGCACCTACCTTGCTTGTGGAATTAGCAAATGGTCATGAGGTCACTTGTACCATGCAAACTGCTAAGGTGGAATTCTTTCTGGGAGGAAAGAAGACTTTGGTCAAATTCACAGTCATGAACCTAGGCATCCATGAGTGTCTACTCGGAATGGATTGGCTTAAACTAAACCTAATGACGTCCACATTCATTGTGGAAAGGGACAAATTTCCTTTTGGAACTCTGAAGGGGAATTGGTCACAACTCAAGGTGAGGCTGGAAAGCCAAAAATTCAATTGGCCAAAGCATCTCGGATTATAAAGGGAGTTAGAAAGGGACTACCTGTCTACTTGATTAAGCTCAATAAGTTAGATCAAAAGTAGGAGTCTAGCAAAGGACCTTCATGGCTAAAGGAATATGCGGACGTATTTCCTGAAGAGTTGACAGAACTCCCGCCTCAAAGAAAAGTGGATCATGAGGTCAAGCTAGTGCCAAGAGCTGCACCAATTGCAAAGAGACCTTATAGAATGTCCATCCCAGAAGCAATTGAGCTGAAGGAACAACTCAAACAACTGCTAGCTCAGGGCTACATCTGTCCTAGCAGTTCACCATGGGGAGCTCTAGTACTGTTCCAAAAAAAGAAAGATGGAATGCTTCGACTATGTATTGATTACAGAGGGTTGAATCAATCAACTGTCAAGAACAAGTACCCTATTCCTAGAATAGATGATCTTCTTAATTGTCTTCAGGGTGCGAAGATCTTCTCCAAGATTGATCTCAGGTTTGGTTACTATCATATAAGGATCAAGGAAGAAGATATCCCAAAGACAGCCTTCAACACAAGATATGGACACTTTGAGTTTCTAGTTATGTCATTCGGGCTTACAAATGCGCCTGCCACCTTCAACAGGTTAATGCAGGATATCTTTAGGCCATATCTTGATGACTTCATACTCGTCTTCTTCGACGTCACCTTAGTCTATTCCAAACAGGAAGAAGATCATGAACCCCAACTTCGGATTGTCCTTGAGACAATGAGAGCACATAAGCTCTATGCTAAGATGAAGAAGTGTGCATTCTTCAAGCGTCAGATTGAATATCCGGGATTCATCGTATCAGCAGAAGGAATCTCAGTGGATCCGGCCAAAGTCAAAGATGTTCTAGAATGGCCATTACCAACAACTGTCAAAGAAATACACAATTTTCTTGGATTGACAGGATGGTATAGGGTCTTCATAAAAAATTATGCTTTGATTGCAACACCTCTGATAGATATTCTGAAGAAGAAAACATCCATTGCATGGTCAACTACTGAACAAACCAGCTTTGATAGGTTGAAGCAAAGTTTGGTATCAACACCTATCCTAAAACTTCCAGACCTCAGTAAGGAGTTTGAAGTTGTAACTGATGCTAGTACTCTTGTCTTAGGATGTGTGCTCATGCAGGAAGGTCATCCTATAACATACTCTTCAAGGAAACTGAAGAACCATGAGAAGAATTATGCTACCCATGATCTAGAACTGTTAGCTGTCATCCATGCTCTAAAGCTTTGGAGACACTACCTGTTGGGTAACAAGTTTACTCTAGTGACTGATCATAAAAGTCTCAAGTGGATCTTTACCCAGGACGAGCTTAACATGAGGCAACATCGGTGGATTGAAGTGTTGGAGGAGTATGATTTTGAAATCAAATACCGACCAGGAAAGGAGAATGTAGTTGCCGATCACTCAGTCGCAAAGCATTTCTTAATTCTCTAATCTTGCAAAATCCATCAACAGCTAGATCTCTAGCTACAAAGGTATCTATGCCAAACAACCCAATACTTGAGCTAGCTAGAGAAGAAGCATGCCATGATCCATCCTATCAAATGATGCTAAGGGAGATCCCTATCAAGAACCAGGACCAAAAGCTACAGGCTAAGTATCATGAATTCTCTATCAGTAGTGGACTTGTCTACTATAGAACGAGATTATGTATACCAGCAAGCCAATCACTTAAGCAGAAGATATTGTGGGAAGCTCATGATTCCCCTTTCTCTAGACATCCTTGCTATGCTAAGACTCTCAATGCAGTTAGGAAGAGCTACCATTGGGAGAGGCTTAAAGGTGACGTTCTCAAATATGTCACTGAGTGTTTGTCTTGTCAATGTATCAAAGCCAAACATGTCAAAATACCAGGAAAGTTACAACCACTTGACATTTCCCAAATGAAATGGGAATTCATCAGTATGGACTTTGTTGTTGGCCTAACCCAAGTTCAATGAGGATACAACTCCATCATGGTTGTGGTTGACATGCTTACTAAGGTTGCACACCTTATTCCAATAAAGACAAACTATAAAGCCTCAGACATTGCAAGGTTGTTTATCAAGGAAATATTCAAGCTACATGGGTTACCCAAAAGAATCATTAGTGATCGTGATTCTCTCTTCACATCACATTTCTGGAGAGCTATCTTTGAAGCCATTGGGACTCAACTCTGTTTTAGCACAGCTTACCATCCCCAAACTGATGGCCAAACGGAGCAAGTAAATTAAGTCATCGAGGATATGCTAAGGGCACACTGCTATCATGAACCAAAAAGGTGGATTCAATACTTGCATTTGGTTGAATTTGCCTACAATGCTTCTTACCAACAAAGCATTCAGATGACCCCTTTTCAAGCATTGTACGGTAATCATTGTCGAAGTCCCCTAAACTTTTCAGATCCAACCTTGAGGGTTGAAGCTTCAAGGAAGATGTTGGAAGAGATGGATGACCAAGTAAAGTCAATAAGACAGGATATCCAAGCCACCAAGGATAAACAAAAGGCATACGCGGATTTCAAGCGTCAAGATAGAATCTTCGAGGAAGGAGACATGGTCTTCATTCCCGTATGACCAAAGAAGAGTTCCCTATCCTTAGGAGATTGAAAGAAGCTAAGTCCAAGGTATTATGGAGCATACAAGATCCTCAAATGCCTAGGACCTAATGCTTATAGACTGCAACTCCCTGAGAACCTAAAGGTTCATAATGTATTCCATATCAACCTATTGAAGAAGACAAGTATATTGTTTTACCCTAAACACCTGAACCACAAAGAACTTGCTTAGGAATGGTTAAATTGATGCAACATATCCCAAGTGTTGACTAGGGTTTAGCATGTTGAGGACGTGACCTAGTCGCACTTATTGCCAAGTTTAAACTCTCATACCCTAAAGACCTATCCACATTCATAGAATGTAGGGACAATAGGACATAGTTGCAAGTCTAAATGATCTAGGGTTTCTACCCTAAGGATCACTCTAAAAAGATGAAACTCGGTTTGAATTGGAACCCTAGGACTGACAATGTTGGCCTAGTGCAATCAGGAACGGATTGGATATGAAGACACCCTAACCCTGTTTCCTATCAAATCATGATTCCATGATTAGAATACATCGTTCGATGGGTAAAATAGTCCCATTGATTAGATGCGATAGTTTTGCAACAAGTTGCAGAGTCGCATGATCTTATGGTTTGACCACAAGAGAATGACAATTCCTCGGAATGAGATTGGCAGATTCTTGTGTATGTTTATCTTGCAAGAGGATGAGTAGTCATCGTGATATAGTGCCTTTCTTGGAAAAGGTGACCAAGATAAGGGGATTAGATAATTGCTTGGAAGAAAAAGACGAACCAGTAATTTGGAATAACATAGTTACTGCGAATAGAACTTAAGGTATTGGTTAAGTTGGGCTAATAGGGTACAACCTTAACCCAAGGACATAAGGGTTAACAAACAAACCCTTGGGGATCTTGCCAAGTGGCAATTGATCCTGGATCAATTGCTGGATGTATTCGGAGAGAAGGATTCACTCCTTAGCAGTTGGCCAAAATAATGACCACTGGAAATGATTGTCCTTGTAACAGTTTAAAGAGCACTGTTTGTTTTGTTTCCTCAAGGAATTAAAGGATGAAAAGATATCTAATGCTTCAGGTTGAAGGCTTGAAGGGAGAGGCAGCCTTAGTTACCCTCGAATGTTTGCCTTACCCTAACCAAGGGGGTTGTTAACTGCACCGGGAAGGTGGACCAAACCTGCCGCGAGAGGTCTCTCTGTTGAGCGCTACTTGGAGCAGGAGGATGCTTGGGTGCCAGGGGGGCTCTGGCCGTAAATCTCTCGCCTTTCGGACCCTGCACAAGAGGCCAACGTGACTCGGGATTGGATCTCGAGGCCCGCATACTAGTCTATTGGCAGAATCTTGGATTAGTAATCCCTGTGGATTGCAATATAACCTTTAGACGGATTATGGATAAGCCTACGGGCTGGACTTGATAAATGTATTCCAAATATAAATATGATAAGCTATTGAAAAGAAACTTGTTTGACATTGCTTTTCTATGTCAAGTGCTATGATTACGTGAAGAAATCGGTGCCTAACGGACTAGTTAAGGAAGCTGTTTGATGCATGTCCAACTAAATGTGGTAGGTAATTAGACAACTAAAACAAATTGAGGAAAGTGCGGTGGTTGTGGCCATGGGTCTGTCCTACAGATGGGTGGTCCCGGTTGGTCGAGAACTTTTCTCAATCATAAATGGGCGGCAAGAAGATCGTTTAAAGGAAATGAATAGCAAGGGCACTGACCTAGAGTCTAGGTTACAATAATTTCGATTTACACTGTTTTAGGGGAACGGAATGGGACTATGCCTTATGATAGAGAGGTCCAGCCTTGCATCCCTCTCATTTCCCATTCTCCTTGAACTAAGTGCAGCGTAAATCTGCTTTGGCCCTGGCATTTCTTCGTAAAGTAGTTAGCTCGGGGTTCGACACTAGTTGCCGTTTAGGAAATGACCATTGGGAAAAACCCTGATTCAGGTCAGTCCCAAGTGGGAATGGCTAGAATGCTTCTGCTACATGGCAAACGTTGAAAGTCCTAGATCGGAAACCCTGTGACATTCCATGGGAGTGCCGGACGGAGCTTTCTAGACGTCCTTTCTGATGGACTGCTAAGACATGTCCTGAAGAGAACAGGTGGACACGTTACAAGTAAAATGCTTGGACCTGTTCACCATTTCTTTTAGATGAATCACCTTGCATATTGATATCTTCACTAATCATGAGAGAGATCAGCTCATCAAAATCTGGAAATGGCTTCCGTACATATACTGAAGTAACAAATGAATTCCATGCCTTCTCATTGTTAAGGCCACTCGGAGTGGATGAAACCAAATTATCATCAGCCGGCATTGCATCAATCGCTGTTAAAGCATCTGCAATGCTCCTCACCTTCAACGCATACTCATTGACAGACATTTTTTCTTTCTTCAAGGCATTCAACTCTTGCTTGATTTGAATATTTCATGCCTTTGTATTTACTAAAAACATGCTCTCAAAAATTATCCAAGCAACATGTGAAGTTTCTACATTCATGATATGTCCCAGCATAGTACTATCAATGATTGCAGATAACCAATACATCACCTTTATGTCTTTCGCATTCCACTCGTTCCATGCTTTTAACTCATCTGGAGTCAGAGGGATACCCAATTCTGGCTCCTTTTCGTCACCTGAAACAAACTCATAAAGGCCCTTTCCAATGAGGAAGTTCATCACACGAAACTTCCATGAAGGGTAGTTGTTCTTGTCGAGCTTCTCAATAATGGAATTTCCACTATTCTCTGCCATTATCAAGACAAGGATACAACACAGCAAGCTAGTCTTCTGCAATCTTTCACAACACGTGCATAGCAATACACGAAGCAACCTTTTTCACTGATTGCTCAATAGTACATGTAATCTGCAACGTGTTTGTAGATAAACCTTATGTTTTCTTCCTACAAACACCTCAAAAATTATAGATTCGTAATCTCTAACATGTGCACCCACTTTCGATCAATACAGCTGAAACCAGAGTACCTTGAAACTACAGTTCAGAATATACAGTAGTCTGCTCGCACACCAAAACTCATAGCAATCTGAGATTTTTGCTTGAACTTACTTCCGATGCCTCCACAGGCACTATTGAAGAGAGAGAGTGGAAGAATGGGAGAGCTTCTTACCCATTGCTTCCTTGCTCAAACTTTTCTTCTCCTTCACTTCAGGCTTCAAAACAAGCCTCTCTCAGTAGCGCGGCTCTAATACCATGTCAAGAATCGCGTGATGGGGGGATGTGCTTGAGCTACTGCGCCAAACACACCAATGTACACACAAGAGGAAGCTCACTCAAGAACACAAGAAGAGAGATGGAGGCCAAAAAGTTTTCTTGTTGCTTTCTTCTTCTTCCACACACTATACAATGTACACAAAGTATAGATAAGATACAACATAAAGGAAAGTGGCCTTCTAAGTCAAACAGTGCATAGCCCACACTTGAGGACCCAATTTTTGCAAAAGGGCATGATGGGACATAAAATGGGCCAGCACTAGCTATGGCACTAGCCGGACCTCATGCATACGATAGACAACCCCACCACACGACCTCATGGGCCACGAGCATCTAAGACTTACTTTGCACTAAATGCTTATGACGATTTTGCATTTGTATCCAATATGTAGTCCAACGTTCACCTTCCCTTCTCCTCAGAGGGAGATCCCATAACATATAGGCATAATATCTCGTAATACACACATAAGGAACACCTCTCGGCTATTTGTCATGGCTCCACTGCGACTCTCCTACACCTCGGGGATTGGACCCAAGATGCATCGCTCCAACATATAAAACATAATGCAAAAACTCCACTCTTTCATAATTCAGCATTCCAGGAGATTTTGATTTGCCTCACAAAACTTTTTCCAACTGAAGCACCCATCTAACCGACGACTTAGGTTTCCTGTCCTCTCAACATTGGTCAAAGTTTATGAATCAATTGCAATGCATTCTAGGAGATACCATGTGGCATGCTTGATGAAAGGTGTATGACAATTCTGCACAATCATTTTATGTTTAACAAAACAGCCATGTGAGATGTAGAAAATAACCCTTTCATGAATTTTAACTAAGCGTTATATGTTGCGCTGCTTTAGGGACTAGCACCAAAACTTCCGTGCTACTAGTCGCCTATATTTAATTATGGAACGATCCCTAAATGATATGCACAAAGAGGAAAATCAGAATTTGTATCTTTTCACCAATTAGATCGTCACACAAACTTCCTTCCCCCCTCACCGTTTAGGTATTGCTATAGTGGATAGGTATAAATGGTTGTTTTGTATCACTTTTGTATATAAAAAATAATAAACACATACTATAATACAAATGACAAGTTCAAACTGAGGCTTAACCTCATGCTTTAACCTCTCCAAACATTCACGCACATAAATCTTATTTTTCCATATTTTTTGAGCGCGAAAATCCAAATTTTATATATTTTTTACTATTTTTTTCTATTTATTATTCATAAAAAATAGGTATTTTCTGATTTATTTGTATTGGCTTATCATTTTGACTGAAACTTAACATTTTCTCTGATTTTATTCCATTTCCACTACTTTTCTCCAACTCAAAATTAAAAAAAAACTAATTTCCATTAAAAATGACATTTTACGCGTTTTAAAGAATTAATAATGGCTCTAAATCATCACCGGTTTTGCATTTCTATAGTTAGAGCCCTCAAACATGAAACCATTCTTTAGTGTTGAACCTCTTTCCTGAGCCTCCTCTTCATCTTGGAACAATCCAATCACAGTCGGACAAGCATCCTTCAGCCCCTCTTCTTCTTGATTTCTTGCACATGAATTGTCTCTATGCAGGAGAGAGAGGGAGGAGAGAGAAATACTAGATTTGCATCTCCACAACTAGGCAGGCGTTGGAGGAGCAGATTGGAGTGATGGAGAGTGAAGGATAGAAGCATCTCAAGGCCAAGATCAGTTTGGGCGTTTTTTTTAGGCCCCATTTTCCATCTCAGGGCCAAGATCAGTTGGGGGGTTGTTTTCTGGCCGCATTTTCCATCTCTCCCCCATTTCGTGGCATGGCGCCTTCTTCGTCTCCTGGTGAGAAAAAAAAGTACCCCCCACTTTTTTTATGTTTGGGCTCCCCAAACGGAGCCCCAAAGGGTCACACCCTTTGGGCTCTCCTAAAGTCCATTCTCACTTGCCATTTTGGCCTTTGGCCTTCCGGGCACTCCCTCTTCCACATCCGGTGTCCGATTCTTGGTTTGAAAAATCTTGGGCATCCGTCTTGAAGTCTTCCATTGTCGAGCATCTCCCAAGGTCTCATCTGTCATGCCAAAAATTTATGAAAACTCTCTGACCGCCGTCCAGTGGCTCTTTTATGTATTTTTTAGGTATTGCCGCTTAAAATCGTACTAATTGCCACCGTCGCCCTCGACGAAGTCTATTTTTTCCCTAATATTCCTAAATTTTGGCTATTTTTAAGCACTTCTCAGCATCAAAAATCATCTATCATTGGCGAACACGGGATAGGGCAACTCAGCCCGTCGAATCCCACGAATAGATCTGCACAAAACAACAAAAAGGAGCATCAAGCTGATACAAAAAATACACAACACAACACATCACACCTCATACCCTATCCCTTGACAAAACCAAGGCGGCATGAAATCCACGAGGAGTAGGGCCAGCATAATCTGACAGAAAGTCTGAAGCGAGTCGCTAACCAACTGCTCCAACATAACCAAGCTAAAAATAACGATCAAAGAGGTCATCCTAAGTGGTGGTCTGAACTACCTACCTAGCTAAGGACAACTAAAGCAGGAGCTCCTCCTAGGCGAGGACTCCTATAGCCTGATCAAAAGGTATAATCTTTTTTAGCACAGTTTTTCCCTTTTAGCGTCTGATTGTCCATACTCGGGCGTGTAAAAAGGAGGGAGACGAGCATAGTGACCCAAGGAGAACAGAGCATCGGCCTCAGGTCCTGTCTCGGTACCCAAGAACCTACCAAGCCCTCGCAAGGCGACATTGAATCCTTTTCTAATGCTCACTTTTATTTTCACTCCAACCTTTTTTTATTTTCTTTATTTTTTGGCAAGATGTCACCCCAAGGAAAACAAGGTATTGGCCTCGGGTATTACTCGTCCCCAGGAACCTACCAGGCCTTCGCAAGACGATAAACAACAGCTCAAGGATTTTTCTTTCTTTCCTTTTTTTATTTTTATAGGGGTTAAAATCCATTTTTACACACCTTCGTATATTCATATATTATCTTTAAAATCTTTATGGTTTTGTGTAATATTCCGCGTAAGAAACGATTTTGGATAAATATTTTTTTTAAAAATTTCCCCCTATCTCTCCACCCGACTAACAAGCTGGAGAGGGAGGGAAATAGTAGGAGCCATTAAGCTCCTTGTTGGAGCCTTATGGAGGGAGGGGGGACATGCGTGTCGACACGCAGGGAGGGAAGATCCCCCTCCCCTCCACTATAAATGAGGACGAGAACTCTGCACGCTGGGGGGTCGGAGGAGGAAGAAAGAGAGTGGTGGATACTCTGTCTCGCTGGGCAACCGTGAAGTGGAGTGAGAGGGTGGCTGTGAAGGAGAGAGGGAAAAAAACCAAGCCTTGCTGCCATTGGAAGATGAGACACGCCGCGGCCGTTCTGAATTGCCACTACAGTCCGCCATAGCCACCTCTTAACCGTCGAATCGCCGCCTGGGAAGTCGTGTTTCCCCCCCCCCACGTGGCCTTTTCCTTTGAAGCTCCTGGAAGCTTCCAAGGGGGCTTCCTAAGCCCCCTTTCATACCCTTTTTTTGTTCCCCCCCCCGGTTCTAATCCCCATAAGGCCCTTGTTTTCCCCCTGGGTTTTATCCCCCCTAAGCCCTTGTTTCTTTCCCCCCCCTCTTAGCTCTTTAGGCTAATCGAGTCACACCCATAGGCTACTTTGTCCTTCGGCTACCTTGAAGACTTTCATTCTCTTTCATTGATTCCTTCATTCACTTTTTAGACCTTTTTATGCATGTGCTCTCTTAGCTGAGCTTTGTTTTCTTAGTTTTATCAAACAAACCGATGTTCACACCCCCCCCCCCCCCCCATGACCTAAAATCCCCCAAGACCCCCTTCCTATACTTTTCCCCCCGTGTTTTATTCCACTAAGCCCTTTTTCACCCTCATAACTCTTTTCTTTTTTTTCCCACAACTCCCTAAGTTTTTCTCGTAATCCCCTATATCCCCCTTATTATTTTCCCCCCCTGAACCTAAAAATCCAATTCATCATCATGGCCTCGTATGATATCCCGTAAGGGAAAAGTATCCGTGAGAGAAAAAAAATAGGGAGGGAAGGTAGAGGGAGTAAAAAGAAGGAGTGAAGGAGGAAGACTGGGAAAAGACAAAAGAAAGGGAAGGAAGGAGAAGACGGTGGAATTCCTGAAGAAAGAGGAAAAGGCTATCTCACATTCGAACAACGATGCCGCCGAAGAAAGTCCAAGGTGTAGCTACGGGAGGGTCATCCCCCGGTATCCATGTGGATATCTCACCTCAAAGCCAGGTTTTTCTTCTTGGCTTTAATTCGGTTTTAAGTCGATCATGCAAAGAAAAATTATTAAGGATAGGATATATTTGTTCGAGTTATTTGTAACGAAGGAGTTTAGCTTATGAATGACAATGTATACAACTTAGCTTTCTTCAAATTGCATCAAGCATTATAAATTACGAGCAAGATTAGCCATTTACTATAGTAGTATATTTTAGTTAAATCCTAAGGTGTTAAAATTATATCTTGCACCATTAGTCTTATTCCTTTCGCAACGAATCGTTGTAAATGGTTAAATTCATGAAAGGTTTCTTTCAATGCTCAAATCACTAGGAATTTATCTTTGCTAATTGCACATCTTAGCAAGGCAAATGCTCTTATTTGGCATGAGTTCATCTGTAAGGAAAACGGAAGTTAAAATTAAGCTGTATCGACTGGAAAGTAAATTGTCACAAGGATAGCAAAACCATGACAAGAAGATTAATGTTACCTTCCGAAAGATAACTAAACCAATTTAAACATAGAAACATTCATACCCTAAGTACTTGACTACTTTCCTTACCGTAGGGACAATAAATTCATAAAGATAAGAAACTAGGGTTTGTCCCTAAGGTTCTTAAAAGAAGAAACCCTAGGCCAGACATACGTCAGCTTAAAGAATCTAAATAGATTATTCCATCGCAGGACTTGCGCAACAAGTATGAAATCATTTAGTCTTGTGATTGATTCACAAGGAGAAAGGGGTAGAAGAAGGGTAAAAACCCTCATCAAATACGGCAAATCCCTACACAGGTTATCTTGCAAAAAGACGTATTTTTGGATATCCTTCTAAATAAGGAAAGTTGTAAACCAAAAACTAGCATATCTAAGGCACCTTAGGGTTAACCAAGTTGGGTATGCCCTACACCGGAATGTAAGAGATCTTGCCAAGTTACAAGACACCTTGGGAACGAGTGCTGATACACTCAAAAAGGAAAGAACACTTCCTTAGCAGTTTGCCAAACAACTCGGTTGATTAACGGAAATGTTTGTGCTTGCTAGAGATTTTAGAGCTCTGTTTGAAATATGAATTACAAATTAAATGAGTACCTATACTTCAGGTTAAAGGCCTGAAGGGAGAGGCAGCTTCAGTTACCCCCGAATGCCTGCCTGACCCTAACCAAGGGGGTTGTTGACCGCGCCGGGAACATGGACCGAACCCGCCGCGAGAGGTCTCTCTGTTGAGTTCTACTTGGAGGAGGAGGACGCTTGGGTGCCAGGGGGGGCTCTCGCTGTAAATCCCTCGCCTTCCGGGTCCTGCACAAGAGGCTAACGTGACCCGGGATTGGATCTCGAGGCCTGCATACTAGTTTATAGGCGGAAGCTTGGAATAGTGATCCCTGGGGATTACTAGATAGCCTTCGGGCGGATTATGGACAAGCCTATGGGCGGAACTCCTTGTATTTCAAAGATAAAATGATGAAATGTTAAAAGAACTTGCTTGATATTGTTTTTCTATGTCACGTGATAAGATTACGTGAAGGAACCAATGCTTAACAGGGTTAATTAAAGAAGCTGATTGTTATATGTCAAAGTAATGTGTTAGATAATTACATAACTAAAACAAACCGAGGAAAGTGCCGAGGATGGGCCATGGGTCCGTCCTACGGTTGGGTGGTCCCGGTTAGTTGGGAACTTTTCTAAAAAATCTCGAAGAACAGCACGACGATCATCATCATCAAAACGAATAACGAGAACGATGACCTAGAGTTATGTCTTACCCGATTTACGATGTTTTAAGGGAACGGAATGGGACTATGCCTTATGGCAGAGAGGTTGAGCCTTGCATCCCTCTCGTTTCCCATTCTCCTTGAACCAAGTGCAGCGTGAATCCGATTCGCACCTGGCATTTCTGCGTAAAGTAGTTCGCTCGGGTCTGATGCTAGTTGCTGTTAGCTAATGACCAATCAGGAAAACCCTAATTCTGGTCGATCCTAAGTGGGGAATGGCCAGGATACTTTCGCTACGTGGCAGACGCGGGAAGACCTAGATCGCAAAACCCGTAACATTCCATGGGAGTGTCGAGCAGAGTTTTCTAGACATCCTTTTCGATGGACTGCTAAGACGTGTCCTGGATGATACTAGGGGACACGTTACATTTTGTCTCTTGCCATCATTATTTTAGTAGGCTTCTCTAACACATTATTTTAGTAGGCTTTCCATCATTATTTTAGTAGGCTTCTAAAACAATTTCGTTGTTGGTCGGCTCTGATACCAACTTGTAACATGTCCTGGATGATACTAGGGGACATGTTACAAGTTGGTATCAGAGCCGACCAACAACGGAATTATTTTTATGAGATCTCAATAAAATGAAGTAAAGAAATTGTTGCTGTCCAAACATTTTCTCACCTTCAATGTTGTCTTGCAGAATTATGAAGCATGGAACAAGTTTTTGGTATTTCGGGTCATGTTTATGACAGCAATGCATTCTCCGCTTTATAGACAAAGAATTGGGATGATGAACATCCTGGAGCAGATTTATAATCCATCACCTTTATACATAGAACGAAGATGGACGGGGTCTTTAGGAATCTACTATATAGCCGCCCACCGGTTTGCTTATCTACAGACCAACCTAAAGAGGATCAAGTGATTGGAAGACTTGAAAATCGTGAAGCTGTTCATTTTTGTGGAAGCTCACGTAAATTCGACTTTACATATTCAAGGTTGGAGGGTTGAAATGAACTCATATGTATATGAGGAAGTAACCCGTATAATCCCAGCCGACAGGATTAAAGTATTGGGCCGCCATGAGAAGTATGGATTCCAACGGAAAGGGTATCTTGAACTTCCAATGAATTATCGATTCCTAAAGATCCATGACCAAAAACCCTACTATTACACAGTTCCTGTAGACAAATGCAATACAACGTTGTTCTCCCCAAACTGAATGTAATGATTGGATTATCATCACACGAGACGTTGTATAAGGCTACGCTCATGTAAATACAAATAAAGACTTCTTTTATCAATATCTGGCTGTGCATAAGGGATGTTAAAAGTTAAGTAGCTACATTGTTTACAAGATAGCTGAACTAAAAATGAAAGATAAGTTAACATCGATTATCATATAATAATGTTAAGAAAACTTTTATCTAGTCACAACCCCAGGTACAGGTTCCAAATTCGCCCCCTACATCAAGTACTGCTATGACCCAGGAGAAGAAGTTCCTCCTCAAGCAAATAAAGCCACCCGAGTTTGACGGGAGAGGCAGATTCGTCCAGTCTGATGCCGAAATTTGGATTGAATCCATGGAGGATTACTTTGAAGCAGTTGGTACTGCACCTACCAATTAGGCCATGCTCACCAAGTTAAAACTCACCGGCGAAGCCAGACTTTGGTGGAAGCAATGGTGCAGGGATCAAGGGACTTCAGAGGGGTCCGTTACCTGGGAGAAGTTGAGGAAAGCCGTGCAGGGAAGATATTTGCCACCTGCATATTGTACACAGAAAATGAATGAGTTCTACGAGCTAAAGCAGATAGGACTCACTCTTGACGCATACTACTCTAAATTCGTCTCACTTTTAAAGTATGCGCCACAGATGGACATGACGCAGCAGGTGTCCAAATTTTGTGCGGGCTTAAATCCACCCGTAAATACCCGTCTCGAATCTATGCATCCATCAGATCTTTAGGATGCACTCATTCGAGTGGCGCCTATAATTCAGGAGGTGCAAGCTAGACCAAGGGGTAACAAAACTTGGTCCTATAGTGACCCGAACAGAGGAGCATTCAGATCTCAAATGAAGAGAGTTCAAGGTCACAATTAGGGACAAAGGAAGAAAGCAAGGACAAATAACGTCAACAACTTTGTTCCTACTCAAAGTAATGGCCGAAACCTCTGATGTTTCCACTACAACAAACCCGGTCACTTCAAGAGGCAATGTCCCAAGCTCAGCGGGGGACATCGTCAAACGCCTTTCCAAGGTGCAGGCCGTGGTCAAGGAGCCGCCACTCGTGGAAGAGAAAGAACTGCTTGCATTGCCAATAGGCAAAGATGCGAAGAAGAAGATGAGGAAGATCCGACTATGGAAGCAGAATTCGAGAGAGCGATAGTCCATGCCGCTTTACACAAGAAAGGGCCAAATCGCCAGTTCTCGGTGATTCAGACACCGTCGGACTATCAAGGTAAAGGTTTCAAAACCTTGATTGATTGTGGCAGTACACATTCCTTTATCTCACTAGCATGTGCAAAAAGATTAGGAATACCCACAGTAGAAGCACCTACCCTGCTTGTGGAATTGGCAAACGGTCGCGAGGTAACTTGTACCAGGCAAACTGCTAAGGTGGAATTCTTTCTAGGAGGAAAGAAAACCTCAGTTAAATTCAGAGTCATGAATTTAGGTATCCATGAGTGTCTACTCGGGATGGATTGGCTTAAGCCTAATGACGCCCACATTCATTGCGGAAAGGGTCAAGTTTCCTTTCGAAACTCTGAAAGGGAATTTGTCACAACTCAAGGTGAGGCAGGAGTGCCAAGAATTCAATTAGCCAAAGTATCTCGGATCATAAAAGGAGTCAGAAAAGGATTACCCGTTTACCTAGTCAAACTCAACAAGTTAGATCAAAAGTAAGAGTTTCATGAAGGACCTTCTTGGCTAAAGGAATACGCTGACGTATTCCCTGAGGAATTGATTGAACTTCTGCCTCCAAGAGAAGTAGATCATGAGATTAGGCTAGTGCCTGGAGCTGCACCAATCGCAAAGAGATCTTATAGAATGTCCATACCAGAAGCAATTGAGTTGAAGGAACAGCTCAAGCAACTGTTAGATCAGGGTTACATCCGACCTAGCAACTCACCGTGGGGAGCTCCAGTACTATTCCAGAAAAAGAAAGATGGGACACTTTGACTATGTATTGATTACCAAGGGTTGAATCAATCAACAGTCAAGAACAAGTATTCTATTCCTAGAATAGTACCTATACTTTAGGTTAAAGGCCTGAAGGGAGAGGCAGCTTCAGTTACCCCCGACTGCCTGCCTGACCCTAACCAAGGGGGTTGTTGATTGCGTCGGGAATGTGGACCGAACCCACCGCGAGATGTCTCTACGTTGAGTTCTACTTGGAGCAGCAGGACGCTTGGGTGCTAGGGGGGGCTCTGGCTGTAAATCCCTCGCCTTCCGGGTCCTGCACAAGAGGCTAACGTGACTCAGGATTGGATCTCGAGGCCCGCATACTAGTTTACAGGCGGGAGCTTGCAATAGTGATCCTTGGGGATTACTAGATAGCCTTCGGGCGGATTATGGACAAGCCTACGAGCGGAACTCCTTGTATTTCAAAGATAAAATGATGAAATGTTAAAAGAACTTGCTTGATATTGTTTTTCTATGTCACGTGATAAGATTACGTGAAGGAACCAGTGCTAAACAGGGTTAATTAAAGAAACTGATTATTATATGTCAAATTAATGTGTTAGATAATTACATAACTAAAACAAACCGAGGAAAGTGCAGAGGATGGGCCATGGGTCCGTCCTACGGTTGGGTGGTCCCGGTTAGCTGGGAACTTTTCTCAAAAATCTCGAAGAACAGCAGGAGGATTATCATCATCAAAACGAATACGAGAACGATGACCTAGAGTTACGTCTTACCCGATTTACGCTATTTTAGGGGAACGGAATGGGACTATGCTTTATGGCAGAAAGGTTGAGCCTTGCATCCCTCTCGTTTCCCATTCTCCTTGAACCAAGTGCAGTGTGAATCCGCTTCGGACCTGGCGTTTCTACGTAAATTAGTTCGCTCGGGTCTGACGCTAGTTCTGTTAGCTAATGATCAATCAGGAAAACCCTAATTCCGGTCGATCCTAAGTGGGGAACAGCCAGGATACTTCCGCTACGTGGCAGACACGGGAAGACCTGTCAAGATTGTGGGAGAGAAGGAAGGAGTCTCGCTTGAAGCTTTCTTGCTTGCACAATGGGGGAAGACACACAAGGGTGGAGGCTGAAAACAGTTTTCCTCTTCTTAGTTGTGTAAGCCAAAAGAACTCTAGTACAAAGAAATAGAAGAACCCTATATATGGGTCTCAAACCAAACTCAACTAACTAAGGTGGCATACTAACTGAGCCACGAACTAGAGTAGATAAGGATAGCTATCATGTAGCTATTATTCATGGGCGGTGTACCAACCGCGTCTGCAACTGACAAGTCGGTGACATAAATATACAACGGTCACCCTGGCGTATCACGAGTGGAGCTCGATATCTCAACACTCCCCCTCGAGCTCAATCCCAATTCCTGCACACCAAGCAGGTCTCTGAACTTGCGCAGCTTCTCTGCGCCCAATGCCTTCGTGAATATATCAGCTACCTGATCCTCTGTGCTGACATAAACTAGATCAATAAGACCTAGTAAAACCCTCTCTCGCACATAGTGATAATGCACCTCAATGTGCTTTGTTCTAGCATGATAGACTGGGTTATTTGCCAAGTGTATACTACTCATGTTGTCACAATAAATGACAACTGGCCCATCTGTAGACTGATGCATATCATAAAGTAGCTTATGCAACCAAGCTACCTCACATGCAGCCATTGCTGCACCCCTGTACTCAGCCTCTGTGCTCGACAAGGCAACTGTAGGTTGTTTCTTGCTGCTCCAAGTGACTGCAGCACTCCCAAAAGAGAATACATATCCACTGGTAGATCGTCTATCAGAAATACTACCAGCCCAATCAGCATCAGTGTATCCATGCAACTGTATCTGAACCCCAGTCTCATAAAATAGTCCATACTGCAATGTGGACTTCACATACCTAAGTATGCGTCTAGCCGCATCCAAATGTGGTTTCCTTGGAGCCTGCATAAACTGACTTACCAATCCAACAGCATAGCTCAAATCTGGCCTGGTAATAGTCATATAAATCAAACTTCCTACTATGCGTCTATACATAGTAGGGTCTTCTAGAAGCTCACCTGCATCTGTGCTCAGCTTCACATTTTGCTCCAAAGGAACTGAAATAGGCTTACAACCTGTCATCCCATATTTGGACAGCATGTCCAATCCATACTGCCTCTGCAAGAGCTGTATCCCACTTGGTGATCTAATCACCTCAATGCCCAAGAAATAACGCAGCTCTCCCAAATCCTTCATCTCAAACTTCTGCTTCAATTGCATTTTCACATGAAGGATATCTTCATCACTGTCACCTGTCATAATCAAATCATCAACATAAATGACAAGCAGCATAATACCTTTCTCTGTTTTTCTCACATAAAGTGAGAAATCTGCCTTGGAAATCTGAAAGCCAATAGTGACAAGATACTGTCCTATCTTGTCAGACCATGCTCTAGGTGCTTGCTTCAAGCCATACAAGGCTTTCTTCAACCTGCAAACAAACTCAGGATGAACAGCATGCACATAACCTGGTGGCTGCTCCATATAGACCTCTTCTTGCAAATCACCATGCAAGAAGGCATTCTTTACATCCATTTGATGTAAAGACCATCCCTTTGATGCAGCCATAGCAATGACTGCTCTTACGGTTGCCATCCTTGCAACCGGACTAAATGTTTCTTCATAGTCAATGCCATATGTTTGTGCATACCCCTTGACTACTAATCTTGCCTTGTATCTGTTCACAGAACCATCAGCATTGTGCTTCACCTTATAAACCCACTTACAGCCAATTGCATTCTTACCTTTAGGCAAAGGTACTAACTCCCATGTAGCATTTGCTTCCAAGGCATCCATTTCTTCATCCATGGCTTTCTCCCATTTTTCTTTTCCCATGGCTTGCTCAAAAGATGTGGGTTCTGGTTCCTGTATCACTTTGACCATATATGCATAGTGAATGGCTGTAAATCCATCATATTTCAGCCTATCCACAGGATACCTAGCTCTTGTAGACCTGTGCAAAGTAGGTTCACTCCCAGGTGCTCTCAAAACATCCCTGGTCTTCCTTACTCCAGGTGTAACAATAGAAGGAATACCCAACTCATCATCAATGCTCTGTTCTGAGCCACTGGATTCACCATCCACATAAGAGTGACCTGCATTCACATCAAACATGGGCTGATCAACCTTCTCTTTTCCTTTTCGTGATACCTGCATACCACTATCTGCATTACTTTGAGAAGATTCTCCTGATCTCAATCTGCCTGTCCATGGCGAAGAATGTGAACCACTGCTAGAGGACGCTCCAGGTCCACTAATATTTTGTGACTGCTGCTGTGAATTCTGTGTAGCATTACCATTTTGTGCATCTTCATCATCAATCACATTTACTGGTTTATACCAGCTACTCATCTCATCAAAAACAACATCTCTGCTCACTGTAAACTTACGAGTAGAAGGGTTATAGCATCTATACCCTTTTTGCTGCAGAGAGTAACCAATAAAGATGCACTTCTCAGCTTTTGGATCCAACTTGGATCTCAGCTCATCTGGCACATGTACATAGGCAATGCAACCAAAAATTTTCAAATGAGAAATATCTGGTTTCCTACCAGTATACCTCTCCTCTGGAGTCATTCCATGTATTGCTGCAGTGGGAGTCCTGTTCATTATGTAGACTGCTGTAGCAACTGCTTCAGCCCAATAAAAATCTGGCAAGTCTTTTTCATTGAGCATGGCACGAGATACCTCTCCAATATGCCTGTTTTTCCTTTCTGCAATTCCATTTTGTTGTGGGGTATAACTGCATGAATATTGCTGCTTTATGCCATGCTCCTGCAAGAACTTTGCAAACTCATTTGAGAGGTACTCTCCCCCTCCATCTGACCTTAGGCATTTTATCTGCAAGCCTGTTTCTTTTTCAACCATAGCTTTAAGAGTTTTGAAATGCCCAAAAACTTCACTTTTCTTTTTCATAAAATACACCCAAACTTTTCTGCTATAGTCATCAATAAAACTGACAAAATAATGACAGCCTCCAAGAGATGCAGCTTTAGTTGTCCACACATCAGAGTGAATTAATTCCAATGGCTTCTCACTCTCTTGAACATGTCTAGGAAATGGTTTCCTTGCCTGTTTTCCAAACTGACAGGCTTCACATACCTTATGCATTTCTGCAACCTTGAATTTGGGCAATCCTGCAACAATATTTTGGGCCTGCATTGATTTAAGTCGCTGTACATTAACATGACCAATGCGTTTATGCCAGATATCAATATCTGCAACTACACCGGTCCCATGTGCAAACATTGCTGCACTCAATTCAGACATGTCTGCATCCAATGTAAACATTCTGCCCTTCTTCTTTCCTTTTGCTATCAAGCGACCTTTATTTTTCATATCCTCAACAAAGCATCCATGAGGATTAAATCTGACCTGCAAGCCCTGTTCAACCATTTGACCAACTGAAACCAGATTCTTGGTGATATTCGGGACATGAAATACATCGGACAGGTATTTCTTTTTCCCACCCTGCATAGACAAGGGAATTTTTCCAATCTGCACAATAGGATGTGCAGTATCATCACCAGTCTCCACAAATCCTGGTTTTTCCATTTTCCTTGCATCCTCCATCCATTCTGCATGACCTGTCATGTGGTTTGATGCACCTGAGTCAACATACCATACATCATTGCTTTCTTCTGCACTTGTCATAGAATTGTTCATGTGCTGCACCATGAACAAATGCTCATTTCTGTCATCACCCTGTCTACTAGAAGATGCATAATTCCCTTGTTGCAGTTTTCCATTCATGATGTCATTCTGCTTTTTATAGCAGTCTTTAGCCATATGACCCATTTTACCACAGTAGTAGCATTCAACATTACTGTTTGCATTTTGGCCTCTTTGCCATCCACCACGACCTCTTTGGCTCCCCCTGCCTCTAGAGTTACCACGTCCTCCTCCATAGGACTGGTTTTCTTGAGTTTGCTGCATATTCTGATTTCTGCCACGGCCTCCAAATCGGCCTCCTCTACCTCTGCCTCTACCTCTTCCAGCATTTGAGTAGAAGACAGCTTCTTTTGAAGTTCCTCCTGAAGAAGATGCACCACCATTTCTCTGTTCCTCAGAAATTAGAAGAGCAATCAACTCCTCAAAATCAGGAAATCTTTCACGAACTGAAATGGATGTCCGAAACTGTGCATAATCCTTTCCTAGACCATTCAAGGTCACGGAAACTAAATCATCATCTTCCACTGGTGACCCAATGGAAGCAAGTGCATCTGCAATCTTCTTCACCTTCATGTGGTAGTCGTTGATGCTCATACTTTCTCTTTGCACATTATGCAACTCTTGCTTGAGCTGCATTTTCCTGGCTTGCGTATTTGTGCTATACATTTTTGACAAAGTATCCCATGCCTCCTTTGGCGTACTTGCATCCTGAATATGCACAATCATAGAGTCTGAAATACTGATAGACAGCCAATACATAACTTTCCTGGCTCTCTCATGCCATGTTTTAAATGCCTGCATTTGTTGTTGATTGGGAACATCAGGAAGAACTGGTTCTTCTTCATTTTCTGCAACAAATTCCCAATATCCTTTTCCCATAAGGAAATTCGTCATTCTAAACTTCCATGCCTGGAAGTTGTTTTTGTCAAGCTTTTCAGTGACAATCTGTGAAAGAGAATCAGACGCCATTACAGAATACTGCAAGAAATTCTGTCACTGCAAAAAACACAGCTTCACCCTCACAAGGGCAAATCTGCAAAACTGGCGAAAGTGGTATTTGACCACACAGTCACTTCCTAGTGACGATTTTGCATAAACAGGAACCAAGGATGATTCTGAAACTCCCAATGTCTCTGCGCACAAGCATACGATGCAATTTCTACAGTAACTTTTCACCGACCTGTAGAACAGTGGTCGCACAGCATAAAACTGAGCCTTTTCTTGAGTGAGTGCAGAAAACTTCCGTCTGCAAAACAGGCCCCGAAATGGCCTCAAATCAAAAAAACAAGGTCGCCGAGGGCTAAAGCCCATTCCCGCAGCATATACTGCCCTCTTGCTTCACCGCGAAGGGCGTCTCAACCTGAGACAATGCACTCCTGCAATTTCCGGCTGTGCTACCTGCAGAGATCTGCTCCCAAAACAGGAAATGAAAGCAACACTGCTCCTCTTACCAGACCACCGCGAGCTTGGCTTGCTTTCTTGAGCTCCTTACCACGAACAAGGCTCTGATACCATGTCAAGATTGTGGGAGAGAAGGAAGGAGTCTCGCTTGAAGCTTTCTTGCTTGCACAATGGGGGAAGACACACAAGGGTGGAGGCTGAAAACAGTTTTCCTCTTCTTAGTTGTGTAAGCCAAAAGAACTCTAGTACAAAGAAATAGAAGAACCCTATATATGGGTCTCAAACCAAACTCAACTAACTAAGGTGGCATACTAACTGAGCCACGAACTAGAGTAGATAAGGATAGCTATCATGTAGCTATTATTCATGGGCGGTGTACCAACCGCGTCTGCAACTGACAAGTCGGTGACATAAATATACAACGGTCACCCTGGCGTATCACGAGTGGAGCTCGATATCTCAACAAGACCTAGATCGCAAAACTTGTAACATTCCATGGGAGTGCCAGGCAGAGTTTTCTAGACATCCTTTTCGATGGACTGCTAAGACGTGTCCTGGATGATACTAGGGGACACGTTACATTTTGTCTCTTTCCATCATTTTTTTAGTAGGCTTCTCTAACTACCTCACAACTAACAGGAACTCCTAGAACGGTCACCTAGCAGGTCAACAGAACAGGGTCACTAGAACTGCCTTCTAAAACAGGTCTTTCAATGCCTAGCAATGCCTTACAGGAGGCAATGACTACTCAGACCTCCCCCAAACATACCTAACCTAAACCTAGAACTTCATGCCTTGATTGCTGATCCCCAACAAACAAAAGAAAGTAACCCTCACCCGCACATATATCATTAATTGCTTAAGGGAAAAAACTCCAAAAGGGGACGAAACCACCTGGAATGGCCACAAGAAGCTCCTTTGCAGCAAAGCCTCCCTCCAGCAACTTCGTCAACCTGTATGGCGCAATCACTAAAACAACAAAACATTAAACATACATGCACCAAACAAAGATAGGGCCCTCTTGGCCTAAAGAAATAACACTTTTCACTACTAATTAACGGGCCCTCTTGGCCTAAAGAGATAGATTACTAAAACTTGAAAACAAAGGGCCCTTTTGGCCTAAAGAAATCAGACATTAACTACTTAAAGCAACTTGCTCTCTTGGCCTAACAGAATCAAATAAAACAACTCATAGAGATCCCTCCTTGGAAAAAGATAAATATACGCAAATACACTCCATTCCAAGGGGAAAAATAAGGCTCGTAGCCCTAAGCCAAATGCATCAAATTATGGCCCATACCTCCTATATATATAGCAAGAGGCATATGCATAACATGTCGTCTGATCAACCTATGGGTGTAAGATAACAATGGTATATGGGTCTCGGCTACTCTTTGCATTACCCATATCAACCATCACCTGCCATATAGCACGTGGTCTGATAACATTCTCCACAAGCAACCAGGTCCTGTCCCATTATCAATAACAACATCCAAACTAGAACCAGAGTTGAAAAAGAGGTCCTCTTCATAAGAAAAATTAGCTAAGGAATCCGCAAACTGATTGCAATAACCTGGAATCAGCTGAAGAGATATGCTCTCGAATTCATCAAGTAGGGTTATAGCAGTTCGATGATACATACAAAGGAGAGGATTCTGGACTGTATATGTCTCATTGAGTTGATCTAAGATTAGTTGGGAATTCCCTTTTAGTAACAACCGCCTAATACCACCTTTCTTGGCAATATTCAGTCCCATAATCAAGGCTTTATACTCCGCCATGTTGTTAGTGAATCCTACCCCGAGAGGTAAGCAACCAATTTCATTGTAACTCTATGTCGGGGATCTCGGATAACTACTCCAACACTTCATTTTCTATTAGCTCCCCTGGACGCTCCATCAAAGTATAATGTATATGTCCATAATGGGTTTACATTGCCGGTCATCAAGAACTCCCCTATTTGTAATTATGATAGTTAAAGCTCAATATATTTAGAGGATGAACTGATGGCTCCATCGCACCTTCTTCATTAATCTCAACAGGGATGCTTGTCAAGATTTGTAAGCAGTGATGGCAGAAAACTTTAATTTCCCACACAAAGGTACCGCCTTCTTGCTCAATCACTTTATATCCCTTGCTCCACCAAATAAGCCTCCCCTGATGATATCTTTGCTTGAGATATGGGTGCTCCAAATAAGGGATTAACTGCCCCATCAACCAATTTAAGTTCTCCTGCAGGTCTCAAATCAACCCCAGCATGGACCTACAATGCATTTTTCCACGTTAGTATACTTAGAAATAAGATTTAATCTTATTAAGATTAACCTTATTCTTAAATTCCACTCCTTGTCGATCAACTAATAGAACTGTGGACTTATTTTTACCTATCTGAACTATCTTGTAAGGGCCATCCCATCGAGGTTCCAACTTTCTTGGAAATAGCTCCCTACTCGCATCGTAATATAGAACTAACTGCTCCTTTTTAAAAGTATATTTCTTTGCTTTCAAATCATGCAACCGTTTCATCCGACGTTTAGCTACCTCTTGATGCAACAAACTCTACAATTTGAGCTCGTCCAAGTGGGCTATATTCGTAAACCACTCAAATAGGGCATCTTCATCACCCAGAGAATGATTGATTGCAAATGTAATGGTCAGCAACTCAATTTCTAAGGGCAATACACACTCCTCCCCATAAACTAATTTGAATGGGGTGTGGCCAGTGGCTCGTTTAAACGTCGTATTATACGCCCAAACTGCCACATATAATTTTGTATCCCAGTCTCGCTTCTTTTCGGGGACTATCTTGGATAGGATACTCACAAGCTACTTATTGGTACTTTTGACTTGTCCATTTTCTTGCGGATTATAGGGGGTCGTCTTGTTATGCATGATTTTCCAAGCTTTAGTCAGACTTTTAATCACTTTATTTAAAAAGTGAGTTCCACGGTCCGATACTATTTCCTTTGGCAGACCAAATCGCTAGACGATTTGCTCAAGTAGGAAACTGGCAGTCTCTTTTGCATTGTCCTGCCTCGTTGCCCGTGCTTTTGACCACTTTATAAAGTAATTAGTTCTATAATGTACCTCTTCTGAGTAGTAGACGATGAGGTGATAGGACCCACAAAATCGATGCCTCACTTCTCAAATGGAAGGATAGCCATGATAGCCGTAAGTGGATGCTTCCTACTCTCTCGACTATCATGTCTTTGACATGTATCACATCTCTTGACATACTCAAATGAATCTTGGAAGATGGATGGCCACCAATATCCAGCTTCTTAAAGCTTTCTGTGCTGTTAACTGCCCATCAAAGTACCCTCCATAAGTGCAGTCATGGCACTCTTCCAAAATAAAGGGAACCTCGTCACGCATCACACATCGGTGATAAATATCATCAACACCCTGCCAATATAATGTTTCTGCGATCAAGGAAAATTTCAGTGCCTGCTGTTTAATCTTCCTCTTCTCCGATTTTGATAAAGTAGCTCCACTCTCTCCCGTAGAAAGATAGTGTGTTATACCAGCATACCAGGAGGTAATAGACGCCGTATTAATCTTGAACAAAGTTTCCATGTCACTTCCTTCCACCCCGACCTCTTTTGGCTCTCTGAAATCCACAAGACACTCTACGATGCATTAAAGCTTCGGCGGCTTGCTCTTAATCTCATAATCAAATTCCTGCAAAGTGATTAACCACTTTGCTAAACGGTCAGGCAGCTGTAACTTATTCAACAACAATCAAAGCTCTTCTGCCTTCGTATAAAAAAACCACCCTCTCATAAAGAATGTAGTGCCTGAACTTTTTGGTTGCAAATACCATTGCAAGGCACAACTTCTCTATATAGGTGTAGTTAATTTTTGATATGCCCAACTTCCGACTAGCAAAAGCTATCGGATGGTACCATTTTTCCTTCCAAATTTGGGCCAAATAGCAACTGATACTATACATGGTTATTGTTAAAAATATATAGAACCTTTCGCCCCTTTTTGGTGCTTTTAAAGTAGGTACTTTGGCAAGCTCCTGCTTCACATCATTAAAAGACACTTTGCAAGCATCACTCCATGTAAACTGACAGTTAAAGGACAATAGGTTTGTCAGCGGCAATGATCTTTTTGCCAAGGCATTGATAAAGCTCTAATAATACCTTACTGATGACAGAAAGCTATGCACTTCCTTTGGAGTACGTGGTGGACTCATGGTGACTATGACCTTGGTCTTTTTAGGATCAATCTCGCAATCCCTACGGAAGTAACCACATGGCCTAACAAGAGCCCATAAGGGACTCTGAAGATGCACTTCCGTGGGTTAAGAGCTATGCAAAATTGTCTTCAACGCTCAAAACACTTGCGCAAAATGATACTATCTATCTCTTACAGTGGCTGCCCCCAGATCATCAATGAATACTTTCAGCTCCTCTGGGGAGATGTCACTAAAGGTCTTGTCAGCTATTCTTTGCCACAAACCAGGTGCATTACACAACCCAAATGCCATCACATGGTACGCAAAGGTATCAAAGTTTGTAAAAACGTCATTTTTAGCTTGTCTTGCTCAGTGATCACCATTTGGTTATACCCTACAAAGCAGTCCATGAACAAATATATTTCCCTACCTGCTAGTTGATCCAAAATTTGGTCAATAAATGGCAATGGGTAGTAATCTTTAACATTCTGCTTATTCATCTCTCTAAAGTCTACACAAAGATGGATTTGATTATTCTTCTTCTTCCTGATCACAACTGGTAAACACCATTCTGTATATTGAACAGGGAAGATCAAACCTGCTTTATGCAACTTCTATAGTTCCTCATACAAACCGTCCCTTAATTAAAAAGGAATATGCCTTACTTTTTGACGTACAGGGTAGGTACCTTCCTTTACAGGAATAGTATGCAAAGCTAGACTAGGAGGAATACCCCAAAGTTCATCATAGCTCCAAGTAAAAATGTCGTGAAACTCTCCAATTAAGGACACAAAATCCTCTCTTTCTTCCAAACTGAGCATGGACCCTAATTTAATTGGCCTCGAATCATTTAGCAGTGTACCAAGATCCAGCTCAATAACGTCTGCATCTCTTATTCAATCATGAGGCTCTATGGGCTCATTCAAGGTTATCTGATAAATATCCTCTGCAGTGAACCCTTCCTTAGATCCATCCCTCGATGACATCTCACTACTAGATGGATCATCTATTGTTTCTAGTTCAGTGGAGGATAGTGGAGTTCTCTCACTCTGAGGAGACTCAGGGTAAGCATCCACTATTACACGATGGGCACCTCAACCTAGAATCACTCGACCAGCGGGTATATCGACTTGACAGTCTGTCCGTAGAATCCATGGCCTGCCTAGCAAAACTCGATAGCTAGGACATCTTGCAAACCTTATCACCCTAAAGTCCAGATAGCATTCTATGCTCGCAACTGTAACGTGTAACTTAGTAATGCAATCTTCTAGTTGTCTGAGACTATCATCAACCATCCTAAGAAGTGTGGAGCCATCCTTTTGGATCTCTAGACCTAACATCTCCATCAAGTCTGAGCTTATGATATTGACGGAGGATCCAGTGTCCACGATAGCGTGCTCCACTAATATTCCATCCAGATATGTTGGAACCCTAGGGCAATGCTTTTCAGCATGATCGAACCAATCTTCCCCCACTCTAGCTATGCCTAAAGGTTCTACTACATACCCTATATGCAGGATTTTCCTGAATTCCTTGCGTACTACTAGAGAAAGTTTAATCAATTGTAGGAGATTCACATCTAGTTTGACTTCGCAAAGGGAACTTGCCAGATCAAAGTCGTGGTAATTAGCCAAAGTTCTCTTCTCGCACCAAACCATTCTCTCCTTTGATCTTTCCATCGGCTTTGGTGCCTCTTTTTTAGCCTTTACCTTCTTTCTTGGCAATCCTTTATCCTCCTCAAGATCGACTTTACTACCAACAGGTCTTAACGGTCTACCTTCCTTATCAAGATTCAGGACTCGCTTTTCCCTAGCATCTTGCTTGGGGCTTCCCTCGACAGGTTTTACAATTCCTTTGTCGCTCTCTTTAATCTTTTGACCTCTTGTGATAGCTTATAGACTAGAAGTTTTAGCATCATTGACACATACATCCTCAATAAGTCTGACTCCACTGCCATGAGGTAACTCCTCTACAACAGCCTTTCCTCTTTGCAATATTTGCCTTGCTCCATCATCTTGCTGGAGATTATTCCCTTGTGTGCGATGCTTGACTAGACCTGGTTGTTTACTCCCTTGTGTGCGATGCTTGACTAGACATTAGAAGCACTCAACTCATAGCCGCGATCGTCAGTTTGTCAACCCATGGGCCTAACCACTTGATTAGGAATTAGCCGCTGACCAACTGGGACAACATTAGGATTCATTGTTTGGTTTCCACCACTATTTAGTGAGGCCGCCTAACTAGCCATAGGCATAGTCATGCTAGGAGGAGCTGGTAACATAGGTAGATTCGACATAATACTCCCTCTGCCACTCGTATTTAACATGGGGTCCCCTTGACTCCCATTGGTCAAGCCAAATTATTACCATTCCAAATTATTCTTACTGCATAAGCTGCTTGCAAGCACGACTCTACTCCTTCTGCTTGGGTAATGGCACTGTCAATATTGGCCAAAACAACACTACTCAACTGCACCTAGATATTAAAATCCAATCCATGTAGGAAATATTGCAACTAGGCAGCCGCATGAATGGAAATATAAGTGTTAAGTTTGCGAAGAACTTGCTTTAGTTTCTTGGCATATGCCTGGGCATTCTCATTTGGCTCTTGGCGTGTTACATTTAGAATACACAACCATATTAACCACCCTTCTCAGGGGCAAACTCTCTACGGAAAGCCGTAAAGAATTGGGCACTGCTAGTTATGGTTGCGGCTTCTAGACCGTGATACCCCACTGCCACTCTTCCTTTTAACGTCATGTTAAAGAACATCATTAGGTATCCTTCGTCTTGAATTCGATAATTGAACATGAGTGTTTGGAACTCCTTAATGTGGATTTCTCCATCTTCTTATGCTAACCCATGGGAAATGGGCAATGGTGCTCCTAATGCCGATAAATCCGGTGTACCTGCTGGAATTGCAATAGGTTGTGCCATGGCTACAATCGAATTGACAACAAGAGTTTGTGTAGGCATCACTACACCCCCACTTGTTGTGGGTTGATTAACTGGAAATAGGGAAGTACCAATACTTCCACTTGCACTCAAAGAGCTACTCATAACACATAGGTTACTAGAACTACTGCCACTTATGTGTAACGGGCTGCTCCTTTGAGGAGAATAGCATCTTACAATCTCTAACCGCCGTCTAGCCCTCTCAGCACGTTTTGCTTTTTGTATTTTGGCTTGACGGTCCTTGCCAGAGGACATAAACCAACTATTTGGTCCCTAAAAACTCTAGCTTCGAGAACCACCACTTGTTGGCGGCTCCCAGCAGACGCACCACTGATGGGACCTAAAATGGGCCGACATTGGCTATGGCACTAGCCGGACCTCATGCATACGACAGACAACCCCACCACATGGCCTCGTGGGCCAGGAGCATCTAAAACTCACTTTGCACTAAATGCTTATGACGATTTTGCATTTGTATCCAATATATAGTCCAACATTCACCTTTCCTTCTCCTCAAAGGAAGATCCCATAACATATAGGCATAATGCCTCGTAATACACACATAGGGAAGCACCTCTCGGCTAATTGTCGTGGCTCCACTACGATTCTCCTACACCTCGGGGATTGGCCCCAAGATACATCGCTCCAACATATAAAACATAATGCATAAACTCCACTCTTTCATAATTCAGCGTTCCAAGAGATTTTGATTTACCTCATAAAACTTTCCCCAACAGAAGCACCCTTAGGTTTCCTCTCCTCTCAACGTTGGTCAAAGTTTATGAATCAATTGCAATGCATGCCAAGAGATATCATGTGGCATGCTTGATGTAAGGTGTATGAAGATTGTGCACAACCATTTTATGTTTAAAAAAACAACTATGTGAGGTGCATAAAACAACCCTTTCATGAATATTAACTAAGCATTGCGTGCTGCACTGCTTTAGGGACTAGCATCGGAACTTCCGTGCAACTAGTTATCTATATTTAATTATTGAACGATCCCTAAATGCTATGCACAAAGAGGAAAATCAAAATTTGTATCTTTTCAACAATTAGATCGTCACACAAACTTCCTTCCCCCCTCACTGTTTAGGTGTTGCTGCGGTGCATAGGTATAAATGGTTGTTTTGTATCATTTTTGTATATAAAAAATAATAGACATGTACTATAACACAAAGAATGAGGAAAAACTGAGGCTTAACCTCATGCTTTAACCTCTCCAAACATTCACACACATAAATCTTATTTTTTCATATCTTTTAGTGCAAAAATCTTAATTTTCTCTATTTTTTACTATTTATTATTCATGGAAAACAGGTATTTTCTGATTTATTTGTATTGGCTTATCATTTTGACTAAAACTTAACATTTACTCTTATTTTATTCCATTTTCTAACTCAAAATTAAAAAAAACCACTAATTTCATTTAAAAATGTCATTTTAGAGGTTTTAAAGAATTAATAACGGCTCTAAAGCATCACAAATTCTATATTTCTATAGTTACAGCACTCAAACATGATGCAAACAAGGTTCAAATAAAATTTCATCGCATATGAACAATATTTGGACTATGAAACAACAAAAACAAGACTATTTCTTTGTAAAATTGAAGCATACTGCGTGTCTTGCGTGTTGCAGGTTTTTTAATAATTATTCCAGGTAGCCCACAGACCGACCAAGAACCATTCCTCAGTGCTGATCCTCTTTCCTGAGCCTCCTCTTCATCTTGGAGCAATCCGATCACAGCCAAACAAGCATCCTTCAGCCCCTCTTCTTCTTGATTTCTTGCACATGAATTGCCTCTATGCAGGAGAGAGAGGGAGGAGAGAGAAAGACTAGATCTGCATCTCCACAACTAGGCAACCATTGGAGGAATGGATTGGAGCGATGAAGAGCGAAGGATAGAAGCATCTCAGGGCCAAGATCAATTGGGGGGTTGTTTTTTGGCCCCATCTTCCATCTCTCCCCCATTTCGTGGCATGGCGCCTTCTTCTTCTCCTGCGTGAAACACAATCCCCTCCCCCCTCCCCCCCCCCCATGTTTTTTGATATTTGGGCTCCCCCCAAAGGGAGCCCCAAAGGGTCACACCCTTTAGGCTCTCCTAAAGTCCATTCTCACTTGGCATTTTGGCATTTTTCCTTCCGGGCACTCCCTCTTCCACGTCCGATGTCCGATTCTTGGTCTGAATAAATCCTGGGCGTCCATTTTGAAGTCTTCCATTGTCGAGCATCTCTCAGGGTCTCATCTTTCATACCAAAAAATTATGAAAATTCTCCAACCATTCACTGAGTGGCTTTTCTAAGTATTTTCTGGGCATTGCCGCTTAAAATCGTACTGATTGCCACCGTTGACTTCGACGAAGTCTATTTTTCCCCTGACATTTGTAATTTTTGGCTATTTTTAAGCACTTCTCGGCATAAAAAATTACCTGTCAGGGGGGTGCCGTGCGTGTAGCTTAGGGTGACAGGTCTTGAGTGTTACCTTCCTAGGTATGTCCTACCCTAGATGTGCCCTAAGCATAAAATAGGAAAAAAATGAGGCTAAGGGGTTAGGGAGCTGGCCAACCGAAGCTACCGGATACACCTAACTTGAGAACCCCTAGGTTTTGTGACTATGGCCTATGTGGGGTAAACTATTGTTCGTTGTGATTTCTTCTCTTTTCATCTTTGCTTTCTTATTTCTTTCTTTATTTCTCTTTCTCATTCATTTTCTTTTCTTCTCCTTTCTTTTCTTTTCTTTTCTTTTCTTTTCTTCTCCTTCTTCTTCTTTTTCATTTTCTTTTCTTATTTTTCTTTTTTATTACATCGGCAGGACGAGAGCTAAAGCTTCTTTGTCCAAGTGGGGTGGAGAAGGGGGCCTAAGAGAATTATTCAGGAATTGCCAACTCTACAAGTACCCTTTGAGGTTTAGGCGGTGGACTTGCTGAGTGTGGTGGTAGAGAGAAATGGATGATTGCAACGTGTAAAGTGGCTATCATTCATATATTCTAGAAGGGATAGACAAAACAAAGGGAGAAGAGTAGCACACATTATGAGCCGAGCCATGTCGCAACTGTCTATGGCGTTGGAATCAAAGTAGAGGGGAGGAAGATTGCGTTCTTGTGGAGTGGGATTTTGCCTTAGTATTCTAAGTAGCCTAAGGTAATTACAGGTAGTAATGAATGTAGGATTGGGGCACGAGGAGAATTTGTGTATAAAATAGACTATAGAGTCATATAGATTTTTTGGGGTGAAGATAAGGGCCTCTTTAGGCTTAGTACAGTTTGCATTGTAGATTACAAGGACGTCATACCGGCCGTGGACATTAGGGTCAAAATCCACTCCCATTCTTTGGGGGTAGGGTATGAATGTCGGGTTGTTGCGTTTGAATGGGAGGGTGTTGCAGAAAGCCACACAAGTGTCCATATTTATGTCACAGAGGTGCCTCCTCCTCCATGCAGGCTGGCACTCATAGACTTGACAATGATCTCGGGACATCAAAAAACTTATCTTGCCAAAATTCTACATCTTTGTGCCCCAGAGGGTGGGGTTCTACTCTCTCTTTGCTAGCCATCTTTCCATGAGCTTGCTTCCAATGTTGATCACTTCTTCCACCACCACCTTGATTCAGTAGAACCCTTTGCAAATCGGTCGAGAATTGGAAGCTCAAATTGAAGGGGTTTCTGGAAGTTTCTTGTTGTTTCTAGATTACCAAATCAGCATGGAAGCTGGCTGGGAAACTATCATGGCTCGGTGGAATAAGCGTAGGTGGCACTTGTACAGGTCTGGCATTCAATCTTCTCCGTACTTCCTCCACCATTTGTTTTCTTTTTTCCTTAAGTGTGGCCCTTCTTTCATTGGATATGTGCACTTGTTTTTGGTCTTTTGGCTGTGGTGGGGAAGGAAAATGTGGGGCTATCTCTTCTTCATGGGCCCCATTTGGAAGCTTGGGCCAGCCTCATCAACTTGCTGGGTTTCTAGTTGGACCCCTTCCGCAAACCCTATTCCATCTATTTCCTCTAGGGTCACACCTTGCTGGGTTTCTAGTTGGACCCCTTCCGCAAACCCTATTCCATCTATTTCTTCTGGGGTCACACCTACCAACAAGCCTACCAACAATAGGCATGTGGGTTGCTCTTCCATGGTCAAGTTGACTCCCAAAGGTTAGGTGGCATCTATAAGCCTACTCTCAAGGCCCTATGTGCAATCTGCAGCTTCTTCTTGAGGGTTTCAATGGCCTCCCTTTCCTCTATCTTGGTGACATCAAGTAGTGTATTGAGGAAGACATGTTGCTGGGTTTCGAAGCCCACTTGGGTGGCCTCTGCTCTACTTTGAGCTCATCTTTCATTATGCGCTACCCATTCATCTACCCTTTTCCTCATCTCCTCAAGGCTTTTCCCCTACCTTTGAGCTAGCACTGTTAGCATCTGTTCTTAATCTTCCATTTCTTTATTCAATATCTGCTGCTCTTCCTATGTTGAGGCTACCTCTTGTGTCAATTTCTCCACTTCTTTTTCATATCTACGTGCTCTTTCCTCCCTCAGTGGCTTTAGTGACCTTCTCCATCTCCACTTGCAAGTCCTTATAAAGCCCCACAATCTCTTCATTGTGTCTTCATAGGTGCATTATGGCTTCAGTTTCTTTTCTGCCATTCAGCTTCTGCTTCTTCTTTATCTTGTAGTTGTTCTTTGAGCTCACTGATCTCCCTTTGGCCCATGGCTATTCGGTAAGTTTTCTCCAATTGAAATGGACCCATGGCCTCTTTTTTTTGCTTTTATCTCTGCCACTGCCACCTTTTTCTCTTTCTTGGATTTCTCCAGTTGAGTAAGAAACTCCTTGACATATTCATCATACTCTGCAGGCTGCATCTCTATTGTGGGGATAGAGGTTGCAGATGTTGTCACCTTTCGCTTCTTCTAGTCTTGCCTGGACTTGGCATCTCCTAGTAGAGGGGTCCTTTCTCTTGCTCCTTGGATCATTTTTTTGTTCACAAAGTATTGGACCCAAGCCATTAGGTTGCTGGTGTCCACCTGGGTCGTAGAGCTTGGTGTAGATATGGTGGTGGTAGTGGAGGGTGCGAGGAGAGTAAGAATGGGGGTGATTTGGGCCTTTCCCTTGCCTTCTTGCACTGCAAGTGGTATGAGTTCCGATGCATGGGCACTTAAGCCTGGCCCTTCATTTCTAAGTGGGCTCATCGGCTCTAGCTAATCTTGCCTAGAGTTGGATTTTGGGATTCAGAATATCCACCAAGTTGATGCGATTGTTGGTGTGGAGCTTCACCTTGTCCATCCCCAGCATGGCATAAATATCTCTCTTCAACTTTCTTTGTACTTTGTTTGCCAGGCCCAATGCTCTTTCTACCAACTCCAAGGTCAATTCAAAGTGCACTCGAAAAGTTTCTTCTCCCTCCTGCACAGTTACGATGCCATGGTTCTTGTGAAAAGTTTGTAAGAACTCTACACAATGGATGTAATCAACACCTTGGCCCACTGCTTCCATGTATTTCTACAGATTGCACTACTAATTTGCCTCACGGCCCCATTCTTCGATGGCTACATGCTCTAGATTGAAGATATGCCAAAATTTAAACTGGTTGAAAGCCCTCATCTCCACCGAGAGGCCGTATTTTGCATGTTCTTCTTCCAAGAAAGGCAATTTGCCAGTATTTTCTTGGCCTCCCATGATGGTTGCTTGTCATGAAGCCATATTCACCATTAGTGCTTTTCAAAAGAATTACTCGCAAAAGAAAAGATTTCATGCTTGCTGACTTGAGATGCTTAAGTACATTAGTAGACTTTTCCTTCAAGTAGTCCCTTCATTCCAAGATTTTATGCCATTTTCCCTCAATTCACAAATTAATTTTTGATCTATTTTGGACACTGACTTACGCGTTTTATTCACATTACCATTGATTTTACCTTTTGATTTCATGTTGTTGAGAAGTAAGCATGGGAGCTCTCCTTATATTGGAGAGGATAAGGGTGTGCTAGGTGTAAATGGAATGGAGGACGGGGAGCAAGGGGAAACCCTAACCCTAACCCTCTAGAGGCTATATAAACAGCCTAAAGTACACACTCACAATTGAGAAGAGTGTACTAGTTGTATCTTGAACAGCTGACTAAGCAAGATCTTATTCTTATACTTGAGCTCTCTCTCTCCATCTTGTACACACTCTCTCATGCTTCCAACTCTAATTTGCAACATGGTATCAGAGCCATCTCTGATCCTTTAGCTTTCCTTAGCCTCCCTACTGTTCAAAGTTGAGAGAGAGAGAGACAGGGAAACTCCATTGTCTTGAGCCTTCAGGCTCTCACAGTCATTCCTTCATTTTCCACACACTCTACTGAAAAGCACACACACTACAAAGATAAAGTGACCTAGTGTAAGTGTAGACTAGACAGACTAACTCTAGTCAGGTCACTAACTAACTACTAACCCAACTTATTTAATGTAGTCACATGTAGACAGCTGCACACACTAGCTGTCATAGATGTTGGTCATAGATAAAGACACACTGACGGTGAGCTTGATTTCTAACACTCCCCCTCAAGCTCAAAAACAAAACTCAAACCATTTGCATCACTCCAAGTAGCTGTCTAAAGTGAATGAACTTATCTTTACCAACTGATTTGGTAAAGATGTCTGCTACCTAGTCTTCAATCTTCACATGCTCCAAGTCAATCTGATCTGCTAAAACCATTTCGCTGATGAAATGGTAGTGAACCTCAATGTGTTTTGATCTTGCATGATAAACAGGATTGCTTGCTAACATAACACTGCTCAAATTGTCATAGTACAGCTTGACTTTGCTGTCCAAGTGTACTCCCAAGTCATTCAGCAACTTCTGTAACCACTTAGCTTCACAGGCCCCTAAGGCCACACCACGATACTCTGCTTCCATACTAGACAATGCAACTATAGGTTGCTTCTTACTCTGCCAACTGATCATGCTACTACCCAATCCAAATGCATAGTGGCTGGTTGACCTCCTATCATACGCGCAACCAGCCCAGTCAGCATCAGTGTATCCCACCAAGTCAAGGGGTTTCCCATATGCATAAAATAGCCCATGATCTATGGTACTCTTTACATATCTCAGAATTATCATGACTGCATCCAAGTGTGGTTTGCGAGGCTTCTGCATGAACTGACTGATCAGCCCCACAGCATAAATCAAGTTAGGTCTAGTGATTGTGAGATAGATCAAGCTGCCTACCATCTGTCTGTACATAGTAACATTCTCAATCTCTGTCCCAACATCAATCTGCAGCTTGACATTCTGCTCCAAAGGCGTATCCATAGGCTTGCAGCCATACCATATTTCTGTAACATGTCATGAGCATACTGCTTCTGTAACAGCCATATGCCTTGAGGTGTAGAGACAACCTCAATCCCCAAAAAATATTTCAGCTCTCCAAGGTCCTTGACCTTAAACACAACCTATAAACATGTCTTTATTTCAGCAATCCCATTTTCATCATCTCTTGTAATGATTAAGTCATCAACATAGACAACTAGGAAAACATAGCCACTATCTGTCTTCTTTAGAAACAGACTATGATCAGCATCACCCAATCGGAAACCATATTGCTGCAAATAACTGCTTATGCAAGCATTCCATGCTCTGGGTGTCTGTTTCAGCCCATATAGTGCCTTTTTTAGCCGACATACATATGCTGGAAATTCTGGATGTACTGTAACGTGTCCACTAGAATCCTCTAGGACACGTCTTAGCAGTCCATCGGAAAGGTTGTCTAGAAAACTCCACCCGGCACTCCCACGGAATGTTGCGGGTTTTGCAATCTAGGACTTTCCGCGTCTGCCACGTAACGGAAGCGTCCTGGCCGTTCCCACTAGGATCGACTGGAATTGTTTGGTCATTGTACTAACAGCGACTAGCGTCAGACCTGATCGAACTACTTTACGTAGAAACGCCAGGTCTGAAGCGGATTCATGCTGTACTTGGTTCAAGGAGAATGGGAAACGAGAGGGATGCAAGGCTCAACCTCTCTGCCAAAAGGCATAGTCCCATTCCGTTTCCCTAAAACAGCGTGAATCGGGTAATCGGTAATTCCAAGTCATCGTTCTCACTACCTGTTTCGGTGATGTTGATCATCCTTCTGTTCGTCGAAGACTTTGAGAAAAGTTCCCGGCTAACCGGGACCACCCATCCATAGGACGGACCCATGGTCCATCCTCCGCACTTTCCTCGGTTTGTTTTAGTTATGTAATTACCTACCACATTAGTTTGACATATACAAACAGCTTCTTTGAATTAACCCTATTATGCACCGGTTCCTTCACGTAATCTTATCACAGGACATAAAGAAAACAATGCCAAACAACTTCTTTATTATCATTTTATCCTTTTATCTTTGAAATACAAGGAGTTCCGCCCGTAGGCATATTCATAATCCGCCCGAAGGCTATCCAGTAATCCACCAGGGATCACTAATCCAAGTTTCCGCCCGTAGACTAGTATGCGGGCCTCGAGATCCAATCTCGAGTCACGTTAGTCTCTTGTGCAGGGCCGGGAAGGCGAGGGATTTACAGCCAGAGCCCCCCCTGGCACCCAAGCATCCTCCTGCTCCAAGTAGAACTCAACGGAGAGACCTCTCACGGCGGGTTCGGTCCACGTTCCCGGCACGGTTCACAACCCCCTTGGTTAGGGTTAGGCAGGCAGTCGGGGGTAACTGAAGCTGCCTCTCCCTTCAGGCTTCAACCTGAAGTATTTAGATATGTTTTCCTCCTTTAGTTCATTGAGCAAACAATGCAAACAGTGCTTTTCTAACGGTTACAAGCACAAACAAATTCCAATGGTCTTTGTGGCTGGCAAACTGTCAAGGAGTGACTTCCTTTCCTCCGAATGCAATCCGCATTCATTTCGGAATCAATTGCAACTTGGCAAGATTCCTATCATTCTTGGGTTAGGGTCATACCCTACCCATACTTTAGTGTTTAGTTGTGGTAGGTTCCAGCGACCATGTCGCTTTGGTTTATAGTCTGGTCATTTGCTTCAAGGCAAATACTTAACTTTCCTTTTCCTTGGCAAATTATTCCAAAAGTGAGTAACAGGATGATTAGACATCCTCCAAATCATTCCTAATTAGGTTGGCCCATGGTTCTAGAAATATGCAACTCTGTCGGAGTTTCGTCATGATCCTTAGGATAACCTTAGATCATTTCATACATGAACATCCAAATGCTTCGACATTTTGTGAACGTGTGTAGGATCCTTAGAATCACGGTTTTTGTCTGAAGCTAGGTCAAATTGCACTAAACCCTAGTTAACACTTAGGATTCCTATCATATCGACTCAATCATGTCCATACGAATCCTTGTGGTTCAGATTACTTAGTCAATTCAATTATACCTATCTTGTGACGAGGATGATCCTTCTAAAGGTGATAAACTAAATCTAACGGAGAGCAATAGATACAATTCCACCAATACGCGTAAACATGCGATTGATTGCCTCTACGTATCACATGGTTCATGATAACTTTATCTTTCCTTGGTAAGGTAAAATGCTTGCCAATCTGTACGCTAACTTTCCTAGGTCCTGCTAGGATTTACCAATTAATCATGCCTACTACTTTGTAGTCTATACTTTCGATTCCTATGCTTTGACGAACCATGCAATCTTTCCTAAATGCGGTTTCTAATGAATGACGTTATCGCATGATGACTATGCAATATGCAACATTCTCCTAGCTACGAAGTGGTTAATGAAACTTATACAAAGCTAGTGTTAACTTATTCCATCTTACATGCTATTTGCAAGACCATACGTTCATTTTAGTATTCTATTATTTCTTTCCGGATAATACCTTATGGTGCTAACCTTTTTCCTATGAAATCATTGCGAGAAGTATGTTGCCTAATGTGCGGCACACACTTATTCCTTCCATGTCTATGACGAAAGAGAATGCATTTATAAATTCCATTTCTTTGCCTAATTTTAGACTCATTACTTTGATAATGCACCAAAAAAAAACTACATGCCACTAGCCTTCTACTCGTTCAAATTCATGACATAATTCAACCTTGCCTAATGTTTCAAGAGATGCTTTATCACATGTATTTCTTTCCAATTTTCGTATGCATTAAAATTAAACGTAAAAATGTGCAATTTCCTTTATGAGCTAAGCGCGCCTAATCATTTCCTTATGCGGAATTAACTCGAAGAAACCTGGACTTGAGGAGTCGGGGAGATGTCCACTTGTACATTCGGAGATGAGCCTTCCGTGGTCGCACCTTGCGATCTTTTTGGGGCCATCGTAGACGTAAATCCGACTTCCGATTTGCCTTTGGGATCTACGGAGTGACGGCCCTCGGAATGCGGCCTTCCAACCTTTGCCTTTATCCTTGTAGGCGGAAGATTTCTTTACGCGATGTTGCTTGTGGCAAAAGCTTTAGGAGTCTTTCAAGAAACTCGAATCGGCACGGAATTTAATCTCGGCCGGCTTGCGGCTTTAAAAATCTATCTGCGAAATCCTTGTCGATGGGTCTCGTGGGGTCTTTACGGTCCTCACCTCCTCCTCTTCAAAGTTCCGGGGAGGGTATGAAAAGATCTTCTTGGCAAAGTGGTGGGAAGGGCCTTTGGGAAGATGGTGGGAAGGGGGGTTAAGGAGGCCCCCCCTTAGAAGCTTCTAAAGAAGCTTCTGCTTCCACAGAAGCACGTGGGGGAAGGGGGGTCGTGATCCACGTGGCGGGGCGGCCTGAGCTGGCCGTGGTCAGGGCGCCAGTGGTGGCGGTTCGTGGCGTGGCTGGCGGACCAGCAGCTAGCGGCAGCGCGGCAGCTCCCGTTCGTTGGCGGCGACCTCCACCTCCACGGCCCGTCGTCTCCTTCAGCTCTTCTCCCACAGCTCCTCCCTTTCTCTCCCTCTCTCACAGGTCTCCCCTCTCTCCTTCTCTAGCACACCCCCTTGATGGGGGGTGTTTATATAGGAATGGGGGTGGGGAAGAGGGTCTCCACCCACGTGGAGAACTTCCTCATGCAATCCCTCACTTGGCCATCCCCCCTCCACACTCCCTCTCCTCCAGCCATGCATCGGCTGGGGGAAGGGGTAATAGTAAAAAAATTTGCCTTAATTTAATTAAATTGTCCCTCCCAAGAGGGTGTTTTTGCAGGTCTTGCGGTTTTGATCTCCCGGTCTTGATTTACCAAAGCGGAGGATCCCATTTCACGCGCGCTGGTCACACATTACACTGTCAATAATTTCAATGCAAGAGATACCCTTTGCACAAGGTTTACACGGTGTGCGGAGGGTTAATATTTACGGTACGGATACGCGGAAATATTACATTCTCTCCCCCTTAGAAGAATCGAGATGTCCTCATCTCGAGATAAACTGGGGATATTGAAGATTGAGAGAGCTTTCATCCATCCAGGTAGCATCCTCTTCGGGATAATCTTTCCACTGGACGAGGCATTCTCTCAAGGTTCTAGATCTCAACTGTCTCTCCCTGACATCTAAAATCTTTTCCGGCCTTAGTTCAAGGATTCCTTGACTAGGCATTACAATTTGTTGGTCATCAAGTACATGATTTGGATTGGGTACATACTTTTTTAAGAGACTAATATGGAATACATTGTGAACTTTTAGGTTATCAGGAAGTTGTAATTTATAAGCATTGGGTCCTAGGCATTTGAGGATTTTATACGGTCCACAGTACCTTGGACTTAGCTTCTTGCATTTACCTAGAGATAAAGAACTCTTTTTCGGTCGTACTCGAATGAAGACCATGTCTCTTTCTCAGAAGATCCGCTCTTGGCGCTTCAAATCTGCATATGCCTTTTGTCTATCTTTGGCTGCTTGTATGTCTTGTCTTATTGACCTTATTTGGTCATCCATGTCCTCCAACATTTGTCTTGAAGCTTCCACTCTCAGGGTAGGATCACAAAAATTTAGAGGACTTCGACAATCATGACCATACAATGCCTGAAAAGGAGTCATTTGAATGCTCTGCTGATAAGAAGCATTGTAAGCAAATTCTACTAATGGCAAATATTGAATCCATCTCTTCGGCTCTCGACAGCAGTAGGCCCTAAGAATATCCTCAATGATTTGATTTACCCGCTCTGTTTGTCCATCTGTTTGGGGATGGTAGGCAGTGCTAAAACAGAGTTGAGTCCCAATAGCTTCAAAGATAGCTTTCCAGAAGTGAGAAGTGGAAAGAGAATCTCGATCGCTAATGATCCTTCTAGGTAAACCATGTAGCTTGAATATTTCTTTGATAAACACTCTTGCGATATCGGAGGCTTTATAGTTTGTCTTTACTGGAATCAGGTGTGCAACCTTAGTAAGCATGTCAACTACAACCATAATGGAGTTGTATCCTCCTTGGACTTGGGGTAAGCCCACCACAAAATCCATACTGATGAATTCCCATTTCATTTGGGGAATGTCAAGTGGTTGCAATTTTCCTGGCATCATGACATGTTCAGCCTTGATACGTTGGCAAGACAAACATTCGGTGACATATTTGAGGACGTCACCTTTGAGCCTCTCCCAATAATAGCTCTTCCTGACTGCATTAAGAGTTTTTGCATAGCCAGGATGTCCGGCGAAAGGGGAATCATGAGCTTCCCACAATATCTTCTGCTTAAGTGACTGGCTTGCTGGTATACATAGCCTTGTTCTATAGTAAATAAGTCCATTGTCAATAGAAAATTCATGATACTTTGCTTGCAACTTCGGATTCTGATCCTTGGTAGATATTTCTTTTATCATTGCTTGGTAGGCTAAGTCATGGCATGCTTCCTCTCTAGCTAATTCGAGTACTGGGTTGCTTGGCATAGATACCTTTGTAGCCAGAGATCTGGCCGTTGATGGATCCTGCAAGATTAGGGAGTTTAGGAATGCCTTGCGACTGAGTGCATCGGCAACTACATTCTCTTTCCCTGGTCGATACTTGATTTCAAAATCATATTCCTCCAATACTTCAATCCATCGACATTGCCTCATGTTGAGCTCGTTCTGGGTAAAAATCCATTTGAGACTCTTATGATCGGTTACTAGAGTGAACTTATTTCCCAACAGGTAGTGTCTCCAAAGCTTTAGAGCATGGATGACAGCTAATAACTCCAGATCATGAGTGGCATAATTCCTCTCGTGACTCTTCAATTTCCTTGAAGAATATGCTACTGGATGACCTTCCTGCATAAGAACACACCCCAATGCAAGAATGCTAGCATCAGTTACTACCTCGAACTCCTTATTGAGATCAGGAAGTCTCAGAATAGGTGCTGATACCAAACATTGCTTCAATTGATCGAAGCTATTTTGCTCGGGAGTTGACCATGTAATGGAAGTCTGCTTCTTTAGTAAGTCGGTAAGAGGTGCTGCAATCAAAGCATAGTTTTTGATAAAGACCCTATACCATCCTGTCAAGCCAAGAAAGCTACGTATCTCTTTGACAGATACTGGTATTGGCCATTCAAGCACATCTCTGACTTTGGCTGGATCTACTGATATTCCTTCTGATGATACTATGAATCCTAGATATTCAATCTGACGTTTGAAGAATGCACACTTCTTCATTTTTGCATACAGCTTATGAGACCTCATTGTCTCCAAAACAATCCGTAGTTGAGGTTCATGATCTTCTTCCTGTTTAGAATAGACTAAAATGTCATCGAAGAAGACAAGCACGAAGTCATCAAGATATGGCCTAAAAATATCCTGCATTAACCTATTGAAGGTGGCAGGTGCATTTGTAAGTCCGAATGACATAACCAAGAATTCAAAGTGCCCATATCTTGTATTGAAGGCCGTTTTTGGAATATCCTCATCCTTGATCCTGATATGATAGTAGCCTGACCTGAGATCAATTTTGGAAAAGATCTTTGCACCTTGAAGGCGATCAAGAAGCTCATCTATTCTAGGAATAGGATACTTGTTCTTGACTGTTGATTGATTCAACCCACGGTAATCAATACATAGTCGAAGTGTCCCATCTTTCTTTTTCTGGAATAGGACTGGAGCTCCCCATGGTGAATTGCTAGGCCGGATGTAGCCCTGATCTAACAGTTGCTTGAGTTGTTCCTTCAACTCAATAGCTTCCGGAATAGACATTCTATAAGGTCTCTTTGCAATTGGCGCAGCTCCAGGTATTAGCCTTATTTCATGATCAACTTCTCTTGGAGGTGGAAGTTTAGTTAATTCCTCAGGGAATACGTCAGCATATTCTTTTAGCCAAGAGGGTCCCTCATGAGACTCTTGCTTTTGATCCAACTTGTTGAGTTTGATCAAGTAAACAGGTAATCCTTTCCTAACCCCTTTTATGATCCGCGATACCTTGGCTAGCTGGATTCTCGGCACTCCTGCCTCACCTTGAGTCGTAACAAACTCTCTGTCAGAGTTTCGAAAGGAAACTTGACCCTTTCCACAGTGGATGTGGGCGTCATTGGGCTTAAGCCAATCCATCCCGAGTAGACACTCATGGATGCCTAAGTTCATGACTCTGAATTTGACTGAGGTTTTCTTTCCTCCCAGATAGAACTCCTCCTTAGCAGTTTGCCTAGCACAAGTTACCTCACGACCGTTTGCCAATTCCACAAGCAGGGTAGGTGCTTCTACTGTGGCTATTCCTAATCTCTTAGCACATGCTGGTGAGATAAAGGAATGTGTACTGCCACAATCTATCAAGGTTTTGAAACTTTTACCTTGATAGTCCGACGGCGTTTGAATTACCGAGAACTGGCGATTCGGGCCCTTCCTGTGTAAAGCAGCATGGACTGTTGCTCTTTCGAATTTCGCTTCCATAGTCGGGTCTTCCTCTTCTTCCGCATTACATCTTTGCCTAGTGGTAATGCAGGCAGCTCTTCCTCTACCACGGGTGGCGGCTCCCTGCCCGCGGCCAGCACCTTGACGGTGTCCCTCGCTAAGCATGGGACATTCCTTTCTGAAGTGACCAAGTTCGTTGCAATGGAAACATCGGAGGTTTTGGCCATTACTGTGAGTAGGAACAAAGTTGTTGACGTTATTTGTCCTTGCTTTCTTCCTTTGTCCCTGATTGTGGCCTTGAACTCTCTTAACCTGAGGTCTGAATGCTCCTCTGCTTGGGTCGCTATAAGACCAATTCTTAATACTCCTTGGTTTAGCTTGTACTTCCTGAATTATAGGTGCTGCTCGAATGAGTGCATCCTGAAGATCTGTTGGACGCATGGATTCGAGACGGGTATTTACAGGTGGATTTAAGCCTGTGCAAAATTTGGACACCTGCTGTGTCGTGTCCATTCGTGGCGCATACTTTAAGAGTGAGACAAACTTAGAGTAGTATGCGTCAAGCGTGAGTCCTAACTGTTTTAGCTCATAGAACTCATTCATTTTCTGTGTACGATATGCGGGTGGTAAATATCTCCCTTGCACGGCTTGCTTTAACTTCTCCCAGGTAACGGATCCCTCTGAAATCCCTTGATCCCTGCACCATTGTTTCCACCATAGTCTGGCTTCACCGGTGAGTTTTAATTTGGCGAGCATGGCCTGATTAGCAGGTGCAGTGCCAGCGGCTTCGAAGTAGTCCTCCATAGATTCAATCCAAATCTCAGCGTCTGATTGGACGAATCTGCCTCTCCCGTCAAACTCAGGTGGCTTTATCTGTTTGAGGAGGAACTTCTTCTCCTGGATCACAGTCGTACTTGCCGTAGGGGGTGAATTTGGAACTTGTACCTGGGGTTGCGCCTGGGTAAAAGTTTTCTTAACATTATTATATAATAATTGACATTAGCTTATCCTTAGTTCAACTATTTCGTAACTCATGAAGTTACTTAACTTTTTTCAACAACTTTGATGCACAATCGGATAGTGATAAAAGAAGTCCTTATTTATATTTATATGGCGTAGCCCCATACAACATCTCCAGTCATTACATCTAGTTTGGGGAGAACAACATAGTATTGGATTTGTCTACAGGAACTGTGTAATAGTAGGGTTTTGGGTCATGTATCTTTAGGAATCGATAATTCATCGGAAGTTCGGGATATCCTTTCCACTGGAAACCATACTTCCCATGGCGGCCCAATACCTTAACTCTATCAGCTGGAATTACACGGGTTACTTCCTCATAAACATATGAGTTTAATTCAACTCTACGACCTCGAATATGCAAAGTCGAATTCACGTGAGCTTCCACAAAAATGAACAGCTTCACGACTTTCAAATCTTCCAACCATTTGATCCTCTTCAGGTTGGTTTGTAGATAAGCGAACCGGTGGGCAGCTATGTAGTAGATTCCTGAAGACCCAGTCCATCTTCGCTCTATATATAGAGGTGATGGGTTATAAATCTGCTCCAAGATGTTCATCATTTCAATTCTCTGCCTATAATGCGGAGAATGCATCGCAGTCATGAACATGATCCGGAACACCAAAAACTTGTTCCACGCCTCGTAATTCTGCAAGACAGTATTGAAGATGAGAAAATGTTTGGACAGGAACAAATTCTTTACTTCATTTTTCAATGAAATCTTTATGAAAACAATTCCATTGTAAGTCGGCTCTGATACCAACTGTAACGTGTCCACTAGAATCCTCTAGGACACGTCTTAGCAGTCCATCGGAAAGGTTGTCTAGAAAACTCCACCCGGCACTCCCTCGGAATGTTGCGGGTTTTGCAATCTAGGACTTTCCGCGTCTGCCATGTAACGGAAGCGTCCTGGCCGTTCCCACTAGGATCGACTGGAATTGTTTGGTCATTGTACTAACAGCGACTAGCGTCAGACCTGATCGAACTACTTTACGTAGAAACGCCAGGTCTGAAGCGGATTCATGCTGTACTTGGTTCAAGGAGAATGGGAAACGAGAGGGATGCAAGGCTCGACCTCTCTGCCAAAAGGCATAGTCCCATTCCGTTTCCCTAAAACAGCGTGAATCGGGTAATCGGTAATTCCAAGTCATCGTTCTCACTACCTGTTTCGGTGATGTTGATCATCCTTCTGTTCGTCGAAGACTTTGAGAAAAGTTCCCGGCTAACCGGGACCACCCATCCATAGGACGGACCCATGGTCCATCCTCCGCACTTTCCTCGGTTTGTTTTAGTTATGTAATTACCTACCACATTAGTTTGACATATACAAACAGCTTCTTTGAATTAACCCTGTTATGCACCGGTTCCTTCACGTAATCTTATCACAGGACATAAAGAAAACAATGCCAAACAACTTCTTTATTATCATTTTATCCTTTTATCTTTGAAATACAAGGAGTTCCGCCCGTAGTCATATTCATAATCCGCCTGAAGGCTATCCAGTAATCCACCAGGGATCACTAATCCAAGTTTCCGCCCGTAGACTAGTATGCGGGCCTCGAGATCCAATCTCGAGTCACGTTAGTCTCTTGTGCAGGGCCGGGAAGGCGAGGGATTTACAGCTAGAGCCCCCCCTGGCACCCAAGCGTCCTCCTGCTCCAAGTAGAACTCAACGGAGAGACCTCTCACGGCGGGTTCGGTCCACGTTCTCGGCGCGGTTCACAACCCCCTTGGTTAGGGTTAGGCAGGCAGTCGGGGGTAACTGAAGCTGCCTCTCCCTTCAGGCTTCAACCTGAAGTATTTAGATATGTTTTCCTCCTTTAGTTCATTGAGCAAACAATGCAAACAGTGCTTTTCTAACGGTTACAAGCACAAACAAATTCCAATGGTCTTTGTGGCTGGCAAACTGTCAAGGAGTGACTTCCTTTCCTCCGAATGCAATCCGCATTCGTTCTGGAATCAATTGCAACTTGGCAAGATTCCTATCATTCTTGGGTTAGGGTCATACCCTACCCATACTTTAGTGTTTAGTTGTGGTAGGTTCCAGCGACCATGTCGCTTTGGTTTATAGTCTGGTCATTTGCTTCAAGGCAAATACTTAACTTTCCTTTTCCTTGGCAAATTATTCCAAAAGTGAGTAACAGGATGATTAGACATCCTCCAAATCATTCCTAATTAGGTTGGCCCATGGTTCTAGAAATATGCAACTCTGTCGGAGTTTCGTCATGATCCTTAGGATAACCTTAGATCATTTCGTACATGAACATCCAAATGCTTCGACATTTTGTGAACGTGTGTAGGATCCTTAGAATCACGGTTTTTCTCTGAAGCTAGGTCAAATTGCACTAAACCCTAGTTAACACTTAGGATTACTATCATATCGACTCAATCATGTCCATACGAATCCTTGTGGTTCAGATTACTTAGTCAATTCAATTATACCTATCTTGCGACGAGGATGATCCTTCTAAAGGTGATAAACTAAATCTAACGGAGAGCAATAGATACAATTCCACCAATACGCGTAAACATGCGATTGATTGCCTCTACGTATCACATGGTTCATGATAACTTTATCTTTCCTTGGTAAGGTAAAATGCTTGCCAATCTGTACGCTAACTTTCCTAGGTCCTGCTAGGATTTACCAATTAATCATGCCTACTACTTCGTAGTCTATACTTTCGATTCCTATGCTTTGACGAACCATGCAATCTTTCCTAAATGCGGTTTCTAATGAATGACGTTATCGCATGATGACTATGCAATATGCAACATTCTCCTAGCTACGAAGTGGTTAATGAAACTTATACAAAGCTAGTGTTAACTTATTCCATCTTACATGCTATTTGCAAGACCATACGTTCATTTTAGTATTCTATTATTTCTTTCCGGATAATACCTTATGGTGCTAACCTTTTTCCTATGAAATCATTGCGAGAAGTATGTTGCCTAATGTGCGGCACACACTTATTCCTTCCATGTCTATGACGAAAGAGAATGCATTTATAAATTCCATTTCTTTGCCTAATTTTAGACTCATTACTTTGATAATGCACCAAAAAAAAACTACATGCCACTAGCCTTCTACTCGTTCAAATTCATGACATAATTCAACCTTGCCTAATGTTTCAAGAGATGCTTTATCACATGTATTTCTTTCCAATTTCCGTATGCATTAAAATTAAACGTAAAAATGTGCAATTTCCTTTATGAGCTAAGCGCGCCTAATCATTTCCTTATGCGGAATTAACTCGAAGAAACCTGGACTTGAGGAATCGGGGAGATGTCCACTTGTACATTCGGAGATGAGCCTTCCGCGGTCGCACCTTGCGATCTTTTTGGGGCCATCGTAGACGTAAATCCGACTTCCGATTCGCCTTTGGGATCTACGGAGTGACGGCCCTCGGAATGCGGCCTTCCAACCTTTGCCTTTATCCTTGTAGGCGGAAGATTTCTTTACGCGATGTTGCTTGTGGCAAAAGCTTTAGGAGTCTTTCAAGAAACTCGAATCGGCACGGAATTTAATCTCAGCCGGCGTGCGGCTTTAAAATTCTATCTGCGAAATCCTTGTCGATGGGTCTCGTGGGGTCTTTACGGTCCTCACCTCCTCCTCTTCAAAGTTCTGGGGAGGGTATGAAAAGATCTTCTTGGCAAAGTGGTGGGAAGGGCCTTTGGGAAGGGACCCTTGGAAAGATGGTGGGAAGGGCCTTTGGGAAGATGGTGGGAAGGGGGGTTAAGGAGGCCCCCCCTTAGAAGCTTCTAAAGAAGCTTCTGCTTCCACAGAAGCACGTGGGGGAAGGGGGGTGGTGATCCACGTGGCGGGGCGGCCTGAGCTGGCCGTGGTCAGGGCGGCAGCGGTGGCGGTTCGTGGCGTGGCTGGCGGACCAGCAGCTGGCGGCAGCGCGGCAGCTCCCGTTCGTTGGCGGCGACCTCCACCTCCACGGCCCGTCGTCTCCTTCAGCTCTTCTCCCACAGCTCCTCCCTTTCTCTCCCTCTCTCACAGGCCTCCCCTCTCTCCTTCTCTAGCACACCCCCTTGATGGGGGGTGTTTATATAGGAATGGGGGTGGGGAAGAGGGTCTCCACCCACGTGGAGAACTTCCTCATGCAATCCCTCACTTGGCCATCCCCCCTCCACACTCCCTCTCCTCCAGCCATGCATCGGCTGGGGGAAGGGGTAATAGTAAAAAAATTTGCCTTAATTTAATTAAATTGTCCCTCCCAAGAGGGTGTTTTTGCGGGTCTTGCGGTTTTGATCTCCCGGTCTTGATTTACCAAAGCGGAGGATCCCATTTCACGCGCGCTGGTCACACATTACACTGTCAATAATTTCAATGCAAGAGATACCCTTTGCACAAGGTTTACACGGTGTGCGGAGGGTTAATATTTACGGTATGGATACACGGAAATATTACATGTACATAGCCTTCAAGATGTTCCATGTAAACCTCTTCATGTAATTCTCCATTGAGAAATGCATTCTTTACGTCCATCTGCCATAGTTTCCAGCCTCTAGCTGCTACCAAAGCAATCACAGTTCTAACTGTAGCCATCTTTGCTACAGGGCTGAAAGTTTCCTCATAATCAAGACCATACTGCTGCTCATACCCTTTTGCAACTAGCCTGGCCTTATATCTTTCCAATGATCCATCTAATTTACATTTTACCTTATACACCCACTTGCATCCAATAGGTGTTTTTCCCTCAGGCAATTGTACCAAATCCCCTGTACCATTTTCAGCCAAAGTTGAATATTCCTCATCCATACCAGCATGCCAATCCTCATCTGCAACTGCCTCATCAAACTTACTTGGTTCTCTAAAACCTGTTACTTTCATCATATAAGCATAATGGCGGGCTGAATATTGAGTGTAAGTATACCTGTCAACAGGTCGTCTGACCCTCTTTGATCTCTTGAGCTATGGCTCACTGTGAGTTTTCCTCTCATGAGGCGGCACATAACGGCTCTGCCTAGCACCTGGCGTCATAACAGACGGAATCCCCAATTCACTGTCTAAGCTGTCACTACTAGATGAATCATAACCTGTAGTGAGTGGACCTATTACATCTTCAAAAACCTTTTCTTTTCCCTTATCTATTCTCCCCCTCATTGACATATCCGTGTCAGTGGATGCAACAGTGTGACTCCGTAATCGTCCTGTCCAAGGACTCACTGTAGATGATACATCACCTGTCTGACCACTCATGGAAGTACTCTCTGCAGGAGTATTTTCAGCATGACTCATACTGGGTGAGCCATCAGTAGGCACTGCAATAGGATTCCCATACCACATCAAATACCACATCTCTGCTTATGAGTGTCTCATGCGTAGAAGGTACATAACACTTATAAGCTTTCCATTCCTGTGCATATCCTATAAACACACTTTTCACTGCCTTAGGATCCAATTTCTTCCTCTTCTCATCCGGTATATGCACATATGCAATGCTGCCAAATACCTTCAAGTGTGAAATATCAGGTTTATGACCATACAGCCGTTCATACGGAGTGACATCATGAATCCCTGCTATAGGGGTTCAATTCAGCACATAGAAAGTAGTCACCACTACTTCAGCCCAATAACCATTTGGCAGACATTTTTCATTCAGCATAGCTCTAGTTGACTCCATCAAAACCCTATTTTTCCTCTCTACAACACCGTTTTGCTGCGGTGTATAACTACTTGTGAGTTGTCTTCTGATCCCATGTTTAGCAAGATACCTGTCAAAGTAGTTTAAGACATATTCACCTCCTCCATCTGATCTCAAGCATGATATGTAACAGCCCAATTCATTTTCAACATATTTTTTGAAGTCTTTGAATGCATCAAACACATCATCCTTATGCTTAGAAATATAAAGCCAAGCGTACCTGCTGAAATCATCAATAAATGAGACATAATACTGTGAACCGCCAAAAGAAGCATTATGTGAAGGACCCCAGACATCAGAGTGCACCAACTATAAAAGGCTAGTGTTGTTTTTTACATGTCTCATGAAAGGAAACCGTGCCTGCTTCCCAAACTGACATGCAGGGCATACATGACCAAAATCATTATACTTGAATTCAGTTAATCCAAGTACTACTTCTTTCTGTTGCATAGATTTCAACTTTTGTACATTGACATGTCCAATCCACTTGTGCCAAATCTCTACATCCCAAATGGCACTCTCATCATGAGCAAACATGGCTGCCTTGAGTCCCGGAATGGTTGCATCCAATGTAAACATCCAGCCATCCCTTCTGCCCTTGGAAATTAACTTGCAGCCATTTCCATACTCCTCAATGAAACACCCATCTTTGTTGAACCTCACTTGCAAATTTTGCTCTGCCATTTGGCCCACAGACAACAGATTCTTTGTTATGGTTGGTACATCTAATACATCATGCAAGCCTTTCTTTTTGCCATCATGCATCATAAGAGGAACAATCCCTTTATTCTTTATGTCATGTTGGGTGTCATCCCCAGTACATACATGACCATGTGTACCTGCAATCATCTCATCAAACCACTCTCCATGCGGTGTCATGTGTTTTGACGCTACAGAGTCAATGTACCATCTGTCATCTCTATCATGTCTTGATGCATTTTTAGATACATGCTACACGGCAAAGAGTCTATCAACTGGCTCATCATGAGCACCACTGGAAGATGCATAGTGCCCATGCTGTCTGCCCTTTGCCTTCATATCTCCTTGCTTCTTGTAACAATCCTTTGCAATATGCCCATACTGGCTACAATAATGGCAGTCCTTGTTGCTGTTGGACTGATCAGATGACTGCCATGAACCATATCCACCACCTCTACCTCGGGGTGATCTCCCCATGTCTCTAAACCCACCAGATCCACGCTGGCCTTGTGTATTTGCACCATGCCAATTACTCTGCTGCTGCTGTCCATAAGTATTACGAGTGTCACCACGACCTCGAAATGAACCACAACCTTTGGATCCTCTGCCACCTTGGCTAGAGTATAACACAGTGTCTCTACTTTGAGATGCACTGGAACCTATATTCAAACCAAGTTTGACTTCCTCATACAGCAACAAAGCAACTAGCTCTTCCCAGCTAGGGGGCTCTTATCTGACAGAAATGGAAGTGTCAAAAGCTTTGTACTCTTTGCCTAAGCCATTCAAGGCAACAACATCATATCATCTTCTGATACACTTGAGCCAATAGTAGCAAGTTGATCAGCTATGGTCTTAATCTCCATGGTATACGCCTGGATGCTCTTGCCATTCCTAGACATGTTGTTGAACTACTGTTTCAACTGGATCTTCCTTGCATGTGTCATGGTTCCATAATTTTTCATCAGTATGTCCCAAGCATCCTTCGGAGTCTCACATCTAGTGATTTGAATTACCATAGCATCAGATATACATAAGGAAAACCAATGCAACACCTTGCATGCTCTTTCATTCCATAGCCTGTAGGCTCTTTTCTGTTCATTTGTTGGATTGTGTGCAGGCAACTTAGGAGCAACTTCATCTCCTGTACATAGATCCCAATAACCTCTGCCAACCAGAAAGTTTTTCATTCTGAATTTCCATAATGCAAAGTTCTTGTTGTCCAACTTCTCTCCAACTATCTGAGTGATATTATTAGTCCCATGTGCATTAGCCATGATGCAATAGATTGTCTATCAAGTGCCTGACTCCCTGCAGACCAATAAGTATGACTGACCAAGTTCAATCCGTAACAGTTTATGAGAGTTTTCTGTACTAAATTGTAGAAAAACATAGGGTATTTCAGCCCACTGACACCCCAAAACAACCCACAAACAAGTGGTCTCAACTGTAGATATAACTGTCAATACATAAGCTATGTGTTTACTTCAACTTAAGCTTCTGTAACCTCACTACCAAGGTACATACATGCAATCTGAAAACTGTAAATTGTGAGTAACCAGCAGTAATTTCAAGTCCAAAACTGAATGGTAATCATGTCATACATGTTCCAAAATCTCCCAGGTAGCTGCTAGTACATTTGGCAGTCAAGACATGAGCATAGAGGCCCAGAACAGTGCATAACCAGCACATACAAGTGTCAACAGATTTAGTTGCAGGTTGCAGTCAACCAAAAATCAACATAATAAGTTCCAAACCGCTTCAAAGTGTCTTCAAATCAAATCATACATTTGCTCCAGTATGACAAGGTTAATGCATGACTATGTAGTGACCCTAGACTGTCTGTCTCTAATGGGCAAAGTCATACATTACTTCTGCAATTTGTACTCAGCCAACAAGACAAGATTGCATTTGCTTCAGCTTCAAAAATTTCAGCATTCAGTGGCACTTAATGCTTTTTTCAACCCATGAACATTCTGACATACACATGTCAATACATACATCTCATAGATGTCACCAAATGTCACACTATGCTTCAGTAAGGAACAAATGCTTGCTGTCCATATTAAATGACAGTTTTCAGCCTGTTTGAAATGCTCCATATCTGAGTATTTCAATTACAAAAATCAGCTTGCAATGGATCACAACAAGTACATATGATCTCCAGCATATATTTATGCTCCAAGAGTGCTTCTGGGCTTGTCAGAGAGCTTCCAAAGCTCTTTAATGTATTGCATATACCATGTATACTGTGTATATAGCAGTGCTACCCTTTTTTTCAGATCTGCCCACTCTGATCTCAGCTCATGTCAGAGCTCAAGGTCAAGCATTTGCCTCTTGCCATCTCAAAGCACTTCATATCTGACCTAACCAAGCATTTGATGACCAAATGCACTAGCATTTGATGAAGTGCAGCCCAACAACTGATAGCAGGAAACATGCGCAGTTCACGTAGATCTGTCCTCTGCTCCAGTAGCTTGATTTGCTGAGTTTGATGTTGATGGAGCACACACTAGTGCTCAATACCCCCTTCACAAGGCTCTAAACAAGCCACAACCTGCAGCTTGACCCATGGAGTAGGCAATCACTCAATGCATACCTTCAGTTTACAATGGCATTCCGCCTGTTTGAAAAAAATGACACAAGTCTTCAACTGCAAATCTTCTTCACTCCCTCCTGCTCCAAGAGGTCCACCAAGTAAGGCTCTGATACCATGTTCAAAGTTGAGAGAGAGAGAGACAGGGAAACTCCATTGTCTTGAGCCTTCAGGCTCTCACAATCATTCCTTCATTTTCCACACACTCTACTGAAAAGCACACACACTACAAAGATAAAGTGACCTAGTGTAAGTGTAGACTAGACAGACTAACTCTAGTCACGTCACTAACTGACTACTAACCCGACTTATTTAATGTAGTCACATGTAGACAGCTGCACACACTAGCTGTCATAGATGTCGGTCATAGATAAAGACACACTGACGGTGAGCTTGATTTCTAACACCTACATCATTAAGTGCACATGAGATTTCATCTTCTACCTCTTACCTCTTGACCACCATATCCATAGCTTGACCCACCACTGATGGAGGACTTGGGGAGAACAAAGAAGGGGGTTTCAACTCAAGGTCTCTTCTAAGGAACTCCTCCCCAACTCAAGGTGTAGCATAGCATGAGAGACCCCAACATTGTGGATGCAACAGGACGGCATTGCTAGAAACGTAGGAAATGGCACAGTTTTGACAACGTGCTGTTCAAGGGCTTCGTGCTTGCTAACGACATCGCAATCATTGGGGCCACCATAGGGCTTTCATATCCCCCCTAGTGGGCCATCTCCCTTCAAGAGGGTTTGGAGAAATTCCTCCTCTGTTGTTGGATGCTGTAAGACAAACCCTAACTGTGGGTTTTTGAGAGCCATAGCTAGAAAGATTCAAGCTTTTCCATTTTTCAAAATTGTCCATTTGTAATCATTAACAATGATTCTAATCACTAAATCACATGCTTTGAAAAGTGTGTTCCTTATCTGTGAGTAGCACCAACACTCAGGGGACATCATAAACTCACCAAGAAGTGTGAATTCAATGTTGGTAACAAGTCAAGTAACAAGTCAAGTGTCTCACCAAGCTTGACAAGGTAATACCTAAACATCTCAATCTTGAGATGAGTGCTTCTAAGCACTGAAAATACATTTATTGACATTAGTAATACTGCCCTTTGAATACTAATGTGATTGAAATTTCCTCAGACTCTTCATCAAGTGTTAAGGCAAGGTCATTAATCAACCTTGCTCAACCAAATGTTCGTATACTAAAACGTAAGGAGTGGAAGAGCTAGAAGTCTAGTCAAAATTCACCTCATTGAAACCTAGGAAGATAGTAAAACTTAAATCAAGGGTTGCTTGAAGAATAGGACCACCAAAATCTTATCTTGAGATATTACATATGTATTATTTTGAACCTTTTTCATCTTTACAGTTTTAAAGTTGGTTATCATTTGTAGGGCTATCAATTTTGCTATTTGGTTCATACTTGGCCACCTGTAAAGGACTAGACACTACCATTTCTTAAGACAATAGGTAATAGCTTCCTATAATGGCCATGGCCTATGTACACATAAGGCCTCTAATTCACAAGTTCAATGGAAAGGATTTCTATCCTTGGCAAGTCCTAGTAAAATATAAAATGATGGAACGAGGCTACTGGCCCTTCATAAAAGGGACCAAAGTTATTGACCCAGATAATCCCCTTAATGTAGAAGATGATGAAAGAGCTCAGGCCATCATCATGCTTCACTTAGATAAATCTTTAATTCATCATATTGATCAACTCTCCACTGCTAAGGAGAAGTGGGATGAACTTGAAAGGCTCTATGGCACTATAGGGAAGAACTCCAAGATCTTTCTAAAAATTGAGTTTTAGAATAAATACAGAGAAGATCTAAGAAAGTTTATTTCACATATGAAGGGGCATATGGCATAGACAGCCTCCGTTCAAGCACAAATTCATGATGAAGATGCCATTGCCATCCTTCTGAAGTCTGTGAAGAAGTTCTTTCCAACCCTCGTGACTACCCTAACTAATATTCCAAACCCAACCTTGGCAAGTACTTTCTAGTCATGCTTGGATGAAGAGAAGAGGAACCATAATGAAGGGACTTCAACATTTGCTTCCTGTGAGCAAGTGTTAGTTCATACAGCTTATACAAAGTGCTCCTTCTATCATAAAAAAGGGCATATTGTATGTAATTGCTAGAAGAAATATGCTGACAAAATGAAGTGTAATAAATGAAAAAAGACTGGGCATATCACCAGTAAGTGTCCCAGTGTTCCCAAAGTAGCTAAGGAATTGGATGCCAACTTTTCCTCCCAATCCACAAATGCTCGACTCTTTTGAGTCTTGTAACACTCTCTACCTATAACCTTCTTTTGTGGCCTGATTTATAAACGTATCTCATTGAGGATTAAAGGGGAGCATCCTATCATGCTTTCTTGAATGCCACATGGCATTGAGGGGGTTTTTGAGAAGTAAGCATAGAGGGGAGTAGGGGGGAACCCCTAATCCTAACCTCTCCAGAGGCTATATAAACAGCCTAAAGTACACACTCATAGTTGAGGAGAGTGTACTAGTTGTACCTTGAACAACTGACTAAGCAAGATCTTATTCTTGTACTCGAGCTCTCTCTCTCTCTCCCTATTGTGCACACTCTCTCATGCTTCCAACTCTGATTTGCAACATGTTGAGAAGTAAGCATGGGAACTCTCCTTATACTAGAGAAGATAAGGGTAGCTAGGTGTAAATGGACTGGAGGACAAGGGAGCAAGGGGAAACCCTAACATTAACCTCTCCAGAGGCTATATAAACTGCCTAAAGTATACACTCATAATTGAGGAGAGTGTACTAGTTGTAGCTTGAATAACTGACTAAGCAAGATCTTATTCTTGTACTTGAGCTCTCTCTCTCTCCCTATTATGCACACTCTCTCATGCTTCCAACTCTGATTTGTGAAACACCTTACCCCCTCCCCCCTCGAGAATGAGAAGAATCCTTCATAGGATTAGAGGTTAAAGGGTTAAGGGCATGCATTGCCTATGCAGGGTGATTCACGTCTTCATGAACCGATCATAGAAGTTTGGATTATATTCCATTTAAGCGTAGTGGTCCATATCGATACGTCAAATGCCTATGTGAGTGATTTAGGTAAGGACATATGTTGGGAAGTCACTGGAATCAATTCATCTAGCGATGTGTAACTCCTCCTTAGTTAGAATATGATCTAAAGATGGATAGGTGAGGAGGTGTGCTTCTACGGGTCTATTATGAATTTTTGTCAAAACCTTATAGGAGGTTGGAGCCACATAAGTAGGGCCATACTCTAAGGTTTTGATAACACGCCTTTGTTCAGCATTAGTCATGACTTGACAACCCTTGAATTCCCATTGAAGTCGAAGAGCGTACCATTTCCTTAAGAAGGAAGAGTCATTGTCAGTAAGTTGCTTCAATTCTTCAATTTCTTGGTCGATGACATATGCAATGCATTGGCCATATGATGTAATGAGGCATCATTTCTATGCTTGCTCAGGGGAAATTTTGGTGGCGATTAATTCCTCAGTTGCTTGGTAGCCTTAATGAATACAAATTTGGATTCTTCCCATGAGCAAGGTAGCGTACGTACCTCCATTGCTAAAGGCTCTTCCAAAAGGTCTAAGTCCAAGCTGTCATAGCTTTTAGACAAGCAATCAAAAGGTGGCATCTAAGCACCTAAGGCAAGCAACCAAGTCATCCCCCATGTTCTCAGTGAAGTCCGCAGCAAAGGTTAGAATTGATCTCGGCTCATAATGATGCCAGGAGGCATATTCCACGGTGGATTCCGTGAGGTTTTACGGTGGATTCCGTAAACTTAGATGACCGGGGCTTATACGCAAAGAGGATTCTTTGTGCGAGAAGTTGATGGGGACGCCTGTCCTTTTCGGGCGTTTCATTAATTTAGTGTGTACATGGGTGATTCCATAGCGGGTGATTCCGCAAAATGCATATTAAATTAATAAACGTTTATGAGTTTAGAGTGCGCACTCGTAATAAATTAAGGTTAGGATTTATTTCTAACCAGTTGATTTATTTATGTAGTTGAAGACTGCTAGGTATTCACTTTTGTCGGTTTAATTGTATTATGTTACTAACGATTGTGAATGCTTCAGTTGATGTGTAGAGATAGCAACAGTGGCGGAGGAAAGCATTGGAGTCTAGCAGATTTTCGATTCTTGGACTAGATTTTGATAGGCGCCACGCCTATATTTTGAGACATCGATTATTTATTATTATTTTGTATGCGCTTATGCGCCCAGATATGTTATTTCTATTTGGACATTGAGATTGGGCGTGCCAGACACTATGGGCACCATCCATTAGCTTTATTTTCCTATTTTTGTAGAAAGCAAACTCAAAAGCTAAAAAGCTTGTCATATTTTTGTAATTGGGCTATTATTGAGCATGAAGATTGGAAATATACATAAAATACATGCTTTGTGAAGCGCTCACACAAGGCATGGGGGAGATTGAATCCAATTTGTCTCTTGCCTCTTGTCGTGCTTGCTTTTACATGGGTTTTTGTGCTAAAAAGTAGAGTACTTTGTTCTTGGGGACCTTCCGGGATTCACCACGTGAGCTATCTGCGTCCGATCTGCGCACCAGTGGTATCAGAGCGGAGCAGAGATCAAGAGCTTCCAATCGCTACCAATCTCGGGCGAAGGCGGAGCTCCAGGAACAAACGGCCTCTACAGTCAACCTCGTCGAGAACCGTCGATACAGGCAGACTTCTGGCGATCAAGAACCCCTGTTTCCACTGTCAGATCGCAAAGGACCAGGCTCTGCAGGCGGAGGACCACTCAAACACTTCCATCATCAAGTCGTGGAGTTACAGAGATAAGCTCTTCTCAAATCCAACTTAATTATTCTATTAAAGCTTAATCTTAAGCTTAGAAGCTTTAAAAAGGCTTCAAACTCCACGAATTTGAGTCGTGATATGAGGAAGTAACCCCGAAAAATCCGCGCAGGCAAAAACAACCCCCCCCACGAAAATTGACGTCGTTGCTGCCCATTACTTCCTCCTTCCATAGCTTAAGCTATTAAGCTTAAGTCACACAATACTTTGCAAGTTACACAGGGCAGAGAAGTCGATATACTCCGGGTCTCGCACTCCTAAAGTCAAGTTCCGCAAGTCGACAGTAATCAAGTTCTGCAAGTTCTGCAAGTCGGCTTAAGTCCAGCAAGTCAACAACTCTGCAAGTCTGTTAAGTCTGCAACTCTGCAAGTCAGACTAAATCAGAACTGACTAGTGCTTAAAACTCATAGAAGACTTGTTCGTATGCAAAAACTCTGAACTAGAAAGTTGTTCGCAGCAAGTTGTTCTACCTATCTACAAGTTCGTTGAAGTACTTTCAGCAAACGGAGACTGAAATATTGCAGAATTTCTGAAAATTGAAGAAGAAATACCCAAGAATACATAGCCTTGTAACCCCAAATTTGAGCTACGCTCATCTCGCTAACTGATTTTGAGTGAGAAAGGTTTGTTGAGTTTTACAGGATGACTACCCCACATAAGGATGATCCTATGGCTGAAGACGACCTACCCGAGCCTACCATGGAACAAAAGCTGGATCTTATCATGCTGCAATTGGAAGAAGAGCGAAGAGCTAGGCAAGCCTTGCAAGCACAATTGACAAAGCTACAAGGAGCGTCCACTGATAAAGAAGAACCGCAAGCTGAAGATTTGATTCGCCGTACCATCAACGCCACCCTTGAAGCACAAACCATTCGCAAGGAATCCAAGATAAGTAAACGAAGTTTCAAGTTTCGCACTTTCAATGGCATAAGAGAAGGAAAGACTGTTTTATCATTCATTAGCCAGTTTGATGACTATTTCCATGAGGAAACTTATCCCGAAAAAGATAAAATCAAGTGTGTTACTAATCATCTGATAGACAGAGCATCACTTTGGTGGACTGTAGTCCGCAAGAGTATAGAATGTCCTGCTACATGGGAAGATTTCAAGAAGAAGTTCATGCAAAATTTCCTTCCACCGCAATTTCATGAGAAGGCTATCAAGCAATGGGATTTACTTCAACAGCGCGATCGTGAGCCTATTCCACAGTATACAGAGCGTTTTTGGAATGCACTCTTACAGCTACGCATGCTTGAAGACGTACCAGAGACGACACATAAGCGAAAGTATATGTCTGGACTTCTTGGACATTACTACGCTGAAGTGAACATGTTCAAGCCTGCTACCCTTGAAGACGCCATCTCCTTAGCTCACGACACTGAAGATAAGTTACGCGGAAGAGATCGACGACCACAGCCATTCCAAGCAAACGGTAATTATGGATCTAAACAATTCAATTCCAATTTCAGAAGGTTTAATCCAGGTCGTTTCTCATCACCATCTTTCCGCAAGAATTGGCCTAAACCACCTGTATTACCATCCACTGCCAATTCAAATCCTAAGCCTATTCCACAAGCAAATCCAAATATACCCAGACTCCCAGCCATTGCAAATAATGTGACGAAAGCCAAGCCCATCGTATGCTACAAGTGTCACCAACCAAGGCATCTCGCAGCAAATTGTCATTCAAAGAAGCCATCAGCACATATCAACTACCTTGGAGCTATGGACGAAGACGAGCATGAGGATATGCCGGATTTCACTGAAGATGAGGATGATCCTACTACTACTTCCGACACTTTACCAGGTATGCCTACTTCACATTCATTGTTGACTATGAAATGTATGGTGCATGGAAAAGAAAGAACTATATTGCATGATGACGGTAGTACCCATGACTTTATTTCAGCAAAATTGGTAAAGGAATTGAAATTGCATACAGTACCTACGCACTATCGCATAAAAGCTGCATTTTTAGGCACTAGGTACAATGGCACACAAGAAGTTCAAGATTTAGAAATTCAAATTGGCCCATACATTGAAAGAAGAAATTTCTTAGTTGTCCCATTACAGTCAAGCGACATTATTCTAGGAATGCCATGGAGACACCAACATAATCCCAATATAGATTATTCTACACACACAATGAATATTAATTTTCAAGGAAAATCTATTACATTATTTGGTATGCATGCATCTCATATTTTTCCACTGCTTTCGCATACTCAAGCAAAACGTGCACTACGCAAGAATACTAAATCATATCTCATTTGGGTAAATGAATTGCATGCAAAGGAAAATCATATGCACCCTAGGCATAAGGAATTTCTCGCATATTTTAAGGACTGTTTTGCAGAAGACCTACCACCAAGTTTACCTCCATCACGTCCAGAAGACCATAAGATTGACCTAATACCTGGCACACAACCACCTTGCAAAGCCCCATATAGGCACAATCAAATAGAGCAAAAAGAAATCCAGAATCAAGTTGAAGAATTACTAAATAGAGGCTTAATTCGACCTAGCAGTTCTCCATTCGGTGCACCTGTGCTCTTAGTCAAGAAAAAGAATAATACTTATCAGATGTGTATTGACTACCGAGCATTAAATAAGATCACTGTAAAGAATAGGTATCCTATACCTAGAGTTGATGACCTTATGGACAAATTGCAAGGATCTTCTATATTTAGTAAAATTGACCTTAAGTCTGGATATCATCAGGTGAGGTTAGATAGATCCGACATATTTAAGACTGCATTCAGAACACAGTTTGGCCATTACGAATTCTTAGTCATGCCATTTGGATTAACTAATGCACCTGCCACTTTCAGTAGAATGATGAACCGTATTTTTCTGAAATATCAATATTGTGTGATTGTTTTCTTTGATGATATTTTGGTGTTCAGTCAAAGTGAAAAAGAGCATTATGAGCATTTATCATTAGTTTTTCAATTACTGAAAGAAAATCAATTGTTTGCAAATCCTGACAAGAGTGAATTCTTTAAGATAGAAATAGAATATCTAGGTCATATTGTATCAAAAGAAGGAATTAAAGTTGATCCTAAGAAAATTGACGCAATATTGCATTGGCCTGTTCCTAAAAATGTACATGAATTACGCTCATTCCTTGGTCTTGCTAGTTTCTATAGGAAGTTTGTACGTAATTTCTCATTACTTGCTTTACCATTGACCAAACTTCTTAAGAAAGGCATTGTTTATCAATGGACTGAAAACGAGCAGAAATCCTTTGACTTACTCAAACATGCATTAACCAATGCCCCTGTTCTACAATTGCCTGACTTTAACAGACCATTCTTTCTAGTTGTGACCGATGCTAGCGGATCAGGAATAGGAGCCGTGCTAATGCAAGACAACCATCCAATAGCATATTCTAGTTCTAAGCTGAAACCCTCTGAGCTCAAATATTCCACTTATGACAAGGAACTCTTAGCAGTTGTACAAGCATTAAAACAATTGAAGCATTATTTAATGGGTTCAGAATTCATGATAAAGACTGACCAGCAAAGCATTAGACATCTACTTAGCCAACCCCAAATTTCTGACCGTCATATCAAATGGGCTTCATTCATTCAAAGTTTCCATCCTATCATTCAATACCAACCTGGAAAAGAAAATGTAGTTGCTGATGCATTGAGTAGAAGACCTGCAATTCATAATATTTCCATCATATCTTTTGATTCTTTGATTGCTATGAAAGACACATATCACCAGGATATTACTTTTCATTCTGATTGGCAAAAATTAGTTCAAAATAATTTCATTCCTGTTGATTCATTGTCATATAATGATGGATTTATGTTCTTTGAAAAGAGACTGTGTGTTACTATTCCATTCCGATCTTTTATTTTGAATGAAATTCATTGTCCCCCATATCAAGGTCATAGAGGTATCATTTCTACATTGCGCATGTTAACTGAAGATTTTTATTGGCCACATATGGATGCAGATGTATCTAATTTCGTTTCTGAATGTTTGATTTGTCAACGAATAAAGAGACATCATGGTAAACAGTATGGGTTACTAATGCCTTTGTCTATTCCATCTAAACCTTGGGAACATATATCTATGGATTTCATTACTGGTTTACCAAATACTAAATCTAACCATGACATGATTTGGACAATTGTAGATAGATTTAGTAAGCAAGCATATTTCATTGCATGTAAGAAAACTTTAACAGCATCACAAGCAGCACAGTTATTTTTGAAAATTATTTTTACTAACCATGGATTGCCGAAAGTGATTATTTCAGATAGAGATTCTAGATTTTGTAATAATTATTGGATTACACTGTTTGCAAATCTAGGCACAAAGATTGATTTCTCATCTGCATTTCATCCAGAAACAAATGGACAAACAGAAGCCACAAATAGCACCATTTTAGATCTTTTACGTGCATACACTATCTCTAAACCTCAGACATGGGATACTCATTTACATTTATTACAGTTTGCATATAACAATACACCGCACACATCTACAAAGAAAGCACCTTTTGAAGTTATTTATGGATATAGATTATCTACACCTGTTGCATCTTTGTCTAATAGAATACAAAGTGCCGATGATATTGCTGTTATGCATAAACACCATATTGGGGAATATAGAAATTTCCCATAAGTTTGGGACATGTGGTCAAATCTTTGGATTTGTCATAACTTGAACATTATAACTCCAAATCGAGTGCTCTATAGCTCAATAGATTCCATCTTTCAAGTGCTTTCCAATGATAGGTCACATCATATGGTTTTGAGAAACTTATGGGGATGTTATTCGGGTGCCACCTTTTTAGTATTCAAAAATGGGAATTGGGAGATTCCCAAACTAACTAATATTGTGTTCATAACACTATTTTTGATGAGGTAAAGGATATGATTGCTAAAGCCCAACAATCATATACCAAACAAGCCAACAAGAAAAGACAAGCCATGAATTTCAAAGTTGATGATTATGTTTGGCTTAGAATAGAAAAGCGTAGACTGCAAAGTGTAGATAGACATCCAGTTGTCAAATTAGCTCCTAGATTCTACGGACCATTTAGAATCATTCATAAGATTAATGACAATGCATTCAAGTTAGAATTGCCATCTCATTGGAAAATTCATAATACATTTCATATTAGTTTATTGAGACCATTTAGAGGCCAATTACCTATCCACCCTGTCTATGAAAACCCACCTTTACTAGAAGAAGAGACTGAAATACTTGAACCAGAAGCCATTATAGACACTGACTACATGACCACTAGAACTGGCCGAAGGTATTCTAGATATTTAGTCAAATTTAAGAACCATCCTGTAGAGGAAGCACAATGGATGCACGCTAGAGACCTAAATGCTTTCCCCACTCTGTTAGCTCCACATTGAGCTAATAGCAATTGAGGTCAATTGCTATCCCACCCCGGGGGTATGATGCCAGGAGGCATATTCCACGGTGGATTCCGTGAGGTTTTACGGTGGATTCCGTAAACTTAGATGACCGGGGCTCATACGCAAAGAGGATTCTTTGTGCGAGAAGTTGATGGGGACGCCTGTCCTTTTCGTGCGTTTCATTAATTTAGTGTGTACATGGGTGATTCCATAGCGGGTGATTCCGCAAAATGCATATTAAATTAATAAACGTTTATGAGTTTAGAGTGCGCACTCGTAATAAATTAAGGTTAGGATTTATTTCTAACCAGTTGATTTATTTATGTAGCTGAAGACTGCTAGGTATTCACTTTTGACGGTTTAATTGTATTATTTTACTAACGATTGTGAATGCTTCAGTTGATGTGTAGAGATAGCAGCAGTGGCGGAGGAAAGCATTGGAGTCTAGCAGATTTTCGATTCTTGGACTAGATTTTGATAGGCGCCACGCTTATATTTTGAGACATCGATTATTTATTATTATTTTGTATGCGCTTATGCGCCCGGATATGTTATTTCTATTTGGACATTGAGATTGGGCGTGCCAGACACTATGGGCACCGTCCATTAGCTTTATTTTCCTATTTTTGTAGAAAGCAAACTCAAAAGCTAAAAAGCTTGTCATATTTTTGTAATTGGGCTATTATTGAGCATGAAGATTGGAAATATACATAAAATACATGCTTTGTGAAGCGCTCACACAAGGCATGGGGGAGATTGAATCCAATTTGTCTCTTGCCTCTTGTCGTGCTTGCTTTTACATGGGTTTTTGTGCTAAAAAGTAGAGTACTTTGTTCTTGGGGACCTTCCGGGATTCACCACGTTAGCTATCTGCGTCCGATCTGCGCACCACATAAGAGGGTCTAAGGCCTGTAGTGGTTGGGGCCTGTCTGACTGAACTAGAGAGTTCAACAGTAGCCAGTTGATTGTTGCAGCTCTAGTTGCTTCTATGGTTGTGGATTGGTCTCTTGTTCAATAGGCAGTTGTGGCTACTAATGGTGCTTGTGAGGTTTGAGGAGCACTAGCACGCCCAAGTTAAGACATTTTGTTAGTAGCGGCCTGCGATCTTGGTGTATAAACTATTTTAGATTCTACGGGGTTGGGATTTGGAGGATCTCCGGATTTAGTAGCCTGAGTCTCCTGTGGTTTGAGTACTTTATCTATTCTGATGGTTTGTGTGGTCAAGCTTGAGGATAACGTTTGAGTAGGGTCTTTGGCCATTTTGGATTTAGGTACCCAGATCCAGGTGTTACTTTCATAGTAGCCTTGCACTTGCAATAAGGTCTTAGGGATCCATTGTGGCTTGATCTATTATGATGGTTTGTGTGGTCAAGCTTGAGGGCAGCATTTGAGTAGGGTCTTTGGCCATTTTGGCTTTAGGTACCCAGATCCAGGTGTTACCCACATAGTAGCCTTGTGCTTGCAATAAGGTCTTAGGGACCCATTGTGGCTTGACTGTACATCGATTTTTATGGTTGCGTTTTAGCCTCCTAGGTTTTGAGTGGGGGTCTTTAGCCTTGCGGGGCAATGGGCATGTGTACTCCTAGGTGGCGAGTTTGGATGTTTAGGTATCCATCGAAGCCTTGGTTCAAGGGTGGTCATAGTTTTGGCTTCAGTAGTTTGTAGGTCTTTAGGTTTGGTGGGTTGTGGTGAGTCAAGACCCCCCTCCTTAAACTTGGTGGTGGATTTTTTTACCAATGGCTTTGCAAATTTCGTTGGAGTGGCGCAGCCCTTGCTAAAAGTGGTAACTACACGTATGTTGCCTATGGTGAGGTGAATATGCTAGGACTCGTAGTTGACATTGCAATGAGCTTGTGCTTTAAATGTGCATCCTAACAACAATTCCATACCTACATCCTTGGTGTTTGGAAACACATAGAAGATCATTAGTATGCTTTCAGACTCGATAGAGACTATAGTCTTTCACTTTCCCACGAATGCATATGATCGGCCCCCATATGGGAAAAGTTTGGCGTTGGTGGGTTGTAACTTAAATATGCCAATGTGAGTCCAATGATCATGGGCTAAGACATTAAAGTCAGCTCCCTCATTGATCAATGCATTGAAGGTGTGTGTTTGCTTGACAATGACCATTATGGTTAGGTAGGCTAGTTCTACTGCTTCCTCATCCTCATCGTTGATCTGTGTGATAGTGGCCACTCACACATTGACAGGGGATTTCCGCATTGGCGGCTCATGTAGGGGGTGCGTGGGAGGGTAGTACTCATTTATGTGGCTACCATGGAAAAAGCAGATGCCCTCGCCCTCTAGGGTTTTGATTACTAGTTCGACTGATGGTGTGAACTCAAAGAGGCCTTAGCCCTCTAAACTTAATTTTCTACTTATGTCCATTGACTGGGTATAGAATTACCAAGTCTCCCTGTTCAAAATTGAGTTGTTTGACATGCTTGTCAAACCAACTTTTGTGTCTTGCCTTCTCGCATATTTGTGTGGGGGTGGCTAGAAGTCGATTTTTTGATAAGCGGTCTAGCTCAACTAGGCACTCTCTCCATGCCTCCTTTCCATCCCATATTTCTTGATATTCTCAAGCTAGGATCAAAGAACTCTACAGGTAGAATTGCTTCAGTCTCGTAGGTCAACTTGAAGGGAGTCTGTCCCACAGCCGTTTTGTAAGCTGTACCGTAGGCCCATAAGGCTGCCATGAGTTTGTTATCCTAGTCACTACATGAAGCAGAGACTACCCTGGACAGGACATTTACTAGTATTTTATTCGTAGACTCAGTATGGCCATTAGCTTGTGGATAGTATGGTGAGGATTTCTGATGAATGATTAGAAAGATGGATAGGAGCTGAGCGATCACTTCATTGATGAAGTGTGTGCTTTGGTCACTAACGAGCTCGATGGGATAGCCAAATCTTGAGATTACATGTTCCCAAAGGAACATGGAATCTCAAGTTCCCAAAGGAACTTGGCAATTCCCAAAGGAACTTGGCAGTGGTCCTAGCATCATTCTTTCTTGTAGCTCATGCTTTTTCCCACTTCGTGAGGTAGTTTGTGGGGGCAACAATGATGTATTTTTCTTATGAGTATTGTGTTGTGGGATTGATTGTCCCAATGAAGTTGATTTCCCATTTCTTGTATGGTTGCCTTGCAATGATTAGAATCAACTCCATTTTGTCCTTGCAAACTGGTACCTTGGTCCTTTGGCACTCATCATAGTGCTTTATGAATCATGTTGCATCTCGAAAAAGAGTAGGCCACCATAGCTAAGACTGTAGCACCGTGCAGGCTATTGTGTCTTTGCTAAAATGCCCTCCCGCTATTCCACCATATGTCTCTACAAGCACGTCATACATTTCATGATTGCACACACATCTGCACAACAATCCATCTTTCCCTAGCCAATAGAGTTGGCTTGCTATCAACTGATACAATTGAATTTTGAGAGTAAGTCGCTTAAGTCGGGATTTTTCTATTGGTCGTTCAAGGAGTTTGTGCTCAAGTAGTTAGACTATTTTCATATGCCCAATAAAGCATCAAATTAGCTCTTAAAAAATCTCTTCATTGGATAGGCTGAATAGATGGGCATCCGATAGTTCGTCTACAATGCCTTGTCTAGTGGCTTCTCTCGTAGGGATGCAAGACATATGTTCAGCCATATAATGCCACTTTCCTTTACATACAACCATAGAGAAGCCATATTCTAAAAGCAGAAGTAACCATTAAGTTATGTGTCATGTAGCACATGGTTTATTAACAAGATAAAGCAAGGCTTGATGGCCAACAAAGAAAGTAAAGGGTGTAGCCAAAAGATAATGGCAAAACTACTTTAAAGCAAATACCATGGCTAAACCCTCTCTCTTTGTTGTCGAAAATTTCATTTTTGTATTTGTGAGGTGTTTTCTAGCAAAGCTCACACGATAGTCTAAGTTGTGTTCACCAGGCTGGCACAACATAGCTCCTACAAAGAATTTAGAAGCGTCAATTTGAACATGGAAAGTGATTGTTTAGTCTAGGGCTCGTAGAATTGGTGTAGTGGTTAGAGCCTCTTTCAACTCCTCATATGTGTATTGGCATTCTCCTCAGTCCACTTGAATATAATCAGTAGCTTTTATAGACGTCTAGCAATGAATGCATAGTTCAACACAAACCGCTGATAATACTCTATATGGCCTAGGAAGCAGTGAACTCCCTTGTAATTAGTTGGTGGTAGAAGATCAACAATTACTTTGACTTTCGAGAAGTTAGTGGATATGCTGTTCTTTGACACCACATGCCCTAGGATGCATTCCTGCTTCACCGAAAACTGGCACTTTAAGGGATTCAATGAGAGACGATATAATTGAAACCATTGAAAGATAGCTCTGAGCTTCTCTAAGTACTCCTTCCAAGTAGAGTGAAGACATAGATTGTCGACGAAAATATCTAACTTCTTCCTAAGCATATCCTTGAATATAGCACACATGAGCCCCTAGAAGGTAGCTGGTGTATTACTCAATCTGAGGGCAAGACTATGTAGGCCAAGACTCCCCACTCAGTGGCAAAGGTGGTCTTGTGCCTATTGTTAGGGTGCACTTGCACTTGATTGTACCTTGAGAAGCTGTCTAGAAAACTCTAGGCCTCTTTACTAGCCACTCTCTTGAGCATGTGCTTGATGTATGGAAATGAGTATTTATCACTCTTCGTAGCAGCCTTTACCTTTTTGTAGTTGACGCACACTTTGATCTTCCCATTTTTCTATAGTATGATGAGTATGGGTGAAACCCAGTCCATGTGCTCAATCTCGTAGATGAATCTTGCTCTCATTCACTTATCAATTTCCTCTTGATAGCGTGAGCATGCTTTGGATTCATAGGATATGATCGATGCTTGTGACTGGCATTGCATTGGGTGTCATGGGTATATTGTGAGTCACTACACTCAGATCTATCCCTTTGAGTTCCTCTTGGGACCAACCAAAGATGTCTATACACTCTCATTAGAGAGAATTGAGACTTGCTTCCTCTTTCTCGGTTAGGTCATCGACGATAAAGACAAGTTGGGGTGTCTCCCCCTCCTTGGATAAATTGACCTCCTTGACCTTGGCAGGTCCTTCTATTGGCTTGTTTTCTTGCCCCTGGTGTTTGGCTCCCAGCAAGATCACTAGCCTATCACCTTTCTTGAACTTAGTGAATCTCTTTGGTAGGTCTTGCGGTGTTCTTTGCTCCTCTACCTGCACATTCTTAGGTTGTTTCCTTCTCTTCTCCTTTATTCTTCGGTGCCTGAGGTGGATGGGTAAGTCCCCTTTAGTGCGTCTAGTCTTAGAAGCTCAAGGAATTTCAGGATCACTATCTGAGCTTACTTCTAATTCGGAATCAATCTCTCTATCTTTGCTAGAAGAGTAAGTCTCTCCCAGTCATCATAGCTCCGATGGTGAATCCATCCTAAGAAATGGCGTGGCACTTGATTGGGCTAAGCTTACTCACTCAAAGTCTATTACACTCAATCAAAGTCTATTGCACCTATGTGCTCCAACCAAGTGTGATTGCAATCCATGCACATGACTCCTCTTTAAATTCTAACGGCATTTCCCTTGTGTGGTTTGGAGTTTGCCCATATTTTCTCTATCACCCTTCCCTCACTGTCGTATTCTATTGTGTAGATCTCCCCTTCACTCTCCTCACTGAAGGAACAATAGTCCTCATATTCATCGTTCTCGTCCAACTGCTCGTCATCTCCTAAGTCTTGATATATCTTGTCCTTCTCGTCGGTGACTAAGGCCCAATTGTACATCAATTTTAAGACTTGTGCACTTTGGTCCATCGACACTTAGGTTCATTCAATAAGCCTTCCAATAGTTTAAGGTTTGATGATGGGTTACCAGCTAACTTGCCGGTCAAGTGCTCCAAGATCTCATGGAGCTCTTGCTTATTGTTTAGTACTTGAAATATGATCAGATTGGGTCCTCTCTGCTCACTCCCCATCATGCAGATTGGCACCGAGGGCTCTTCTCATGTCTTCCCAATTGCCTTAGCAACTTTCTTGCGTTCTTTGTTGTCCGAGAATGGTAGGTTGATTGTAGCAAGGACATGCATCCAGTGTCACTCATCCTTAGGACAAGGGATATACTTATTCAATGGCCCGTAAGATTTTATATTCTGGTCATCACTCTTTAGCATAGTGGAGATGGCATCTAGGTTGACTAGTGTGGTATTCCAGGTGTCCATCTCTACTCTCATGGCTTTCGTTTGATTGCCTACAAAGATCAGACCGTTGCCCCAGTCTTCTATGACTCTCACAGGATGTCATAGTCCAATCCCTCTATAAAGTCAACTGAGAATTGGACTCCTGTGATCTTCACTAGCCAAATCTTTAATATACTAAATGGCTTTACTTTCATCCCATTAGCCAATGTGATGTTTAAAATCCTGGCCGTCTCGGCCGATGGGTTTCCCGACGTCTTGAGTACTGCATGGCTCAACACATTGACTATGGCTCTCGTGTCTACAATCCCTTTCCTTGTGGTATTGCCTAAGACAAGATAACATGCATTTTAGTGCCATCCAAAAAAGCATTGACCTGTAAGGATTTAGGCATTGAGTGCGGCGTTAGACTTGGTATTTGCGTCTTTGCATCATGTTGGTGTGAGTCTACGATAGCTTGCTCCATTGACCCTTCAACCCATTGTTTCAACTCTTGACCACAACAATGGATGTTGCCTAAGCAGATATCCTAGGCTTAGTGTCATGGGAGTGGTCATCAGTGTGGTGAGGAGATTGCTAGCTACTTGCCACTCTCCTATCCCTGCGTTTATTGGCATATGGCCTTAATTGATTTGCTAGCCTATGTAGCGTTTAGGTTTTTCTATGCGGCACTGCTTGTGGTACAAAGTCGCATCCCTTGATTTTGGTTGTGGAGGTGACATTGGTGTGCTCATACTTGAGAGATCATCAATCTCGTCCTCCAATATGGGCTCAGTTTCTTTTAGATGTTCCTTGGTTTCTTTCACCCACGAGTTGGCCCTTTGGGTTGGGACCTTCACACTTCCCTTCTTAGCCATCCTTGGAGCTAACATTTCTGCTTTTGCATTGGTCATTTCCTTTCCAGTAGGTAGTGTTATAACACTCTCTGTTTTTAGTGTGACCTTTGCATCTTGTTTCTTTTTTCTTCTCCTACGGCTCTTCGTTCTAATTGAGGCTGTGTCGAAGTTGTTAGGTCTTGGAAATGATATGAAAGCCTACTTTGTCTATGCATGGGTCATGCCATGCAACGGGATAAGCATGGCCTTCCCATTGAGCATCTCGACACCGAATAATACCAATGGGGAAAATGGCTCATTTACTGAGTTAGAGGATGGCTTCCATCTAGGGAAATCAACAAAGAGATGTGTGATTCCGTACTCAGTGCATCTTTGATCAGCCTTGTCTTGATTTTCTTGCTCCCTTTCAAGGCAATGCTAAGAGATATGTCTTGGGTGACTGCAAGTCCACTCTTGGGTCTACCTTGCTAAGCCTCTATCTCTTCCTCTACCTAATGCCATCATAGGTATTAGTTAGTAGTCCATAAGGACTACATTTCCCTCTTTGTTATACGAGACGTAAGGGTGCACATAAGGCTCTTCGTCGTTCGGCTCCTCCACATAGTGGACTAGATCATCACTCGATGGATGGGTCACATAGGGTCCAGGTGGTCTAGGTATGCCGATAGGGTTTATCTCCATCTTAGGAATGACTGGCTTGGAATCATTAGGTGCTCCGAGAGTGAATAGGACTCCCCTTTTGAATAAGTTTGGAGGCCTATTCACTACTTAAGGTTGATTGTACGGTTGCAAGTATACAAGTCTCCTTGGCAGTTTGCAATGCATGGCATCATGGCCGAACCTACCACAATTGGCACAAGGTCAGGACCGATGGTCCTGACACTTAGCTAGCATGTGTTTTTTCTGCAATACATGCATTGGATGTGAGGGCGTATTGGTCATCTCATCATCTTTGTAATCTAGCTAGCTCCATCTTCATCTTTGCTAGTTCCTAGCTTGAGTCAGTGCCTTTGCCCTTATCCTGAGTACTTGGTCCTAATCTTTCGCATTGTCGAAGCTCTCTCGGAATTCCTAGAGGTAGTCTCCTCTTGATTTGAGCTCCTGGAGTTTCTCTCCTTGAGCTGGTTGTCCACTCTTATGGCCTCTTCAAAGATCCTAGCTAGTGCATCTTGTTGTAGGCTCAAGTTGCCTATCAAGGCCTTATAGAGCTCCACTTCATATTCCATTAATGACTATTGTAGACACCACTCTCTTGGTTGGGTCGCTTGCCCATTGAGATTATCTTGAAGAGACTCCTCACATGGGTTACATAATCTCGGATATCTTCCTTATCCCTCTACTTGACATTCATCAGCCGCACTATCAGGTTATCAGAGTACCTTGGCTTAGAGAATCTCTTAATGAAGAGGTTTTTGAGGCTATTGAAGTTGGCTCGCTTACTAGCATCTAGACTTGTGTACCAAGTCCTTCCCTTATCGCCTAAGCATAGACCAAATGCTTGCAAGCATTGAGTAAGGTCAAGGATGAGACCGTTAACCCTTGCAAACCTACTCAAACTACTCCATGAAGCTGCATGGGACTGGACTGGTACGGGTCTTCGACTGGCACGAGTCGTCATTCGACTGGTATTTATCCAAATTTTTTGCAACACAATGAGGATTTTTGATTGACTCTTGGAGCCTTGGTTAACTCCTAGTCATGTGAGTAGTCACATTGCTAGTGTTGTGACACTCTGCTCTATTGTCATGTTATCTAGCAATCACTTCATCATCAAAAGCTTGCTCAGCTGCATGAGGTCTCCTTCTTCTAGGGCTGTCTCTCTCTCTCTCTCTATGTTTGGTTCTGTCTGATTTCTACTTGTTAGGGCTAGCACTCATTGGATCTCTCGCATTTCCATGTTTTAGCGTAAACTCCTGGTCTATTGATCCTGGTTATAAGCCACTATGCCTTGCAATGCCTTGCATGCTAGCTTTCTTTCCTCTTCAAGATCTACTATGATAGCCTCCACAAGATTGCCATGGTGGCGAGTTTGAGTGTCATATTCACTCTTCTCTCTGGAAAACCTCCCAGGTCAAGATCCTTGTTGCGTTTTCCATCTAAGCTCATCTTTGCAATATTTGTGATCTCACCCTCCACTAGGTTGTTGATGAGATTGATTAGGTCAGGTAGATCCACTTCTTTGATGGATAGTGCCCCTATTGTGCCTCGCTTCTGTGTTGCTTTCTCAGCTTGATTCTATGCTTGGGGTTTCAATCACCCAACTATGTCTCTCGATCTTCTCCTATTGGTGGATTCCTTCACGTGATTAAATCTAAGTGAGTTCCCTTTTAATTACAAGAAATTTTCAATTTACAGTCACTCAGTGTATATGTGTGTGTACTCTTTTCTGTGCATTGTGTGCAATTAGGCTTTCAGCTTTTCTTAAGTGTACTTCAAGTGCTGGAAAACAGTACGAGTGCGAAGACAAGACCATTTAGCTTCTGCACTCCCGCTTGTGTTCGTGGACTGATTGGGCTCTAAGCTCAGTTCCTAGCCTTTCTTGCTACTTGCTAGGGTCTCTATTGTGTCATTCAAGTTTTTCACGGTCAATTTAGGATCAGTTGGTCAAGCCTACAAAGCGTGTCGAATTTCCCGCTAAGTGCATCAACACTGTTCTTGGCCATTTGGGTACAATTTTTAGGTCTGGAACTGCCTCTGTAAAGACATTCGGTGAATTCTCCTAGTGCGGGTTGCGCTCTAGGTCATCCAGAATATGTCAAATTTTCAAATTTGTCTATCAATGTGTGTCCGATTATGCCCGGTCAGCTTCTGAAAATTAGATATCCGATTTACTAGTTGTCCGATTTGATCTGGTCTGATTCAGGTATGTCTGATTATCAAATTGGATACGGTGTGACCGATTGTCAAAATCAAAAAAGGTGTGTTAGATTATCAAAATTAGATAGGGTGTGTCCAATTGAATGGGGTGGATGGTTCGATTTGGATGTGTCTGATTTCACAGATCAGACGGGTCGATTGGCCAGGCAGTAAGTCGAATTCTCACCTGTATCTGATTCTCAGAATCGGTCATGATAGGATGGTCTGAGTGATGATGTGGCAAGGTCCAATTTCAATAGTCAGATTTTCAAAATCGGATAAGGTCTTTGGTCCAAGCATCCGATTTCGTGGAATCAGATACTCGATTCTAGGAATTGGACACTCGTAAGCATGTGTGATTCTGCAAGTAGAAACACACGTTTGACTATGATTTGATAAGAATCTCCCAACTCAAGCTACAATCGCTTCTAAGACCTTCTAGAATTCAAATTTAGGTGTAGGGAAAGGGCCTCATATACTTGAGTCTCACAAGAAACTCTAGCACACTCCAATCGATCTTCTGTAAGCTCTATCTCTCTCTCTCTCTCTCTGTCTCTCTCTGTCTCTCTCTCTCTCTCTCTCTCTCTCTCTCTCTCTCTCTCTCAAAGCTAAAAATGCAAATGAGGCTATCCCTTGCCTCTTGGGGTCTTAAACCCTTGCTCGGCACAACCTTAATCTTCCAGCCGATCACTTCCCTTGTGATTCCAACACATCTAATCACTCATTTTCCCCATGTTTTCCTTGTTTATGCCCTGTTTGGGCCTGTTTTACAGCAGCAAACGGTAAGCTTTCCATTCTGATTTCTCAATCATCCTAACCTATTCTAAATGCAACAAAATTCAAAAGTAGAGTACTGAAATGATTTCTCCCACTCAACCAGTCATCAAAAACCAAAAATATTTTCTTGTAGCATGGATTAAAAACCAAAAATCTCCTATCTAACTCAAGCTTGGGTTTGGGGATAAAACCCTTACTTCCATGCTCTATTTGAGGTGTGCAAGCACTCAAGCTTGAATGCATTGGTCCCAACAACAGAACCAAAATGTAGAGGCAAGCTCAATTTTAAGTTTAAATACAAAAGCCTTTGTAGAGTGATAGTTCTATGACTACACACACACACACACACACACATACACACACATACACATGTGCATATATATAAGTGTATATCCAAGTATGGTATATTTTCATAATAATCTTAGGATATAGACTATTTTGATTGAATTTTTATTTGATATCATAAAATAGAACATTATACATTCCTTCTCTAAGAAACCTAAAGGAATTTTATCTAAACTTAGAGTTTAAAAATTGCATGTAGATTGATCCCAAGTTTTCCTTTTGTTTTTAAGAATAGTTACTTGTTTGTTCTCTAGTTTTGTTGTTGTTACATATAATATTATTTTCTATTTCTAAGTAATTAGCATGAGTACTTACTCTTTATAGTGATTTCTAGTAGCCAATTACTTTTATGGGTTTAGCATCATAAGTCAGCTACTATTAGATTAGGGGAAAGAACTTTAGGATTATTAATTTTAAACTTGAGTATTATTAGAAAAAAAAGCAATAACATGGATAAAAACTTGAAAAATGACAAGTTTTACTTTAAACCAAATTTTTAAAAAGTATTAATATTACTTTGCCTTTCTTCTTTAAATATGATTACATTAGACTTGAAGAATGGATAATTTTATCCTATTTTTTATATTATTTACTATAAAAATTTGAAAAAAGTTAGAAAAAGCTTCTAGATTAGGATGGCATGCAAAAAGCTAGTTGCTTTTTTAGCCAATTATGGGATTTTCACAAGAGGGACAGATTGACCAAATCGCGTGCGTCGCAATCGTTGTAAACGGGCTGAAAACTATAGATTGAGCTGAAAGAAGAAGAAGGAGTGATCTGGGAGATCCTTGAGCAAGTGTCTTATGGTTTTACTCCCCTTTCGGTGACAACAGAGCCATCAGATTTGGGTTCCGAGTAGTAGAGAAGGAGTTGTAATTCTGATGCACATTTTGTTCTATGAAGAAGGTCCGGGAGATCTAATGCCTGGAGATTGCTTCTGAGTACTGCGAAGATTCCAGGTTCTTTCAATACATATTGATTCAATTCATTGTGCTTTGTCTTTGTAGTGTTTACCACTTGTGTATTCTCTATCTTCTCTTCCATCTTCTATCTCTATTTCCTTCTACTTCTGATCCCCAGTGAATTCGACCTTTCGACAAAAACCCCTCCGACATTAGTGAACCTGACGTGAAAGGTCATCAGAAGAAGGAAAGACAAGATGGGAGAATCTTCGAATACAATCTCCAATGATGTTTTGCAACAGTTGGTGCAAAATATGAATATGCTTATGTAGGTACAACAACAACAACAAGTGATGCAAGCTTTAGCTCAAACACAAAGTGTTGTGATGAATGCTTTGCAAGTAGTTGAGCGTGAGGTGAAGTTATTCAATGGCAGGAATGTATATGCATATGTATATACCTATGCTCAGAAGATGGAATTGTTTGGGGTGGCTCAATCTGCATGGAGTCAGTATTTTGTACGTGTTACTGTTCATAACTGAAAGCATGGATTACTGAATTATAGTTGTAGAATGCTGATGGGTAGCCTTCAAAAAGACACTCAGGGAAGAATTTTACATTGTAGGATGCTTGATTACGCGTAAAACTTTTCAAGAGTGGGTTTTAGGGTCTTGTGGCTACAGAATTGTTAAGAGAATTTGAAAGTCGATTTGAGTAGTTGGATCTTGCAGAATAGCAAGCTCTTGCAAGTCCAAAAATTGAATTGTTTCTATAGGTAGCTGATCTTGAGCTTCAAGAGAAGCTTGATGATTTGCTGGAGGATCAGACTACAGAGACAAGTTTGAAAACAAAGTGCAGACATGTCAAGAAAGCTCTTACTGAACTTGTGAAGAAGCATAGAAGAAGAGAAAGATTAAATGTCTCTAGCTTGCCCACTGTTATGAGCAAGACAGTTTATGTATCCAGTAAGCCACCTACTTCTGTGGCTAACCCTATGAATGTACCTGCTATGTTTCCCTTTGTTAGGGAAGATGTCTTAGATGAATTGGTCAAAGGCATGCGGGATCTTCAATTGAAGGTTGCAAAATTGGATGAAAAAGGACAAAACACAATATTAGTGAGTTTGGGAATCTCTTAATTTTTATTTTTTGAATACTAAAAAGGTGGCACTAGATAACATGCCCATGAGTTTCTCAAAACTATATGATGTGACATATCATTGGAAAGTGCTTGAAAAATGGAATCTATTGAGGTATAGAGCGCTTGATTTGGAGTTATAGTGTTCAAGTTATGATAAATCCAAAGATTTGACCACATGTCCCAAAATTATGGGAAATTCCCATATTCCCCAATATGGTGTTACAAGAGGAAAGGGGACAGGCAGTAACCCCTAAGCTTGGAAAAAGATGTATGTGGTGTGACAGTTTGCAACACGAGAGAAAGGATTGTGTTGCCTATCAGGAGGCCTTGGCACACGATAGCTCATCTTTTGGAAAGATGACAAGATCCATGCTCAAGAAACGGGATTGCCTCTTGCTTTGAATTTTGGAAAGGGAGGTATGCAGAAGTTATTGGAAGACTTGGCTGTCCAAAATGTGTAAGCAGCAGTGCACGCTTCTACTTTTGGTCTAGAGTTGGATAGAATGCATGGCCAAGTGATGTTGGTCCAAAGGCTGAAATATGGACACATGCTTTACATGCAGCTGAAAAGAGAAAGGTCACTGATAGTGAAATGTCTCATGCAGGGCAAGACATTCATGGCATAACTAGTTGGGAATCACCGGTAGATGCATATTCAGTGTATGCATATTGAGCAAAGATACAAAACACAGATGTACTTGTGGAAGAAAAACAAAAAAGAGATGAAGATATTGCAGGGACATCTAAAAGAATGACAAGAAGAAGTGTGGATGAGCCTAAAGCTGCAAATCAGCAACCTCTTGAGCATGTTATGGAAGAGGTCAGTCAAGAGCAAAAATAGGATAACAAATAAGAGGGCAAAAAGAAGGGCAAGCAGCCAGGATATAAGTTGCAATCTGACATTGAGACAGGCACAGATCTTAAGAAGGTTCTTGAAGAACGGATCTTAAACAGTCGGGTGGAATTTACCTTGGGAGAGGTGCTTGGCATTGCCAAGTGAGAATTTCATGATGAGATCATTGACATAATTAAAAGGAAGCATTAGTTTCTTGGTGATACCACTAGTGCATTGCTGCAATTTGAAGAGGAAACTGATTTGTCGGGTATTCAAGCTGAATATGAGAATGAAGTAAGTATAGGATTGTCTATGCAGGATGCTACTAATCAGTTGGACAGCATGTGGAAAAGAGAAGAAAGTGGCTGAAAACGCATTGTCTTGTAGCAATATGCATGGTGGAGTAAGGCAAATGCAACAATATGGATAGGATGTATTCCTCAAAGTCACTACACAAGAAATCATTGGGCTAGAGCTACCACTGAAACGGTAGTGAAAATAGGGGAGCGTGAAACTCCTTATGTTGCTTTACTTGACCATGGGTCTGAGATAAATGTCATTGAGCGTGGATTGTATGAAAATGGTGCATGGCCTATAGATACTAATCATGGTTGGTGAATGAGGGTTGCAAATAATTCTTCAGGGGAGCTCTATGCTACATGTCCTAATGTAAAAGTGATGATGGGTGATGTACAAGATGAGCAACGCTTCTTTGTGCAAGAGAATTCTTCATATGCAGTGATTTTGGGACAGCCCTATATTATAGGTATGTGTATGGAAACAAAGGTGCTGATGACAGTTCTACTTATGCAAGAGTCAGAAGCAAGGATGTGAAAAAAGCAATCCAATTTCTTACTGTTTGTGTTAATCATCCTAGAAATCGGGATACGCTTCGAGAGTCTCCTTTGGTTCCAAATGCAAGGGAATTCAAAGACCTGGATTTTCATTAAGCACTATTGTAATGCGTGGCTACAGTAGTGCTGTTCAGAGGGTGTGCTCGTCTCTTGATGAAATGAAGCATGTATTTACTATTGGTAATTCTCAGTTTATAGCAAACATTTCATGTTGGTTTAAGCCCATGGAAGCTATGTGCAGGGTTGAACACATATCTATGAAACGGGCTACTAAGGAACTGAGAGCATTGGGACAGTTAGTTGAAAATTAAGGCATTTTAGGCATGTCTTATGGGCTGAATATTAATGAAACTATGGCTGAAATTTTGGCAACTATACATGTAGAAAATGAGACTGAAAACAGAGTGTTGTTAGTATGTTCTTTGGACATGTATGATGTTATAGCATTGTTTTCTCAACAGGAAGGATTACAATGGGTTGAAGCACTTGTGGAGACAAAGTATACGACAGTTGACAAAAAGGTGAAACCAATTGCTTTGCCACTTCCACCAGAGAGTGAGGGTATGTATGAAAAAGTGTCAAGGCAGCCAAGCTTGCGGGATCCTAATGATATAGGTCATGAATTTACATCTGAAACATTACAGGAATTGAAAGTTGGTGCAAAAGGGTTTCTTTTACCTCCTCAGAGAGACTATTTTATGTGGATGTTTGCTAGACATGGAAAGGAATTTGCATTTCAACCAAGTGAAATAGGTTGTGTGGATCCAAAGGTTTTCTCTCCTATGGTCATATTTATGGTGCCACATGTACGATGGAACTTGAGGCCTATTCCAGTGCCTAAAGCTTACTTGCCAAAGCTAATGGATTTGCTAAATGAAAAGATTCGCATGAAGATCTTGGAGCCTTCTTCAGCCCCATACTCAAATCGTTGGCTTATTGTGCCCAAAAAGAATGGGGCTTTGAGATTTATTCAACACATGCAACTGGTCAATAAAGTAACCATAATAAATGTGGGTGCAGGTTCTATGGTTAATGAATTTGTAGAGGCTTTTGCAGGTAGAGTGATCTATTCTTTGGGTGATCTTTACTCGGGTTATGATCAATTTCAGCTTGCAATTGAAAGCAGGGATATCACAACCATGAAGACTCCCTTGGGGTTAGTACGGATGTGTACTCTCCCCATAGGGAGCAACAAACTCAGTGGCACAATGACAAATGCTATGAATAGGGTACTCAGGGATTTTATACCACAATTGACTATGCCCTTCTTGGATGATGTTCCAATAAAAGGGTGTGCAATGGATGAAAAGAATGAAGAGATGGATGCACATGGATGCAGACAGTTTGTTGAAGACCATATTGTGGATTGTGAGAGGATTTTGACACGTCTAGAAGAGGTGCATTTAACTCTTTATGGACAAAATTATGTCTTTGGAGTTGAAGAGGTTTTGATTGTTGGGCATATATGTGGGCCTTATGGGCGAAGGCCATCACTAGAAAAAATAGATGGGATTGGTAGAATGCAAGATGTATGCACAAATGTATCAGAGGTGCGTAGATTCTTGGGTGCATGTGTGTTCTATTTGATATGGATTCCTCACTTTGCACATTAGCCAATACTCTTTATCAACTTCTAAGGAAATGTCAAAAATTTCATTAGGAAAGGAAGCATCAGAAAGCAATGAAGAAATTGAAGCAACTCTTAAAATCTGCTCCTACATTGAGAAAGGCTGACTATTCACATGGCAAGCCTATCATTATTATTGTTGATACAAGCCCAATCGCGATTGGATGTGCAATTAGGCAAGATGATGAGGAAGGGCAAAGATATGTAATTCGCTTTCGTGCTAAAGTATTAAGTGAATGACAGAGAAGATATCCATAGGTTAAAAGAAAATTATGGGAAATTGTGACATCCTGTAAATGTGATAAGGAGTATTTTATGGGTGCTCATGTAGTCATTGAGACCAATTGTTTGCCAGTATTGGGGATGATATGCAATTTAACTGCTCTATCTCTTGTTTTAGATCTCATACTACTATAGATGAAAATGTATCCAATGAGGTGGATAGATTTGTGGCAAAGAATGGAATTTGATTGCACCTTACTTGTAGTTACACTCCACAGTTAAGAGGTGTATTCAGGTGCCAAAAATGAGGCAGAAAATGAAGCACTTGTGAGTAAAATGAGGTGACATCGGACTTTTCTAAGTGAAACAAGGTGGCCCAAAATAAGTTGGAAGCATCTGTTCGTTAATACAATTTGTTAGATGTCCCATTTAAAGAGGTCCAACTTTCACATAGACTTCAAAATCATGAAAAATTAAGGAATTTTCTTGTAAGCCTTAGTTTTAAATGAAATTGGATTCTATTATTCTTTTCATCATGGAATTGAGATGCATATGGCCTCCAATTCAATACCGAAGTAATATGTGTTGTGTTTGAGGGCTACTAGTGTGAAATTTTAGAATGTGGGTCAGTCATAATGCAAAAGTTAACTACTTAGTACACACAAAACATGTAGAATTGAGAAATATGATGGTGATTGAGAAAACCAATGATTGATAAAATCGATGAAAGTAATGGTGCATGTGGAGCAAAGCGATGCATGTTGGTTGCCATGGCTGTGTTTCTTTGTTTTATGAATAGAACTGGCAAAATTCTTAGCATTTATATAAAAATTTATAAAAATAATTTAAAAAATTAAAATAAATATTTTTTGTCTAAAACAATGAAAAAAATAGCAAAACATGTTCGAATTCATGGTGGACTGAAGGGCATGAGGTTTAGCCTTAGTCAACACCCAGTTAGATATTAAAGTGCTTGTTTAGGGGCAGTTTCTATGAAAGAAGATTGTATAATATAAATAATACTCTACATAATGAATAAATTTCAAATGAAGGCTAAAATACCAAGCTTCCTTTCATAAAGAAGAATGAATGATTGTGCAATCAAGTGTAAGATTTAGATTGCATTGAATAACTAAAGAAGTGGAATCACGAGTTAGCCCTGTTTCATTTTCTCATCGTCACATTGCATTAGGAAAAAGCATGAAAATAATATCTTTGTATGACATGTGGCTAGTTGTTCTTTGAAAATTATTTGAGCATGCTAGGATATTCCACACTGCATGTACATTAAACATGGTGTCAACGATTAACTCCTGAATGCATATCACATGCGTAGTGACCCAGGAAGAATAGGGCATTGGCCTCAAGTCCTATCTCGGTACCCAAGAACCTACCAAGCCCTCGGAAGGTGACACTTAATCCTTTTCTAACGCTCACTTTTATTTTCTCTCCAACCTTCCTGACTTCCTTCTTTTCCAGCAAGACGCCACCCCTAGGAAGACAAGGCATCGGCCCCGGGTCTGACTCGTCCCCAAGAACCTACCAGGCCTTCGCAAGGTGATGATCAACTTCTTATAAAATTCCGTTTCTTTTCTTTTCTATTTTTATAGGGGTTAGAACCCCTTTTTACACACCTTTGTATATATTTATTTTCTTTTAAGATATTCAGTTTTTTCCTCTATATCATCATCATTTCTCCTTCTGGCAGGCTTCTCTAACTACCTCACAACTAACAAGAACTCCTAAAACGGCTGCCTAGCAGGCTAGCAGAACAGGGTCACTAGAACTCCCATCTAAAACAAGTCTTTCGGGGCCTCTCAATGTCGTTATAGGAGGCAACGACTACTCAGACCTCCTCAGACATGCCTAACTGATGCCAGGAGGCATATTCCACGGTGGATTCCGTGAGGTTTTATGGTGGATTCCGTAAACTTAGATGACCGGGGCTCATACGCAAAGAGGATTCTTTGTGCGAGAAGTTGATGGGGACGCCTGTCCTTTTCGGGCGTTTCATTAATTTAGTGTGTACATGGGTGATTCCATAGCGGGTGATTCCGCAAAATGCATATTAAATTAATAAACGTTTATGAGTTTAGAGTGCGCACTCGTAATAAATTAAGGTTAGGATTTATTTCTAACCAGTTGATTTATTTATGTAGCTGAAGACTGCTAGGTATTCACTTTTGTCGGTTTAATTGTGTTATTTTACTAACGATTGTGAATGCTTCAGTTGATGTGTAGAGATAGCAGCAGTGGCGGAGGAAAGCATTGGAGTCTAGCGGGTTTTCGATCTTTAGACTATATTTTGATAGGCGCCACGCCTATATTTTGATTATGTCTATAGAGACATCGATTATTTATTATTATTTTGTATGCGCTTATGCGCCTGGATATGTTATTTTTATTTGGACATTGAGATCGGGCGTGCCAGACACTATGGGCACCGTCCATTAGCTTTATTTTCCTATTTTTGGTAGAAAGCAAACTCAAAAGCTAAAAGCTTGTCATATTTTTGTAATTGGGCTATTTTTGAGCATAAAGATTAGAAATATACATTAAATACATGCTTTGTGAAGCGCTCACACAAGGCATGGGGGAGATTGAACCCAATTTTTCTCTTGTCTCATGTCGTGCTTGCTTTTACATTGGTTTTTGTGCTAAAAAGTAGAGTACTTTGTTCTTGGGGACCTTTGGGAATTCACTACGTGAGCTACCTGCGTCCGATCTGCGCACCAGTGGTATCAGAGCGGAGCAGAGATCAAGGGCTTCCAATCGCTACCAATCTCGGGCGAAGGCGGAGCTCCAGGAACAAACGGCCTCTACAGTCAATCTCGTCGCGAACCGTCGATACAAGCAGACTTCTGGCGATCAAGAACCCCTATTTCTACTGTCAGATCGCGAAGGACCACTCTCTGTCGGCGGAGGACCACTCATCAATTCTCTTCATCAAGTCGTGATAAACAGTAAGAAGCCATATCTCTATCTTCAAAAAGCTTAGTGTAAAAGCTTAGTCTTAAGCTTAAGAAACTTTAAAAAGCTTCAAATCGTCAATCGACTGGCAAGAAGACACCTCCGAAAATCGCGCGCAGTCAAAACGGGCCCCCCCCCTCACGAAATGACGACGACTGCAGTAAGCTTTCAAAGCTTAATCATCTAAGTCCAAGTTAAGCTCTGCAAGTCACACAGGATAAACAAAGTCACCAAACTCCGGGTCCTGCGCATCAGAAGTCAAGTTTCGCAAGTCGACACTAATCAAGTCCTGCAAGTTCTGCAAGTCGGCTAAGTTCAGCAAGTTCACAACCCTGCAAGTCTGTTAAGTCTGCAACTCTGCAAGTCAGACTAAATCAGAACTGACTAACGCTCGAAACTCCTAGAAGACTTGTTCGTTTGCAAAAACTCAGAACTGGAAAGTTGTTCGCAGCAAGCTGTTTTACCTATCTGCAAGTTTGTTGAAGTAATTTCAGCAAACGAAGACAGAAATATTTCAGAATTTCTGAAAATTGAAGAAGAAAATACCCAAAAATACATAGCCTTGTAACCCCAAATTTGAGCTACGCTCATCCCGCTAACTGATTTTGAGGGAGAAAGGTTTGTTGAGTTTTACAGGATGACTACCCCACATATGGATGATCCTATGGCTGAAGACGACCTACCCGAGCCTACCATGGAACAAAAGCTGGATCTTATCATGCTACAATTGGAAGAAGAGCGAAGAGCTAGGCAAGCCTTGCAAGCGCAATTGACAAAGCTACAAGGAGCGTCCACTGATAAAGAAGAACCCCAAGCTGAAGATCTGATTCGCCGTACCATCGACGCCACTCTTGAAGCACAAACCATTTGCAAGGAATCCAAGATAAGTAAACGAAGTTTCAAGTTTCGCACTTTCAATGGCATAAGAGAAGGAAAGACTGTTTTATCATTCATTAGCCAGTTTGATGACTATTTCCATGAGGAAACTTATCCTGAGAAAGATAAAATCAAGTGTGTTACTAATCATCTGATAGATAGAGCATCACTTTGGTGGATTGTCGTCCGCAAGAGTATAGAATGTCCTGCTACATGGGAAGATTTTAAGAAGAAGTTCATGCAAAATTTCCTACCACCGCAATTTCATGAGAAGGCAATCAAGCAATGGGATTTACTCCAACAGCGTGACCGTGAGCCTATTCCACAGTATACAGAGCGTTTTTGGAATGCACTTTTACAGCTACGCATGCTTGAAGACGTACCAGAGACGACACATAAGCGGAAGTATATGTCTGGACTTCTTGGACATTACTACGCTGAGGTGAATATGTTCAAGCCTGCTACTCTTGAAGATGCTATCTCCTTAGCTCACGACACTGAAGATAAGTTACGTGGAAGAGATCGACGACCACAGCCATTCCAAGCAAACGGTAATTATGGATCTAAACAATTCAATTCAAATTTCAGAAGGTTTAATCCAGGTCGTTTTTCATCACCATCTTTCCGCAAGAATTGGCCTAAACCACCTGCATTACCATCCACTGTCAATCCAAATCCTAAGCCTATCCAACAAGCAAATCCAAATATACCCAGACTTCCAGCCATTGCAAATAATGTAACCAAAGCCAAGCCCATTGTATGCTACAAGTGTCACCAGCCAGGCCATCTCGCAGCAAATTGTCATTCAAAGAAGCCGTCAGCACATATCAACTATCTTGGAGCTATGGATGAGGACGAGCATGAGGATATGCCGGATTTCACTGAAGAAGAAGATGATCCTACTACTACTTCCGACACTTTACCAGGTATGCCTACTTTACATTCATTATTGACTATGAAATGTATGGTGCATGGAAAAGAAAGAATTATATTGCATGATGACGGTAGTACCCATGACTTTATTTCAGCAAAAATGGTAAAGGAATTGAAATTGCATACAGTACCTACGCACTATCGCATAAAAGCTGCATTTTTAGGCACTAGGTACAATGGCACACAAGAAGTTCAAAATTTAGAAATTCAAATTGGTCCATATATTGAAAGAAGAAATTTCTTAGTTGTCCCATTACAGTCTAGCGACATTATTCTAGGAATGCCATGGAGACACCAACATAATCCCAATATAGATTATTCCACACACACAATGAATATTAATTTTCAAGGAAAATCTATTACATTATTTGGTATGCATGCATCTCATATGTTTCCACTGCTTTCGCATACTCAAGCAAAACGTGCACTACGCAAGAACATTAAATCATATCTCATTTGGGTGAATGAATTACACGCAAAAGAAACTCATATGCACCCTAGGCACAAGGAATTTCTTGCATATTTTAAGGATTGTTTTGCAGAAGACCTACCACCAGGTTTACCTCCTTCACGTCCAGAAGACCATAAGATTGACCTAATACCTAGCACACAACCACCTTGCAAAGCCCCATATAGGCACAATCAAATAGAGCAAAAAGAAATCCAGACTCAAGTAGAAGAATTACTCAATAGAGGTTTAATTCGACCTAGCAGTTCTCCATTCGGTGCACCTGTGCTCCTAGTCAAGAAAAAGAATAATACTTATCGGATGTGTATTGACTACCGAGCATTAAACAAGATCACTGTAAAGAATAGGTATCCTATACCTAGAGTTGATGACCTTATGGACAAACTGCAAGGATCTTCTATATTTAGTAAAATTGACCTTAAATCTGGATATCATCAGGTGAGGTTAGATAGATCCGACATATTTAAGACTGCATTCAGGACACAGTTTGGCCATTACGAATTCTTAGTTATGCCATTCGGATTAACTAATGCACCTGCTACTTTCAGTAGAATGATGAACCGTATTTTTCTAAAATATCAGTATTGTGTGATTGTTTTCTTTGATGATATTTTAGTATTCAGTCAAAGTGAAAAAGAGCATTATGAGCATTTATCATTAGTTTTTCAATTACTGAAAGAAAATCAATTGTTTGCAAATCCTGACAAGAGTGAATTCTTTAAGACAGAAATAGAATATCTAGGTCATATTGTATCAGAAGAAGGAATAAAAGTTGATCCTAAGAAAATTTATGCAATATTGCATTGGCCTATTCCTAAAAATGTACATGAACTACGTTCATTCCTCGGTCTTGCTAGTTTCTATAGGAAGTTTGTACGTAATTTCTCATTACTTGCTTTACCACTGACCAAACTTCTTAAGAAAGGCATTGTTTATCAATGGACTGAAAACCAGCAGAAATCCTTTGATTTACTCAAACGTGCATTGACCAATGCCCCTGTCCTACAACTGCCTGACTTTAATAGACCATTCTTTTTAGTTTTGACTGATGCTAGCGGATCAGGAATAGGAGCCGTGCTAATGCAAGACAACCATCCAATAGCATATTCTAGTTCTAAGCTGAAACCCTCTGAGCTTAAATATTCCACTTATGACAAGGAACTCTTAGCAGTTGTACAACCATTAAAACAATGGAAGCATTATTTAATGGGTTCAGAATTCATGATAAAGACCGACCAGCAAAGCATTAGACATCTACTTAGCCAACCCCAAATTTCTGACCGCCATATCAAATGGGCTTCATTCATTCAAAGTTTCCATCCTATCATTCAATACCAACCTGGAAAAGAAAATGTAGTTGCTGATGCATTGAGTAGAAGACCTGCAATTCATAACATTTCTATCATATCTTTTGATTCTTTGATTGCTATGAAAGACACATATCACCAGGATATTACTTTTCATTCTGATTGGCAAAAATTAGTTCAAAATAATTTCATTCCTGTTGATTCATTGTCATATAATGATGGATTTATGTTCTTTGAAAAGAGACTGTGTGTTACTATTCCATTCCGATCTTTTGTTTTGAATGAAATTCATTGTCCCCCATATCAAGGTCATAGAGGTATCATTTCTACATTACGCATGTTAACTGAAGATTTTTATTGGCCGCATATGGATGCAGATGTGTCTAATTTTGTTTCTGAATGTCTGATTTGTCAAAGAATAAAAAGACATCATGGTAAACAGTATGGGTTATTAATGCCTTTATCTATTCCATCTAAACCTTGGGAACATATATCTATGGATTTCATTACTGGCTTACCAAATACTAAATCTAACCATGACATGATTTGGACAATTGTAGATAGATTTAGTAAGCAAGCATATTTCATTGCATGTAAGAAAACTTTAACAGCATCACAAGCAGCACAGTTATTTTTGAAAACTGTTTTTACTAACCATGGATTGCCGAAAGTGATTATTTCAGATAGAGATTCTAGATTTTGTAATAATTTCTGGATTACACTGTTTGCAAATCTAGGCACAAAGATTGATTTTTCATCTGCATTTCATCCAGAAACAAATGGACAAACAGAAGCCACAAATAGCACCATTCTAGATCTTTTACGTGCATACACTATCTCTAAACCTCAGACATGGGATACTCATTTGCATTTATTACAGTTTGCATATAACAATACACCGCACACATCTACAAAGAAAGCACCTTTTGAAGTTATTTATGGACATAGATTATCTACACCTGTTGTATCTTTGTCTAATAGAATACAAAGTGCCGATGATATTGCTGTTATGCATAACACTATTTTTGATGAGGTAAAGGATATGATTGCTAAAGCCCAACAATCATATACCAAACAAGCCAACAAGAAAAGACAAGCCATGAATTTCAAAGTTGATGATTATGTCTGGCTTAGAATAGAAAAGCGTAGACTGCAAAGTGTAGATAGACATCCAGTTGTCAAATTAGCCCCTAGATTCTACGGACCATTTAGAATCATTCATAAGATTAATGACAATGCATTCAAGTTAGAATTGCCATCTCATTGGAAAATTCATAATACATTTCATATTAGTTTATTGAGACCATTTAGAGGACAATTACCTATCCACCCTGTATATGAAAACCCACCTTTACTAGAAGAAGAGACTGAAATACTTGAACCAAAAGCCATTATAGACACTGACTACATGACCACTAGAACTGGCCAAAGGTATTCTAGATATCTAGTAAAATTTAAGAACCATCCTGTAGAAGAAGCACAATGGATGCACGCTAGAGACCTAAATGCTTTCCCCACTCTGTTAGCTCCACATTGAGCTAATAGCAATTGAGGTCAATTGCTATCCCACCCCGGGGGTATGATGCCAGGAGGCATATTCCACGGTGGATTCCGTGAGGTTTTATGGTGGATTCCGTAAACTTAGATGACCGGGGCTCATACGCAAAGAGGATTCTTTGTGCGAGAAGTTGATGGGGACGCCTGTCCTTTTCGGGCGTTTCATTAATTTAGTGTGTACATGGGTGATTCCATAGCGGGTGATTCCGCAAAATGCATATTAAATTAATAAACGTTTATGAGTTTAGAGTGCGCACTCGTAATAAATTAAGGTTAGGATTTATTTCTAACCAGTTGATTTATTTATGTAGCTGAAGACTGCTAGGTATTCACTTTTGTCGGTTTAATTGTGTTATTTTACTAACGATTGTGAATGCTTCAGTTGATGTGTAGAGATAGCAGCAGTGGCGGAGGAAAGCATTGGAGTCTAGCGGGTTTTCGATCTTTGGACTATATTTTGATAGGCGCCACGCCTATATTTTGATTATGTCTATAGAGACATCGATTATTTATTATTATTTTGTATGCGCTTATGCGCCTGGATATGTTATTTTTATTTGGACATTGAGATCGGGCGTGCCAGACACTATGGGCACCGTCCATTAGCTTTATTTTCCTATTTTTGGTAGAAAGCAAACTCAAAAGCTAAAAGCTTGTCATATTTTTGTAATTGGGCTATTTTTGAGCATAAAGATTAGAAATATACATTAAATACATGCTTTGTGAAGCTCTCACACAAGGCATGGGGGAGATTGAACCCAATTTGTCTCTTGTCTCATGTCGTGCTTGCTTTTACATTGGTTTTTGTGCTAAAAAGTAGAGTAATTTGTTCTTGGGGACCTTTGGGAATTCACTACGTGAGCTACCTGCGTCCGATCTGCGCACCAGTAACCTAAACTTGGGACTTCATGCCTTGGACGCTAGTCCCCAACCAAGAAAAGAAAATCCCCTACAAGTACACAGACACATAGAACATAAAAACACGGTACTCGTAAAGGAGAGATATCACCTAGATAGGGCCACGAGAAGCTTCCCACGCAACATAGGCTCCTTCCAAGCTCTTCTTTGAACCTGTCTAGCATAGAACTAAAACAAGAAACCATTAACCCCACCTATACTAAACAGACGACTGGCCCTCTTGGCCTAATGAAATGAAGCATTTCACTACAAAAACAGATCGGCCCTCTTGGCCTAACGAAATAAAACAGAATAGTACCTACACATTGTTGAGATATCGAGCTCCACTCGTGATATGCCAGGGTGACCGTTGTGCATTTATGTCACCGACTTGTCAGTTGTAGATGCGGTTGGTACACCGCCCATGAATAATAGCTAGATGACAGCTATCCTTATCTACTCTAGTTTGTGGCTCAGTTAGTATGCCACCTTAGTTAGTCGTCTTTGGTTTGAGACCCATATATAGGGTTCTTCTATTTCCTTATACTTGAGTTCTTTTGGCTTCCACAACTAAGAAGAGAAAATTTGTTTTCAGCCTCCACCCTTGTGTGTATTCCCCCATTGTGCAAGCAAGAAAGCTACAAGTGAGACTCCTTCCTTCTCTCCCACAATCTTGACATGGTATCAGAGCCTTGTTCGTGGTAAGGAGCTCAAGAAAGCAAGCCAAGCTCGTGGTGTTCTGGTAAGAGGAGCAGCGTTGCTTTCATTTTCTGTTTTGGGAGTAGATCTCTGCAGGTAGCACAGCCGGAAATTGCAAGAGTGCATTGTCTCAGGTTGAGACGCCCTTCGCGGTGAAGTAAGAGGGCAGTATATGCTGCGGGAAGGGCTTTAGACATTGGCGACCCTGTTTTTTTGATTTGAGGCCATTTCGCGGCCTGTTTTGGAGGCGGAAGTTCTCTGCACGCACTCAGGAAAAGGTCCAGTTTTATGCTGTGCGACCACTGTTGTACAGGTCGGTGAAAAGTTACTCTAGAAACTGCATCATATATATGTGCGTAGAGACATTGGGAGTTACAGAATCATCCCCGTTGCCTGTTGATGCAAAATCGTCACTAGGAAGTGACTGTGTGGTCAAATACCACTTTCGTCAGTTTTGCAGATTAGCCCGTGTGAGGCTGAAGTTGTGTTCTTTGCAGTGACAGAATTTTTTGCAGTGTTCTGTAATGGCGTCTAATTCTGTTTCATAGATTGTCACTGAAAAGCTTGACAAGAACAATTTCCAAGCATGGAAGTTTAGAATGACGAATTTCCTTATGGGAAAAGGATATTGGAAATTTGTTGCAGGAAATGAAGAAGAACCAGTTCTTCCTGATGTTCCCAATCAACAGCAAATGCAAGCATTTAAAGCATGGCATGGGAGAGCCAGGAAAGTTATGTACTGGCTGTCTATCAGCATTTCAGACTCTATGATTGTGCATATTCAAGATGCAAGTACGCCAAAGGAGCATGGGATACTTTGTCAAAAATGTATAGCACAAATATGCAAGCCAGGAAAATGCAGCTCAAGCAAGAGTTGCACAATGTGCAAAGAGAAAATATGAGCATCGATGACTACCACATGAAGGTGAAGAAGATTGCAGATGCACTTGCTTCAATTGGGTCGCCAGTGGAAGATGATGATTTAGTTTCTGTGACCTTGAATGGTCTAGGAAAGGATTATGCACAGTTCCGAACATCCATTTCCGTCCGTGAAAGATTTCCTAATTTTGAGGAGTTGATTGCTCTTCTAATTTCTGAGGAGCAGAGAAATGGTGGTGCATCCTCTTCAGGAGGAACTTCAAAAGAAGTTGTCTTCTACTCAAATGCTGGAAGAGGTAGAGGCAGAGGTAGAGGAGACCGATTTGGAGGCCGTGGTAGAAATCAGAATATGTAGCAAACTCAAAAAAACCTGTCCTATGGAGGAGGATGTGGTAACTCAAGAGGCAGGGGGAGACAAAGAGGTCGTGGTGGATGGCAAAGAGGCCAAAATGCAAACAGTAATGTTGAATGCTACTACTGTGGTAAAATGGATCATATGGCTAAAGACTGCTATAAAAAGCAGAATGACATCATGAATGGAAAACTGCAACAAGGGAATTATGCATCTTCTAGTAGACAGGGTGATGACAGAAATGAGCATTTGTTTATGGTGCAGCACATGAACAATTCTATGACAAGTGCAGAAGAAAGCAACGATGTATGGTATGTTGACTCAGGTGCATCAAACCACATGACAGGTCATGCAGAATGGATGGAGGATGCAAGGAAAATGGAAAAACCAGGATTTGTGGAGACTGGTGATAATACTGCACATCCTATTGTGGAGATTGGAAAAATTCATTTGTCTATGCAGGATGGGAAAAAGAAATATCTGTCTGATGTATTTCATGTCCCGAATATCACCAAGAATTTGGTTTCTGTTGGTCAAATGGTTGAGCAGGGCTTGCAGGTCAGATTTAATCCTCATGGATGCTTTGTTGAGGATATGAAAAATAAAGGTCGCTTGATAGCAAAAGGAAAGAAGAAGGGCAGAATGTTTACGTTAGATGCAAACATGTCTGAATTGAGTGCAGCAATGTTTGCACATGGGACCGGTGTAGTTGCAGATATTGATATCTGGCATAAATGCATTGGTCATGTTAATGTACAGCGACTTAAATCAATGCAGACCCAAAATATTATTGCAGGATTGGCTAAATTCAAGGTTGCAGAAATGCATAAGGTATGTGAAGCCTGCCAATTTGGAAAACAGGCAAGGAAACCATTTCCTAGACATGTTCAAGAGAGTGAGAAGCCATTGGAATTAATCCACTCTGATGTGTGGACTACTAAAGCTGCATCTCTTGGAGGCTGTCATTATTTTGTCACTTTTATTGATGACTATAGCAGAAAAGTTTGGGTGTATTTTATGAAAAAGAAAAGTGAAGTTTTTGGGCATTTCAAAACTCTTAAAGCTTTGGTTGAAAAAGAAATGTTGACTGGCCAAAGACCAAGCCACTTTTACCCAGGTTAACAAGCCAACTCCTAAGAGTTGTTGCACTAAACAAGTGATTATTTGCACTAATTGTTTTAATTTAACTCAACTTAGCCTTCCCTAATATCTACAACGTTGTTTGTAGTAGTCCAACTGCAAAGATTCTAAACTTCAGTAAATTATACTGGGCACTAAATTGCTAAACCTAAGATAACTATGGTTTCTCCTCATCTCTCAGAGGCAGCTCCTCATAATGTTCTCATGCCATGCTAGTGGCGGTTTATCCAGGAAATGTTTTTAATGTTTGACTTTGGAAAGGCTGTTTCAGGGATATAGATCTCTTAGATCTATTTGTATCTCTCCGTTTAAAATTTCTTTTTATGTTTTTCTCCACCTGATTAAAATTAATTCTTTCTATTTGTTTAATTTTAAACAAACATTCAAATCAAATTTTCTGACATACCATAAACCCCTAAATTTTAATCTCCCTTGGTAGCCGTTTCCCACTCCGTATATAAATTTCGTCGTTGCTTATTAGTTTTTAAATACTTAATTCATTTTGCGAATATAACGTCCTTTCTTTCTTTTCTATTATTAAACATCAACCAGAATAAAACAAGTTCTTCCATACTCTCACATGTCCACATTCATAATTTATTTTAAATTCCCATAGCACCCTTTAATTTATCAATGAGTCCTAGTAGCCCTCCACTCCATATATTTAAGAAGTTGATTGTAAAATGAATAACATATAAAAATTTAATATAGATGCTGAGGCTTTTCTTCATGCCATCCAATCATCAAATTGTTTGATTTTATTTTGGTTTTAATTTAAACTAAATTTTATAGTAGCAACATAACATTATTAATCATTATAAAGTATTGTCAAACTTTTTATTTGTAATTTCCCATGTTTCCTAAATGCTCACACCGCATATAATCTCTCCTTCCAAAACCAAAACACCATATCTTTATACGAGCATTTCTTAAGTAAAATATTATTAAATCGTTATTTCTTTTCTTTAACCCTTACAACATAAATGCACTAACAAATCAAAGATTTTGTTTCCAATATTTCACTAAGAATCCATAGTTTATATCAATAAATAACACATTTTACGTAAAGGAAAACTATGCTTTTTCCCTAAATATAACTCTTTTCTAATTTTTAAATATAACAAAACATATTTAAAAATCTTGATAGAAATTCAGTAAATTTCTTGACTCATAAGATTTATAGGAAAAATATCAAAACTTATAAATTTTCAATCAGTAATTTTATAAAATTTTATTTATGATAATTTTGAGTCATTTTTTAGTGTTTTCGACTGTTTTTTATTTTTAATAAATAAAAACCAGTTCAGCTAAATACAAAAAACCATGTAGCATGAGAAAACAGGTTTAAAGACATATTTTTAAAAATATTAATTAAAGAAATTATCATGCCATATCATTTATTTTAGATAAACCAGTTAGACACTTACTTGGAAAACCCGCGGGTCGTCGTCACGTCCTTGGAGACCGTGTCCCCCTACAATCCAGCCAATGTCTGTCTTCTATCCAGTCGATTCAAATGGAAGCTCATCATCTTGTTTTGCTTCCCCACAATTACCCCAGATGCTATTCTTGCCTATAACTTCAGATTATACCAGTGTATTGAAGCTCTAAATTGGCTATTATAAGGAAGGCATGGTGAAGTAGAAGAGACATGGGGATTCCATTGATGTCTGCAACGATCTTCCAATCTTGTTTAGGCTTCCATGGAGATGGTTCTTCATTCTCTGCACTTGCCTAAAGCTATGGTAATTGTTGCAAACGCTTCTCTCTGTATCTTTGCTCTATATTGCCAATCTTTGTCTTTGTTCCATTGTGTCTATAGTATGTTGAGAAGGGTTCATTACAGGGTAGCACATCTATAGGTCTGGGCGACAATAGCTAACGTACAGTTTGCATGGCAAGGCGATGGCAAAGGAAGGGGGTCAATGCAGTCGCATTGATTCCATCCTCTCTCTCTCTCTCTCTCTGTCTTTGTCCGCGGAACGAACAATCAGGTTTCTCTAATATATGTACTTCTTACTACAAACAGTGGCAAAGTCCAGAAGAAGACTGAATGCCCTTATGGTGAGAGACATTGATCCACCAAGAAGAGCAAACCGCAATGCACAGAATCCAGGGGGTTGTTCCGGTCCAACGCGCGTGCTACAGCCTGGTCGCAGGAGATGCCTGAGGATTGGATGTTGGTCGCTGCCTGTGCGGCTTGCCCTCACTGTCAGCTTCAACAATCTGTGCCTTTTGTAGAGCTCGCCATTGATCCCATTACTCTTCTCGTTCCTTCATCACTCTTGACAATCGTTATTCATCATTGACTACTCTCTCTCTCATGGCTATTCTTATCAACTCTCTCTGTCCTCCCAGTACTGAAGTTACCAACAATGGAGTCGTGTTTCCGTGGATGGAGACGTGGGGGTTTGGCTTTCACACTGCGGCATTGCCCTCGCTGTCACTCTCTCTCTCTGTCATGGCGTCGTCCGCCAGGAGCTGATCCTGCCGCGTATCCATGGCCTTCAGCGTGTCCTCCGCTGGCAAATCCTCCGGCAGCATATGGATGATGCTCTCCATGTCCTCCTCTCTCCTCATGTACACCATAACCGTTCACACTCTTTCTCTCTGAGCCCTGCTTCAAACGCCTAATATAAATATACTGGCAGTGTATGGAGTCGTCCAATTGTCCCATCGACCAAGATGCAATAAAAAACACTTAGACTATAATCTCGTGCCACTGTCCTGCTTCATAATCATCTTCCTTGCATGGCGCCTTATATCAAAAAAAAAAAACACACGCAACTGCAATTCAGCCCCCTTTCGTCTCTCCTCTCAGTTTTTCTCAGAAATAGAGAGCGACGTCACGAGAATGTAACTGCCCGTCTTCTATGAGAGAGCCCACATAGGGTAATATAGGCACCTTTGCACCCTTTGGAATGTCAATGTGTGAGGTATTACTACTAGTTAATGACCTCAATGACACAGGGACAACCCTTGCTCGTCTACTCCAACCAACTTTACCATATGCATGGTAGCCAACTCCTCCTCCATAACAAACTTTTATATTTCCTCAAAGATTGCCGCAAAAGTCATTGACATGATCATGTCCATTAAAGACCACACGAACATCTCTTGCTTCATGCAACGTCGACCAGAAGCCAGAGTTCACTTGTGCACAACCAATTCCCTCTTGCTCAACTCTAATTATTGAGCAAAGACTTGCTATACGTGTCTCAACTAGAGAAATGTGAAAATAAGCCAAGGCAAAAATCTTATCCATTGATGTAAATGCATTGATTTTGTTTCGTTCCTGCAGTTCGATAGATAGCTCTTTAAACCATTTCTTTTGGCTTTCTTGAATCCACCCATAACCATGTATCCTCTTCACCTTGGAACAATCCCCACTATCAAGCATGTAAAGATTTAGGACACTTCTTCTTTCATTATCCGATCCCAATGGGCCTTGCACTTCTAAGTGGTAATTACCAAATCCATCTATGTGAGTGACTAGTTTGTTGCTTGAATTCTCCATCCCCCTACTACCCTGTACATCATGGTGTTTAATTTCTTTTGGATATACTTGTGACAAGGTGTAATCCATGGTGGTAATGTATATTATTTTTTAAAATAATAATAAGGATCGTTGAAATATGAAGAGACTACCACATGTGTTGTATAAGAGTGTTAGTTGATTAGGACCACAATACTTAGTAATCAATCGTAGATAGATCATGATCATCAAGTCGTTTCCAAGTAGAAATCTGCCCTACCCCTAACCACTGCATATCTTGGATTGATATTGCAAAATTTCCTTTGGCACCCTTTTGGATGTCACAAGGATAAATTCACATATGACATAGTGTATCCTTATAACCTTTAACACCAAGAGTACATCCTAGGTGGTACATCCGATCTTCCTTTTGCGAGTAAGTCCCTTTGGATCACATCATCCTTGCCAAGAGTCATCCTCTTGAATCTAATATTCAACACCTCCCCAAAGAAATCTCCATAATAATCATCAATGATTTAATGATCACCCCTTGATCATCACTACAGTATTACTGTAGACAATAATCACAATCATAATGCTATGTATTTTTCATAAAGAATTTCATCATTAGGAGGTAGGAGGTAGCATAACTAATGAAATCCTCCATCCCTGAGATTAATACTAAGAATATCCTATCAACTTGTCAAGACCTTGTCAAGTCTAAAATTCCCCCGAAAACCCCTAATTTATAACAAGGTCTTATCTCCTCTAAGTAGTAATAATCCCTACAGTAAAATTTTAAATAGTCATAGCTAAGATTCACTAAGTCGACCTATCAAATTTTGTCTAAAACTCCACCTTCCTCTCGTATAAGAACTTTCCCATAGATTCATCTCCTAGCTAGACTGCAAGGACACGGCCTCCAAAGACAGCAACAACGAACACCGCATCTGCATTGAATTCATGTAAAAATTTAGTAATAAGGTGTCAATTGTATACAGTTTTGCCAAAAAAATTGTTGCAATAAATGGCATGTTTTTAGGTGTTGTCATTCTCCCCCACTAAAATGCGAAGCGTCCTCGCGAGCACAGCAACAACACGAACATTCAGCATCACCAACACTGCTACCACGAGCACTGCTACGCAACTTTGAAAGAAAAAAATATACTCTCCTCCACTTAATTGCGAAGCGTCCTCGCGAGCACAGCTACATCACCTGTATAACCACACATGGACAACTAGTAGACATTGGAAAAGTAGAAAAAATACTTATTTGTGTCATATTAAAATGCAAACAATATAAATGTTTCAATGAAAAGATGTAAAAACTTGTGCAAACTAACATTCTCCCTTACTCACTCTCCCCACTGAAATGCATAACAGAGCTTCATCCATTGCATAGAATATACCAACTAGGAAACTGTCTAGAGCCGCTAAACAACAATAATCCCTCTAGGCAATAAATTGCCACACTACTATCCTACTAAAAATATTGTTTCTGAAATAGCATCACTGATAAGGGTGTTACTTAGCAAAGAACCCAAACAAGGTAAACTAATACTACAACACTAAATAGAACTCCTAGGGTTTAGCTGCTAACCCTCCATGTTCTACTAGAACAACCAGCCAATGGTTCGTAACTGCGAAGTGTCCAAGGCTCTTCTTTTAAGTTTATGTTTTAATGGTTTTTTTTTTTAAGTTTGATGTCAAAAGAGTATATACATTGATTCTCTTTCCCAAAAGGTCCCACCCCAAAGAGATACAAGGCATCGGACGCAGGGCACCCGTCAAGGAAATCCCTACAGCCTACCAGGACCTCAGAGGCGATGGTTATCTTCTTTTGGTTGTTTTTTTCAAACCCTGCAGTCTCAGGGTGTTTTTTTCCTTCTTGTTTGTTTTTATTCTTTCTTTCTTTCTTTAAAAGAATAAATATATAGACTCTTCCGAACTTTTAATATTTGGATTGGATTTTAAGGATTGTTTTGTTGTTGTTGTTGTTTTTTTTTTTAAAGGATCAACTAAGAAGCTAAGAAGACATCACTTAATTGAACGATCAAACATTTCAGCTCAACAACTTTGCTCGAGGAATCTAATTTAACGCATAATACTAGTCACTCTGCCTAGGCAAATGATAAGCAAAGAATACTCACCAGCTCAGCATCTTTCTTCCACGCTACTCCTAGTCAAAATTTCGTGGAGAGAACCTTGTTATTCAGCTATCCCACTTATCGCTAGAAAAGCGACCAAAAGATAAGGGAAAACTCTATAGGATTCCTAATCGGACACCCATACAATGAAATTCACTATGTTATGCACACATGTCACCCCCTTTTTAATCACTCCCTAATGCTAAGTCCCATCCCTTGTGAGTGGACTTCATATAGAGAAAATTGTGTATATATCATTCTTATTTGTTTAAAATATTTATTTATAATTCCTCTGTAATTTACTTAAGTGTTTTTTCTTTTTTTCTTCTTCTTCTTCGACATCTCTAATTTCATTCCATCAAATTTTTTTATCCATGTATTTTTTTTCAAAATGAATATGAAATAAAAAGTTTAGGTATGAAACAACCTTGTATGTTCGTGGATATTGCAACTCCAAAAATCAATCAGAAACATACAACAGTGTGTAGCGCACAATCATAGTCAAATCTGCACATGAAACATACACTAGCCAGTACAATGTTAAAGGGTTAGATAAAACTTCTTCATGTACAAAAGAATTGTCAAATACTCATGTCACAATCGCGATCAACTAGACTATCATAACGCTCCCACTCCTTGGTTGTTTAAGAAGCAGTATATTTCTCCACTTGATAACCATTCTTGCATAGAACTGTCCTTCTCACGAACTTAAATATCCCAAACTCCAGCACTGAAAGGAATATCCTGACCGTGCGTGCAACTAACTACCTAACTACGTGGAAAATAAAACTAAAGTGCATGAAAACCTACAGGATATCAATAACTCAAAGCATTGTATGTTTTTTTTAAAAAAACGATATATATTTGTTTGTTTGTTTGGTTGGTGTTTTTTTTTTTCAAAATGTAGAATAAAAGAAAAAACATAAAAGACTAAGAAAACAAAATATCTAGACTAAAATCGTCAAAGTCTCTGAGATCTTCTAGTGAAAATAATAATCCTAATCCGAAATCATCAACTCCATCTAAGTCAAACCTATTAACTAAACTATCATCTATAGGATGCTCAAGAATAGCCTCTAGCGTAGACATATCAGAAGTCACAGATCTGCTATCAGGTGCATCGCTAAGAACCTCCATCACATCATGGAGCGAAGCCGAAGCTGCATCATCATAGTAGGGCATAGGGGCCACTGGTAAAGCATCTAAGGAATGCCCCTCGGTCGCATCCATGTACCAACAAATATAATCCCAACATGGGCAGGGAACACTAGTCTGTAAATCATGGTAAGATGGAGTAAGGCGGTAGACAGTGGAACGATATCTCGCAAATTCTGCTTGCTCTCGGCCTACCCTAGGCTGACCAACGCCGCGCTCAGGAGAAAAAACACTATTATAATCATGACGCTGGTAGGTATAACCAATCATTTCCTGCATGGCAGTGGTACCATAGCGTCGAAAGTATGTGCGACACTGCCAACACAAGAGCTGAGCACGCACAAATAAATGCCGCTGACAGGACCTACAACCAAAAGGTGGATGATACTGTAAACAAAAAATAATCACAAAAGAAGAACCACAACAGGCCTCCCCTCTCGGTGCATATAAAAACCTGTCATGCGTCTGAAAACGCGGAATATCGTAAGGTCCAGCATGAACAGGATCAGTACTATCGGCATCAATACGAGGGTAAAGCGCATCCATCCACAAAAAGGCCATACCTGCATCCCATTTAAAAAGCCCCCCAAGAAAGAAAAGACATCCAAGGGTTGTTTAGACAAAATATTATTGTAACTACTAACCTAACTATACCTAGATAGCCTAAGTCACAAAATGTTTAAGGCGCAGGCCATTAACCCTAAATATCTCATTTTCAGCATTAATATCCTGCACATCAAGAGAACCATTATCATAAACATTAATCACCTTAAAAGGTCCCAACCAACGAATTTTAAGCTTCCCAGGAAATTTATAATAACGACTGTCATAAAGTAAAACTAAATCGCCTTCTTTAAACTCCCGTACTTTAATATTCTGATCGTGCCATGCTTTACGACGTTTTTGCATTGCTTCTAGACTTTGTAGAGCTAATAATCTTTCCTCATCCAACTTTACCAATTGTAAAATCCATTGTTTCAAAGATTCAACCTCACCTAGTCGTAATGATAGAGCTACTCGTAAAGTGGGCAACTCTTGCTCAATAGGGAATATAGCATTAGTGCCATAAACTAAATTGAAGGGTGTATTTTGCACTGTCACCTTATAAGTAGTTCTATAGGCCCATAACGCTTCATATAAACGTTCATCCCAATCTCGCCTGTGGGAAGAAACCGTTTTAGTTAAAATCCCACATATAATGCGATTGGTTACTTCAACCTGACCGTTAGCTCTGGGATAATAAGGTGTTGATTTGCGATGTTTAATTTTATAGATTTCCATTAACTCACTGATAAGACCATTCAAGAAATGGGAACCTCGGTCACTTACTAATTCCAGTGGGCAACCAAAACGCGTAATAATGTTCTCATACATAAACTTAGCCACATCAATGGCTTTATCCGTTTTAAGCGCTTTCGCTTCCACCCACTTTGTAATATAGTCAGTACAGACTAAGATATAACGATTCGATCGATATCTAGTAGGCGGATCGATTGGGCCTACAAAATCAATTCCCCATTTCTCAAAAGGTGCTAATGCTAATATAGGTGTCAAAGGCGTAGCAAAACTCTTAGAAGGACGACCAGTCCTTTGACATACATCGCATTTGCGACAATAATAATAAGTATCTTTAAATAGAGTAGGCTACCAATAACCAGCTAATAGAACTTTTCTTGCAGTCAATTCACCGGCAAAATGGCCACCACACGGCTCATCATGCAATGCCTTAAGAACCACTGGGACTTCATCTTCCCTTACACAACGTCGATAGATACCTTCGCGTGAAAAAATTTTATAAAGGTAACCCCCTAATAATCCATAGGAGCGTGATTGCATTAATATCTGACGTTTCCTGCGTTTATCAGCACCAGGTGGATATCGAGCAGTACTAAGAAAATTCGCAATATCAGCATACCATGGAACTTGTGTCTCCATAGTAAAAAGTGATGCATCCGGCAAATCATCTTCCACCCCTTCCTCCTTGTCTGATGTTAATAATCGTGATAGATGATCTGCTAGCACATGAGCTCTACCAGGACGAGTAACTATTTGAAAATCAAACTCTTGGAATAACAACATCCAACGAATCACACGTCCTGAAAGTTCTGCTTTATTAAGCAAATACTTTAACGCCTCATGATCAACATATATAGTAAACTTATTCCCTAATAAATAATGACAAAAATTCTCCACCGCAAATACCATTGATAGGCATTCTTTCTCAGTGGTGGTATAATTCCTTTCTGCATCACTTAAATTTCGACTCGCATAATAAATTGGATGATCCACCTTATTATCATCTGCTTGGCACAAAACAGCTCCTATAGCATACATAGATGCATCAGCATGAATATGGAATTCTTTTGTCCAATCTGGGGGTGCGAGTACTGGTCCTTCAATTAACTTATGTTTAAGAAATTCAAATGCTTTCTGGCAAACATTATCCCAAATAAAAGGAGTATCCTTTCGTAGTAGATTTGTCAAAGGTGATGCCACCTTTGCAAAATCGGAAATAAATCTCCGATAATAATTTAGATGTCCTAAAAATCCACGCAATTGCTTAAGATTTGTTGGAGGTGGAAGTGCAGAAATCTTAATAATTTTAGCTGGATCCATGGCAATACCTTCTTTAGAAACGATATGCCCCAATAAGGTTCCTTTTGGTACTCCAAAAACACATTTATCAGGATTCAAGGATATACCTACTTCATCACTACGTTCAAATACTTGCGTTAGTAGCTCCGGCATTTCTTTTGCCGTACCATAGACACAAAAGTCATCTAAGAAAACTTCCATCCATTGACGTAGAAAATCTTGATAAGCTGCAATCATAACTCTCTGGAATGTTGCGGGTGCATTGCACAAACCAAAAGGCATTACTCTATAAGCAAATGTACCCCATTCAGTAGTAAATGTAGTTTTGGATTGATCTTCAGGATGAATTAGTACTTGGTTGTAACCGCTAAATCCATCCATGAAAGAATACAGCTCATGACCAGCAACCTTATCAAGTACCTGATCAGTAAATGGCAAAGGAAAATGATCTTTACGTGTTTTGCTATTCAGCTTTCTATAATCGACACAAATGCGAATCTTCTTACTATTCTTCTTGGGTACTACCACAATAGGAGATACCCATTCACTGTATGCAACAGGATAAATGAATCCAGCATCTAAAAGCTTAGTAATTTCATCTTTCACTAACTCTGCATACACAGGGTTTGTTCGTCGTTGACGTTGACATACAGGTTTTGTGCCTGGTTCTAGATCAATAAAATGCTGACATAATTCAGCTTTGATACCCTTAAGGTCCCTATATGACCAAGCAAAAGCGTCAACATGCACTCGTAAGACTTCTTCGAATCTTTCACGATGTGGCGATTCCAATTGGTCTCCTAAATTTAAATATTTTCCTTCTGCCATTTTAAGCTTAACTACTTCAACTTCAGGCTCTTCAATAAATAGAGAGTCTATTCTTCGTGGCTTAATTGTGGGCACATCTTCGGATATCTGCATCAATACATTTTCAAGCAGGTTATTTTTAGTACTTGATTCCAGTGCTTCTTCTCCCACATTCACAGAATTTACTAAAGGTAAAGCCCTATAAGGAATAATAGCCAGATTATCTTGCGTAGCACCATCAACTTCTACTCCATAGACATTTACTAACTCAGGAAAGGATTTTTCAGTATATCTCTTCCCATATTTATCTAAATCACCATTATTGACATTTACATTTTTACGAGATTTCATGGTAAATGAGGTTCTTACAGAGTCAATTACGCTAGGTATCTGCTCTGAAGTACATGGATATTGAGCATGTAACCTACGGCGATATCGACGTAAAATGTCGTTATTCCTTTCTAAACATTCCTGATCATCTAAACTCCAAAACCATTGATTATCTTTAAGCTTGAGAATTAATGAATGTAGATTCTCATCCTCCTCGCCCTGAATTCGACAGCCCAAATAATGTATAACTTGTTTCAGTTCCACAAAATTCCTAGGTGCTGCAAGTTCAAACCATCTAAGTTGTGGCTCTTGCCCATCCCCATAAATAGTAAAATCCATTACTCTTTCTTTTGGATGAGGCAACACCACCACTTGCATATTGTGCAATTTAACCTTAGTAGGTTCACATTGGACTCGTTGATAACCAATTATCGGTCCCCTAGAACAACGATAAATCTTCTGCGCAATTCCGGTCGAACGCCTAAAAGAATGACACAACCAGGGAACATTTGTAGGGTTTTTCTCTTGAGTCTCTGGTTCAAAAGTATTCTTAGATTTATTTTTTTCCAAAAACCTATCAGTGTTTTCATGTTCTTCCCAATAATTTGTATCCATAGATAACGCTTGGTCCATTTGTAACTCACCCCTACTGAATTTAGATTTCTCTTCTTCTAAATAAAATTCTAAAAGCGAGATTTCATCTAGATATCGCCTTTCTCTAAATTGAAACTCTGCCTTTTCCTTTTGCAACTCAGTAATCTTCTTCATTGCTTCATTTACAGCACTCAACGCTGCCTCACGCTCTACTTCCAATGCCTCTTCCAATTCTCTAATAATCCTAGCGTAATTATCATGATGTTCACGAGAAGTCTGTGAAAACCTGTTAAAAGCCAAAGCTGAATCATCCTCATCCTCACGAGATAGTGGTCTTTGTAAGGGTTTGCACCTATGCCTACTTCTCCTTTCTCTTTCCTTCGCTTCTAGCTGGTAGTAATAAATCCTTTTAGCTCTATCTGGCAATTGTCCAAATCCAAAGGGTAAAGCATTTTCCCCATAAGGAAGAGCTTCTAAAATCCTACTCTCCAGCATACTATTATGATTATCAGTAACATCATCTTCTCCCATACCTTCTGAAGAGGTTATCGAAATGTCAGCCACATCAGATATCATTAACTCAGGCATTTCTTCCTCCTCTAATTCATCCATAGAAATCACTTCCGACCTGTTGTAAGCAGAAAATACATCTTCCTGATCATTTCCTTCTTGATCCGTAGATAATTGGAAACATGTTTCAAACGAATCATTAAGATATTCTGCTTCTTCTGCTGAAAGCATTAAGCAGTCGAGGGTTGTATCTTCGGATGTGGATAACCACTGAGTAATATCACTATCCGAATCATTGTCAGATGAAAACGCTACAGCATACTCACCAATACCCATATGTTCTACCTTGTGAGGCTGATGTACTATATTGACCTCCACTTTCTCTGCTCCCGCTGGGTGTGGAGTTTTAAATAACCAGGCATAAGGCCCTTCATGATCAGTCCCCTCCATTTCTGAATCATAAAACTCACTGTTGGATCTCTCATCCATTTCACTAACTGCTTCATCTCCTGAATCTTTCAAAAATCCTTTTGAAATAACTTGTATCTTAACCCTATCATCTCTAGGACCAATCACAATTGAACCTTTATACCAGTCCTGAATGCATCTTGCTTGGTATAACCAAGGTCTTCCCAACATGACAGAATATGATGAAATATTTGTTTGCGAACGAACGATCAAATAGTTCACATGAAATTCTAATCCGGCTACTACAGATTTCACATTTCGCAGTAACCCCAAAGGAGTTACTTTCCTTTGATCAGCCACACGTAAAACAATATGAGTAGGTTCTAGATCCTTCAACCCTAATTCTTGCATAGCTTGTTCTGTCATCAAATTAACTGCTGAGCCACCATCTAACTGCACTTCATGTAGCAAATGGCCATTAATAGTAGTATCGATAACTGGAGCTCCTGGGTCCACAAATAAATCTACTATTTTTACATCCTTAGTTGTTTTTCCTTTGGAAGAATTTTCACTGACTTTAGAAGCGTTTATCTCAATCCTCTTCCTTCGACGCCGAACTAATTTATGGTAAAGTTGTTTCCTACAAACAGGCGCTATTTCTAGCAATTGCCGAAGGTTAATAGTCAATGATATTTCTTCTAATGCAGCCCAAAGATCATAGGTCTTATTTACGGATTCTACATAATCTTTACTCCCTTCCTTAGGAGGAACCAATCTTTCGGGAAAAGGAGCTACTCCCACTTGAATCTTAGGATTTACTAAGGGCACAGGTAATAATGGATGGTCAGAGGAATGCTGCGGAGAATCCGATTCAGGTAGTTCTATATTAGGATCTATGTCCTTAGACTTATCCTTCACTGCTTCGTTTAATTGTGAACTCTCTTCCTCTAAACCTTGCTCCTTCTGTTGTTGCTTTTGTGCCCGAGTAATAACACCAATCATAGGGTCAGCTCTAAAAGTCACCTTACGAGGTATAAATTTTGATTTAACTCCAATATCTTTCCTTATTATTTCTACTTCAACTAAATTTGCAGCAGACGTTGAAGGTTCGCTAGAGGTTGGTTTCCCTTTGTCAGACATTTTATTATCCTCTCGCTTAGGACAATTCTCTTCATAGTGTCCTTCACCACTGCACCTCCTGCAAAGAGGAGTATAGTCTTGATTTTTACGCGCATTTGGACAATATGTGGCTATGTGACCTTCTTGTTGGCATCGATAACAAATTACTGGTCCCCTAGGTCTTTGTTGACCACCTTGTCCCATTGGATTACGAAAATTTCCATTATTTCTTCTAAAAGGAGAATTTCTCCCTCGATTACCATCACTATTGTAATTGTTTCGAGGCACTGGGGGTCTACCCTGGGTGGGCAATCCTCGTGGCCTAAAAGGTTGATTGGGTGGTCCAATCTCATAAGTCCTATTATTACGATCCATGTAATTGTAATTCGTTTGCATTGTTGCTCTTGACCTAATTTATGCCAACAATTTGTATCTAAATGACCAGTCTTGTGGCAAAAAGAGCAAAACGGTGGATGATCGGGCATTAACCTTGAAGGCGTCGGACACTCTGTAGCCACATGGCCGTAACCATGACACTTGCCACACCAGATATTAGATCGAGGTGGGTTTGAAGTCGAATTTCCCGACGATTTTTGAGCACTAGATCCTTGTGTCGTTATCGAATAAATTTCTTTCAAAGGCGCTTGTACTGTAGTCATAATTTCCTCTTTTAATTTTCCTAGAGATTTCGCAATAATATCTGCTACTTTTGCTTCATCCAAAGGAGATTGAGATTGCGGCATAGAAGGCATTCCTGTCTGCATCATATAGGCTGGAATTGAAGTGTACGGATTTAGAGGTACACTCGACATGTTTGAGCTTGCGGTTACCAAGGGATTTAGAGGAACGGTCACATAAGACATGTTCTTAGGTACCCCACCTAAAGTGCTTGGGTATTCTGTCTGAGATTCTTTGAATAGATCTCTCCGTCTTTGTTGACTAAGCTGCACTTCTTCCCACCATCTAGCATGTGTTTTAGCATCTGCCAACGTAGCTGGTCGTTGTAAACTAACATGCTGATGAACTTCAGGATTAAGTCCATCAATAAACTTACGTTTTTGCGTGGGATCGTCAGGAGCAGGATTCATCTTACGAATGATTGTCTCCATGCGCTCAATATAATGTTCAACACTTTCAGTTGCTCCTTGGGACACATAATCCAATTGAAGAGCCAATCTATCTTGAAAACCTTGTCGTCTAAATTCTTCTAGAAAAGCTCTTGATAAGGCATCATAGGTCCCTTTATGTTGAGCATCTAAATTCCCATACCATTTCGCTGCTTCATCTTTTAATGTTGCAGGGAAGATATGAAGCTTTTGGTCGTCATCTATTATCTCATTGGCGACGCAAGTCACCTCAAATCTTTGCGAATGGGCATCGGGATCTTCGTCCCATAGCCCCCCGAATTGCGTGAAATCAGCTAATCTGACTGGGTTGCGAGCCATTGTTTCTCTAAATAGTAGCCCTAACCCTAAATCGTTGATAGTATCAAACCACGGAGGTTCCTGAGGTTCCTTAAATAATTGACGCAATCCGAAATTTGACTCTAAATCCCAGTCAAAGAGCAGTTCAATACTCCCGACCGTAGCATTAGCTTCACTCTCCCTAGTTTCACTATTTTTCCTACCTCTTTCCCCAGTGACACTGCTAGTACTGGAGACAACTTGATCCCATTGATATGAAGCTGCTTCACTTTCTTTCGATAGTGTTCTATCAGTTGATAAGCTAGGTTGAAGAGGTTCTACCGTTGAGTTAGACACAGCGTCTACTCCCAAATTCAGCAATGCGTTGACCCTCTCTAGCCTTTCTAATAGCCAAGCCTCTTGTCGCACTGCTCGTTCTCTAACTCGCTGATCCCTAGCTTCATTTTGCTGCTTCCGTCTCTCTTCTGAATTCATCCACGAGTACAAAACTAGCTGTTACTGTCATACTCCAAAATTATGCTCGTTTTATTTGAAGCTATAAAATTAGGTTGTCGCTTGTATGCGCACTTAGAAGTTTCAAAATAGTCGGCAGCTCTGGGTCTATCTCCCCAAAAGGTAACTTTTCTTCTTGCTCGAGGATTAAACCTAGAATTTCAGCAACCTCTCTCACGTCTTTCGCGTCGAAAGAAATTTTTAAACCTCTGGATACACGTATCCAAGGCAACACATCATCCCACACTACTCTTCTAAACGTCCGATAAGCTGTGCGGTAATACCAATCAAAGTGGTACGATACACTGATTGTATTTATCTCTACCGCGTCTATTAACCCAAAGTGTGTCGCTAGTAGAACTATAGTTTGCGCACACTCGTTATAACCCCAGCTCCAAGAGGATAATTGTTCAACGTCCACAGTTAATTGTGGCCCAAAATATGTGCCTCCCTCTACTAACTCTGTATCTCTCGCCCAGTCTAGCACTTTTCTTTGGCACTCTTGGGGCAAATTAGGAAAATAGTCCCTTAGAAAAGAGACTGCGTATTCACTCATAAATAACACTTAGGATCTAAAATACCCTCGGAAGATTTATCACTCGTTCGAGCGCACTTGGCTCCCGGCAGACGCACCAAAAATGACTGGCCAAAGACCAAGCCACTTTTACCCAGGTTAACAAGCCAACTCCTAAGAGTTGTTGCACTAAACAAGTGATTATTTGCACTAATTGTTTTAATTTAACTCAACTTAGCCTTCCCTAATATCTACAACGTTGTTTGTAGTAGTCCAACTGCAAAGATTCTAAACTTCAGTAAATTATACTGGGCACTAAATTGCTAAACCTAAGATAACTATGGTTTCTCCTCATCTCTCAGAGGCAGCTCCTCATAATGTTCTCCTGCCATGCTAGTGGCGGTTTATCCAGGAAATGTTTTTAATGTTTGACTTTGGAAAGGCTATTTCAGGGATATAGATCTCTTAGATCTATTTGTATCTCTCCGTTTAAAATTTCTTTTTATGTTTTTCTCCACCTGATTAAAATTAATTCTTTTTATTTGTTTAATTTTAAACAAACATTCAAATCAAATTTTCTGACATACCATAAACCCCTAAATTTTAATCTCCCTTGGTACCCGTTTCCCACTCCGTATATAAATTTCGTCGTTGCTTATTAGTTTTTAAATACTTAATTCATTTTGCGAATATAACGTCCTTTCTTTCTTTTCTATTATTAAACATCAACCAGAATAAAACAAGTTCTTCCATACTCTCACATGTCCACATTCATAATTTATTTTAAATTCCCATAGCACCCTTTAATTTATCAATGAGTCCTAGTAGCCCTCCACTCCATATATTTAAGAAGTTGATTGTAAAATGAATAACATATAAAAATTTAATATAGATGCTGAGGCTTTTCTTCATGCCATCCAATCATCAAATTGTTTGATTTTATTTTGGTTTTAATTTAAACTAAATTTTATAGTAGCAACATAACATTATTAATCATTATAAAGTATTGTCAAACTTTTTATTTGTAATTTCCCATGTTTCCTAAATGCTCACACCGCATATAATCTCTCCTTCCAAAACCAAAACACCATATCTTTATACGAGCATTTCTTAAGTAAAATATTATTAAATCGTTATTTCTTTTCTTTAACCCTTACAACATAAATGCACTAACAAATCAAAGATTTTGTTTCCAATATTTCACTAAGAATCCATAGTTTATATCAATAAATAACACATTTTACGTAAAGGAAAACTATGCTTTTTCCCTAAATATAACTATTTTCTAATTTTTAAATATAACAAAACATCTTTAAAAACCTTGATAGAAATTCAGTAAATTTCTTGACTCATAAGCTTTATAGGAAAAATATCAAAACTTATAAATTTTCAATCAATAATTTTATAAAATTTTATTTATGATAATTTTGAGTCATTTTTTAGTGTTTTCGACTGTTTTTGATTTTTAATAAATAAAAACCAGTTCAGCTAAATACAAACAACCATGTAGCATGAGAAAAAAGTTTAAAGACATATTTTTAAAAATATTAATTAAAGAAATTATCATGCCATATCATTTATTTTAGATAAACCAGTTAGACACTTACTTGGAAAACCCGCGGGTCGTCGTCACGTCCTTGGAGACCGTGTCCCCCTACAATCCAGCCAATGTCTGTCTTCTATCCAGTCGATTCAAATGGAAGCTCATCATCTTGTTTTGCTTCCCCACAATTACCCCAGATGCTATTCTTGCCTATAACTTCAGATTATACCAGTGTATTGAAGCTCTAAATTGGCTATTATAAGGAAGGCATGGTGAAGTAGAAGAGACATGGGGATTCCATTGATGTTTGCAACGATCTTCCAATCTTGTTTAGGCTTCCATGGAGATGGTTCTTCATTCTCTGCACTTGCCTAAAGCTATGGTAATTGTTGCAAACGCTTCTCTCTGTATCTTTGCTCTATATTGCCAATCTTTGTCTTTGTTCCATTGTGTCTATAGTATGTTGAGAAGGGTTCATTGCAGGGTAGCACATCTATAGGTCTGGGCGACAATAGCTAACGTACAGTTTGCATGGCAAGGCGATGGCAAAGGAAGGGGGTCAATGCAGTCGCATTGATTCCATCCTCTCTCTCTCTCTCTCTCTGTCTTTGTCCGCGGAACGAACAATCAGGTTTCTCTAATATATGTACTTCTTACTACAAACAGTGGCAAAGTCCAGAAGAAGACTGAATGCCCTTATGGTGAGAGACATTGATCCACCAAGAAGAGCAAACCGCAATGCACAAAATCCAGGGGGTTGTTCCGGTCCAACGCGCGTGCTACAGCCTGGTCGCAGGAGATGCCTGAGGATTGGATGTTGGTCGCTGCCTGTGCGGCTTGCCCTCGCTGTCAGCTTCAACAATCTGTGCCTTTTGTAGAGCTCGCCATTGATCCCATTACTCTTCTCGTTCCTTCATCACTCTTGACAATCGTTATTCATCATTGACTACTCTCTCTCTCATGGCTATTCTTATCAACTCTCTCTGTCCTCCCAGTACTGAAGTTACCAACAATGGAGTCGTGTTTCCGTGGATGGAGACGTGGGGGTTTGGCTTTCACACTGCGGCATTGCCCTCGCTGTCACTCTCTCTCTCTGTCATGGCGTCGTCCGCCAGGAGCTGATCCTGCCGCGTATCCATGGCCTTCAGCGTGTCCTCCGCTGGCAAATCCTCCGGCAGCATATGGATGATGCTCTCCATGCCCTCCTCTCTCCTCATGTACACCATAACCGTTCACACTCTTTCTCTCTGAGCCCTGCTTCAAACGCCTAATATAAATATACTGGCAGTGTATGGAGTCGTCCAATTGTCCCATCGACCAAGATGCAATAAAAAACACTTAGACTATAATCTCGTGCCACTGTCCTGCTTCATAATCATCTTCCTTGCATGGCGCCTTATATCAGAAAAAAAAACACACGCAACTGCAATTCAGCCCCCTTTCGTCTCTCCTCTCAGTTTTTCTCAGAAATAGAGAGCGACGTCACGAGAATGTAACTGCCCGTCTTCTATGAGAGAGCCCACATAGGGTAATATAGGCACCTTTGCACCCTTTGGAATGTCAATGTGTGAGGTATTACTACTAGTTAATGACCTCAATGACACAGGGACAACCCTTGCTCGTCTACTCCAACCAACTTTACCATATGCATGGTAGCCAACTCCTCCTCCATAAAAAACTTTTATATTTCCTCAAAGATTGCCGCAAAAGTCATTGACATGATCATGTCCATTAAAGACCACACGAACATCTCTTGCTTCATGCAACGTCGACCAGAAGCCAGAGTTCACTTGTGCACAACCAATTCCCTCTTGCTCAACTCTAATTATTGAGCAAAGACTTGCTATACGTGTCTCAACTAGAGAAATGTGAAAATAAGCCAAGGCAAAAATCTTATCCATTGATGTAAATGCATTGATTTTGTTTCGTTCCTGCAGTTCGATAGATAGCTCTTTAAACCATTTCTTTTGGCTTTCTTGAATCCACCCATAACCATGTATCCTCTTCACCTTGGAACAATCCCCACTATCAAGCATGTAAAGATTTAGGACACTTCTTCTTTCATTCTCCGATCCCAATGGGCCTTGCACTTCTAAGTGGTAATTACCAAATCCATCTATGTGAGTGACTAGTTTGTTGCTTGAATTCTCCATCCCCCTACTACCCTGTACATCATGGTGTTTAATTTCTTTTGGATATACTTGTGACAAGGTGTAATCCATGGTGGTAATGTATATTATTTTTTAAAATAATAATAAGGATCGTTGAAATATGAAGAGACTACCACATGTGTTGTATAAGAGTGTTAGTTGATGAGGACCACAATACTTAGTAATCAATCGTAGATAGATCATGATCATCAAGTCGTTTCCAAGTAGAAATCTGCCCTACCCCTAACCACTGCATATCTTGGATTGATATTGCAAAATTTCCTTTGGCACCCTTTTGGATGTCACAAGGATAAATTCACATATGACATAGTGTATCCTTATAACCTTTAACACCAAGAGTACATCCTAGGTGGTACATCCGATCTTCCTTTTGCGAGTAAGTCCCTTTGGATCACATCATCCTTGCCAAGAGTCATCCTCTTGAATCTAATATTCAACACCTCCCCAAAGAAATCTCCATAATAATCATCAATGATTTAATGATCACCCCTTGATCATCACTACAGTATTACTGTAGACAATAATCACAATCATAATGCTATGTATTTTTCATAAAGAATTTCATCATTAGGAGGTAGGAGGTAGCATAACTAATGAAATCCTCCATCCCTGAGATTAATACTAAGAATATCCTATCAACTTGTCAAGACCTTGTCAAGTCTAAAATTCCCCCGAAAACCCCTAATTTATAACAAGGTCTTATCTCCTCTAAGTAGTAATAATCCCTACAGTAAAATTTTAAATAGTCATAGCTAAGATTCACTAAGTCGACCTATCAAATTTTGTCTAAAACTCCACCTTCCTCTCGTATAAGAACTTTCCCATAGATTCATCTCCTAGCTAGACTGCAAGGACACGGCCTCCAAAGACAGCAACAACGAACACCGCATCTGCATTGAATTCATGTAAAAATTTAGTAATAAGGTGTCAATTGTATACAGTTTTGCCAAAAAATTGTTGCAATAAATGGCATGTTTTTAGGTGTTGTCAAACGTGCCTGCAAATAAAATGCCTAATGTCAGATGGAGGGGGAGAGTACCTCTCAAATGAGTTTGGAAGGTTCCTGCAGGAGCATGGCATAAAGCAGCAATATTCATGCAGTCATACCCCACAACAAAATGGAATTGCAGAAAGGAAAAACAGGCATATTGGAGAGGTATCTCGTGCCATGCTTAATGAAAAAGACCTGCCAGATTTTTATTGGGTTGAAGCAGTTGCTACAGCGGTCTACATAATGAACAGAACTCCCACTGCAGCAATACATGGAATGACTCCAGAGGAGAGGTATACTGGTAGGAAACCAGATATTTCTCATTTGAAAATTTTTTGTTGCATTGCCTATGTACATGTGCCAGATGAGTTGAGATCCAAGTTGGATCCAAAAGCTGAGAAGTGCATCTTTATTGGTTACTCTCTGCAGCAAAAAGGGTATAGATGCTATAACCCTTCTACTCGTAAGTTTACAGTGAGTAGAGATGTTATTTTGGATGAGATGAGTAGCTGGTATAAACTAGTAAATGTGATTGATGATGTAGATGCACAAAATGGTAATGCTGCACAGAATTCACAGCAGCAGTCACAAAATATTAGTGGACTTGGAGCGTCCTCTAGCAGTGGTTCACATTCTTCGCCATGGACAGGCAGATTGAGATCAGGAGAATCTTCTCAAAGCAATGCAGATAGTGGTATGCAAGTATCACGAAAAGGAAAAGAGAAGGTTGATCAGCCCATGTTTGATGTGAATGCAGGTCACTCTTATGTGGATGGTGAATCCAGTGGCTCAGAACAGAGCATTGATGATGAGTTGGGTATTCCTTCTATTGTTACACCTAGAGTAAGGAAGACCAGGGATGTTTTGAGAGCACCTGGGAGTGAACCTACTTTGCGCAGGTCTACCAGAGCTAGGTATCCTGTGGATAGGCTGAAATATGATGGATTTACAGCCATTCACTATGCATATATGGTCAAAGTGATACAGGAACCAGAACCCACTTCTTTTGAGCAAGCCATGGGAAAAGAAAAATGGGAGAAAGCCATGGATGAAGAAATGGATGCCTTGGAAGCAAATGCTACATGGGAATTGGTACCTTTGCCTAAAGGTAATAATGCAATTGGCTGTAAGTGGGTTTATAAGGTGAAGCACAATGCAGATGGTTCTGTGAACAGATACAAGGCAAGATTAGTAGTCAAGGGGTATGCACAAACATATGTCATTGACTATGAAGAAACATTCAGTCCGGTTGCAAGGAAGGCAACCGTAAGAGCAGTCATTGCTATGGCTGCATCAAAGGGATGGTCTTTACATCAGATGGATGTAAAGAATGCCTTCTTGCACGATGATTTGCAAGAAGAGGTCTATATGGAGCAGCCACCAGGTTATGTGCATGTTGTTCATCCTGAGTTTGCTTGCAGGTTGAAGAAAGCCTTGTATGGGCTTGAAGCAAGCACCTAGAGCATGTTCTGACAAGATAGGACAGTATCCTATCACTATTGGCTTTCAGATTTCCAAGGCAGATTTTTCACTTTATGTGAGAAAAACAGAGAAAGGTATTATGCTACTTGTCATTTATGTTGATGATTTGATTATGATAGGTGACAGTGATGAAGATATCCTTCATGTGAAAATGCTATTGAAGCAAAAGTTTGAGATGAAGGATTTGGGAGAGCTGCGTTATTTCTTGGGCATTGAGGTGATTAGATCACCAAGTGGGATACAGCTCTTGCAGAGGTAGTATGGATTGGACATGCTATCCAAATATGGGATGAGAGGCTGTAAGCCTATTTCAGTTCCTTTGGAGCAGAATGTGAAGCTGAGCGCATATGCAGGTGAGTTTCTGGAAGACCCTACTATGTACAGATGCATAGTAGGAAGTTTGATTTATATGACTATTACCAGGCCAGATTTGAGCTATGTTGTTGGATTGGTAAGTCAGTTTATGCAGGCATCAAGGAAACCGCATTTGGATGCGGCTAGACGCATACTCAGGCATGTGAAGTCCACATTGCAGTATGGACTATTTTATGAGACTGGGGTTCAGATACAGTTGTATGGATACACTGATGTTGATTGGGCTGGTAGCATTTCTGATAGACGATCTACCAGTGGATATGTGTTCTCTTTTGGGAGTGCTGCAGTCACTTGGAGCAGCAAGAAACAGCCTACAGTTGCCTTGTCGAGCATAGAGCTGAGTACAGGGGTGCAGCAATGGCTGCATGTGAGGTAGCTTGGTTGCATAAGCTACTTTATGATATGCATCAGCCTACAGATGGGCCAGTTGTCATTTATTGTGGCAACATGAGTAGTATACACTTGGCAAATAACCCAATCTATCATGCTAGAACAAAGCACAATGAGGTGCATTATCACTATGTGCGGGAGAGGGTTTTACTAGGTCTTATTGATCTAGTTTATGTCAGCACAGAGGATCAGGTAGCTGACATATTTACGAAGGCATTGGGCGCAGAGAAGCTGCGCAAGTTCAGAGACCTGCTTGGTGTGCAGGAATTGGGATTGAGCTCGAGGGGGAGTGTTGAGATATCGAGCTCCACTTGTGATATGCGAGGGTGACCGTTGTGCATTTATGTCACCGACTTGTCAGTTGTAGATGCGGTTGGTACACTGCCCATGAATAATAGCTAGATGACAACTATCCTTATCTACTCTAGTTCATGGCTCAGTTAGTATGCCACCTTAGTTTGTCTTCTTTGGTTTGAGACCCATATATAGGGTTCTTCTATTTCCTTGTACTTGAGTTCTTTTGGCTTCCACAATTAAGAATAGAAAAACTGTTTCCAGCCTCAACCCTTGTGTGTATTCCCCCATTGTGCAAGCAAGAAAGCTACAAGTGAGACTCCTTCCTTCTCTCCCACAATCTTGACACACATCCCTCTCCGAAATAGTACAGATATACAATAATATGCTCCTTCCCAAGGAGGAAAAATAGGACTTGCAGCCCTAAACTAAATGCATAAGATTATGACCCATCCCTCCTGCATATATAGCAAGAGCCGTACGCATAACATGCTGTCTAATCAACCTATGGGTCCAAGATAACAACGGTAGATTGGTCTCAGCTACTCTTTGCATCACCCATATCAACCATCATTTGCCATATATTGCATGCTTTGATAACATTCCCCACAAGTGACCAGGTCCTGTCTCATTATTGATAGCAATATCCAAACTCAGACCACAATTGAAGAAAAGGTATTCTTCAAAAGCAAGATTTGCCAGTGAGTCCGCAAACTGATTCCAATAACGTGGAATTAGCCGAAAAGACACTCTCAAACTCCTCAAGTAGGGTCATAGCAGTTTGATGATACATACAAAGGATGGGATTCCACACTGTGTATCTCCCATTTAGCTGATTTAAGATCAACTGGAAATCCCCTTTTACTAACAACCATTGAATACCACCTTGTTTGACAATATGCAGTCCCATAATCAAGGCTTTATACTCTGCCATATTGTTAGTGAATCCTAACCCGAGATAAGTAGCTAACTTCATCATAACTCTACGTCGAGGATCTTGGATTACTACTTCAATACTCCCTTTTTTATTAGGGCCCCTGGACGCTCCGTCAAAATATAATGTGTACGTCCACAATGGGTTTACACAGCCTGCCATCACAAACTCCCCTATTCATAATTATGATAGTCAAAATTTAGCATATTTAGAGGATGAACTGACGGCTCCATCCCACCTTCTTCATTGAACTCAACAGGGATACTTGTCATCAACAATCGTAAGCAGTGATGGCAGAAGACTTTGATCTCCCATACAAAGGTTCCGTCTTCTTGCTCAATCACTTTGTATGCTTTGCTCCACCAGATAAGTTTCCCCTGATGGTATCTCTGCTCCAGATATGGGTGCTCCAAATAAGGAATTAACCACCCCATCAACTAGCTTTAAGCTCTTTTTCAGGTCTCAAATCAGCCCCAGTATGGACCTGCAATGCATTTTTCCATATAAGCATACTTAGAAATAATAAGGTTTAATATTATTAAGATTAACCTTATTTTTAAATTCTACTCCGTGCAAATAAGCTAGTAGAGCCGTAGACCTATTTTTCCCTATCCTAATAATCTTGTAGGGGCCATCCCATCTAGGTTCCAGCTTCCCTGGAAATAGCTCCCAAAGCGCATCATAGTACATAACTAATTGCCATGTTTTAAAGGTATACTTCTTTGCTTTAAGGTCATGCAACTGCTTCATTCGACGTTTAGCTACCTCCTGGTGTAATAAGCTCTACAACTTCAGTTCATCCAGGTGAGCTATGGTTGTAAAATGTTCAAAGAGTGAATCCTCATCTCCCAAAGATTGGTTAATTGCAAACTGTATGGTTGGTAACTCCATTTTGAGGGGTAACACACACTCTTCCCTATAAACTAATTTAAATGGAGTATGGCTGGTAGCTCACTTGAACATTGTATTGTACGCCCATACTACCACATACAACTTCCTCTCCCAGTCTCGTTTCTTCTCAGAGACTATTTTAGACAAGATACCCACAAGCTGCTTATTAGTACTTTTGACTTGCCCGTTTGCTTGCAGATTATAGAGGGTTGTTTTGTTGTGGTTGATTTGACAAGCTTCAGTCAGGCTTTTGATCACTTTATTCAAAAAGTGGGTTCCACGGTCTGACACTAGTTCCTTCGGTGGACCGAAACGGCAAATAATTTGCTCTAAGAGAAAACTTGTAGTCTCTTTTGCTTTTGACCATTTTATTTCAGACCATTTTGTGAAATAATCAATTGCTACTATAATGTACCTCTTCTGGGTAGTAGACGACGGGGTGATAGGACCCACAAAGTCAATGCCCCACTTCTCAAATGGAAGGATAGCCATGATAGACATAAGTGGTCGTTTCCTATTCTCTCTGTTGTCATGTCTTTGATAGGTGTCACATCTCTTAACATACTCAAAAGAATCTTAGAAGATGGACGGCCACCAATATCCAGCTCTTAAAGCTTTCTGCGTCGTCAACCATCTAGCAAAGTGCCCTCCACACGCAGAGTCATGGCACTCTTCCAAAATGAAAGGAACCTCGTCAGGCATCACACATCGGTGATAGATATCATCAACACCCTGCCGATATAGTGTTCATGCGATCAAGGAAAACTTCAAAGCCTGTTGTCTGATTTTCCTCTTTTTTGATTTTGATAAACCAGCTCCAATCTCTCCTGTTGATAGATAATGTGTGATAGCAGCATACCAAGATGGAATAGAAGCTGTGTCAATTTTAAACATTTTTTCAATATCACTTCCTTCAATCAAAGTCTCTTTCGGCTCCCCGAAATCCACAAGGCATTCCACAATACCCTGCAACCTCAGTGGCTTACTCTTAATCTCATAATTGAACTCCTGCAAAGTGATTAACCACTTTGCCAGACGATCAGGCGGTTGTAGCTTATTCATAAGCAATCTAAGCCCTTCCGCCTTCGTATAGAAAACTACTTCTCATAGAGGATATAGTGCTTGAATTTTTTAGTCACAAAGACCATCGCAAGGCACAACTTCTCCATATATGTGTAGTTGATTTCTGATATGCCCAATTTTCGACTAGCAAAAGCTATCGGGTGATACCACTTTTCCTCCTAGATTTGGGCTAAACAGCACAACTAATACTATGCATGGTGGCTGCTGAAAATATGTAAAATACCTCGCCTCCTTTAGGTGCTTTTAAAATTGGTGCTTTTACTAGCTCCTATTTCACATCCTCGAAAGCTACCTTACAAGGGTCGCTCCATACAAATAATTAGCTAAAGGATAATAAGTTTGTTAGTGGCAACGTCCTTTCTGCCAAGGCATTTATAAACCTCCGATAGTACCCTATCAATGACAGAAAGCTATGTACCTCTTTCGGAGTGCGTGGTGGACTCATAGCGACTATAACCTTGATCTTTTCCGGGTCAGTTGCGATCCCTACTGAACTGACAACATGGCCTAGCAATAGCCCATAAGGCACTCCAATGACACTTCCGTGGGTTAAGAGCGATACAAAATTGTCTGCAATGCTCAAAGCACTTTCTTAGGATAATCAACATCCTTTCCCTTATAGTGGCTGCCCCCAGGTCATCAATAAATACTTTCAACTCATCTGGGGAGACGTCACCAAAGGTCTTTTTTGCTATTCGTTGCCATGATCCAGGTGCATTGCACAATCCAAAGGGCATCACATGGTACGCAAAAGTACCAAAGACAGTAATGAAAGTTTTTTTCAATTTGTCCTCTTTTGCAACTGCCATCTGGTTGTATCCTGCAAAGCAATCCATAAACTAATATATCTCCCTACCCGCTAATTGATCCAAAATCTAGTCAATAAATGGCAACGGGTAGTAATCCTTAACCATCTGCTTATTCAGCTCTCTAAAATCTACACATAGTCTGATCTGGTTGTTTTTCTTCTTCCTGATGACAACTGGTGAACACCATTCTGTGTGCTGTACAGGGAAAATTAAACCAGCTTTCCGTAACTTCTGTAACTCCTCGAATAGCCCATCCCTCAATTCAAAAGGCATATACCCTACCTTCTGATGCATAGGAAGACTACCTTCTTTTACGGGAATAGTATGAACAGCCAGGCTAGGAGGAATGCCTCTCAGCTCATCATAACTCCAAGCAAAGATGTCATGGAATTCTTGAATCAAGGACACATAGTCCTCCCTTTCTGCTGAACTAAGCATGGAACCTAATTTAATTGGCCGCGAATCATTTGGTGTGCCAAGGTCCAACTCAATCACATCTGCGTCTCTTATCCTATCTTGCAGCTCTATTGGCTCATTTAGAGTTATCTGATAAATATCCTCTATAGTGGACCCCTCTCTAGATATGTCACTCAATGATGTCTCACTGCCAGATGGATCATCTGTTGTTTCTAATTCAGTAGAGGATAAAGGAGCTCTCTCACTCTGAAGAGACTCAGGGTAAGCATTGACTATTACTAGATTAGCACATCTACCTAAAACCACTCGACCAGCAGGTATATCAACTTGACAGTTTGTTCGTAAGATCCAAGGCCTACCTAGCAAGACTCGATAGCTAGGACGTCCTACAAATCTTATCACCCTAAAGTCCAAGAAGCATTCTACACTTGTAACTGTAACATGGACTATAGTAACGCAACCTTCTAGTTGTCTTAGACTATCATCAGCCATTCTAAGAAGGGTGGAGCTATCTTTTTGGATGCCTAGACCCAACCTCTCCATCAACTCTGAACTCATGATAATGACAGAGGACCCAGTGTCTACAATAGCATGCTCTATTAATATTCCATCCATGTATGCTGGAACCCTAGGGGAATTCTTTTCAGCATCATCAAACCAATCTTCCCCTACTCATGCTATGCCCAAAGGTTCTACAATATACCCAATACGCAAGATCTTCTTGAATTCCTTGCATACTCCTGGAGATAATTTAATCAACTGTAAGAGGTTTACATCTGGTTTGACTTCGCAAAGAGAACTTGCTAAATCAAAATCATGATAGGTAGCCAAAGCTCTCTTTTCTTGCCACACCATCCTTTCTTTTGGTCTCAGGACCAGCTTTGGTGCTTCTTTTTTAGCTCTTGCCTTCTTTCTTGGCACTTTCTCATCCTTCTTAGGATAATATTTTTTTTCAACAGGCCTTAGAGGTCCCCCTTCTATGCCAGGATTCAGGACTTGCGTCCCCTTATCCCCTTGCTTAGGGTTTCCCTCAACCAGTTTTGCATTATCTCTGTCAACCTCTTTAGCCTTATGGCCTCTTGTCATGGCTCGTAGGTTAGAGGTTTCAGCACCATTGATGCATACAGCCTCGATAAGGCTGACTCCATTGCCTTGTGGCAACTCTTCTATAGTGGTCTTTCCCCTCTGCAGTATTTGTCTTGGTCCATCATTTTGCTGCAGGTTATTACCTTGCACTCTATGATTAACTGGACCTGGTTATTTACTCCCTTGTTGGAGGGAACTAATCTTACTCCAACAAGTAGCGGCTAAATGGCTCAACTTCCCGCAAATATCACATTTAACATTTGGACAGTTTCTAGGGAAATGTTGTCTGCCACACCACTTTTTTACAGCTGAATCTTGAGGGCCCACCCTCTTCAGGGCGTTGACTCCCTGTTAGATTTTGCTACTTCTTCAGGAAATTGACGTCAACAGCTATTTGCCGATATTGTTCAAAAATCATGTCGGTGTAGTGCTTCATCATATCCTTAACTTCGCCAAGGACATTAGAGGCACTCAACTCATAGCCTTGATCATCTATCTGCCATTCCATTGGCCTAGAAATTTGATTGGGCATTGGTTGTTGACTCACAGGAACAACATTAGGGTTCGAAACTTGGTCTCCAACATTTGGTGGAGCCAACTGACTAGCCATAGGCATAATCACACTGGGAGAAGTTGGCAGCAAAGGTACATTTTAAACCATGCTTCCTCTCCCATTAGGGTTATTCATAAGCATCCCTTGGCTTCCGTTTATCAATGGTAAATTGCCTCCAGGTACTAGACCTGCATTAAGATTTATTCGAGAGCAGTAGGCCATTTGTAATCATGACTCTACTCCTTCTGCCCACGTGATGGCAGTGTCTATATCAGCCAAAGCCACACTGCTCAATTGTACCTAAATATTGAAATCCAATCCATGCAAGAAGTATTGCAATTGGGCAGCCGGTGGAATAGGAATGTAAGTTTGTAACTTACGAAACACTTCCTTAAGCTTCTTGGCATAGGCTTTCACATTCTCATGGGGGTCTTGGCGTGTTACATTCAACACATGCAACCGGTATTGGCCATCTCTTTCAGGGGCATATTCTCCTCGAAAAACAGCATAAAATTGGTCGATTGTGGTTATGGTTCCAGTCTCTATGCTATGATACCATAATGCACCCATTCCTTTTAATGTCATATTAAAGAACATCATAAGATGTCCCTCATCTTGGAAATGGTAATTAAACATTAATCTTTGGAATTCACAAATATGAAACTCTACATCTTCTTCGGCTAACCCATTAAAAATGGGCAAAGGAACTCCTAAAGTTGGTAGATTCGACGTCCCTCTATAGGAATTGCAATGGGTTGTGCCATGATGACAATCAGATTGACAATAGGAGCTTGGACTAATGGAATCACACCCCCACTTGAAGTGGGTTGACTTGGTGGAAGAGAGGAAGAACTTGCACTTCCTCCTGCACCTAAAGGACTATGTGCAACAGTTGGGTTACTAAGACCAGTGCCTCTTATGCGTATCGGGCTACTCCTTTGAGGAGAATAGCGACTTACAATCTCCAACCGCCGTCTAGCCCTCTCAGCACGTTTTGCTTTTTGTATTTCGGCTTGACAGTCCTTGTCAGAGGACATAAACCAACTTTTTGGTCCCTAAAAACCCTAGATTCGAAAACCACCACTTGTTGGTAGCTCCTGACAGACGCACCACTCATGGGACCTGAAATGGGCCGGCACTGGCTATGACAGTAGCCGGACCTCATACTCATAACAGACAAGCACACCCTCATGGCCTCGCGGACCAGAAGCATCTATCTACTGCTAAAGGATAAAGTGCCCTAAAGCCTAATCTATGCGTTTATAGTTTCATAGTTTTATAGTCCAATGTTTCCCTTTCTATAAACTCCATAGAGGGAGAACCCATACACATTGGCAATAAATACCATGATAATCACATACATGGGAGGCAACCACTCTGTAGAAACACCGCGGCCCCATTGCAGCTCTCCTACATCGTAGGGATTAGCCTCTTAGTGCACTGCTCAACATATAGAACAAACAAACAAACTCCACTCTTCATTTTGAATGTCCAGGAGATATGTCATGTGTCTTAACCAAATAATCTCCCAAGAAACGAATGTCTATCCTACGACTTAGGATGCCTTTCCATACTCAAACATAGGTCATTGTCATTGAACACAAGTGCTATGCATCCACGATTTTTATTTTGATACCATGATCTTCATGCACATGCAAAGGTGAATGATTCTAAAGTGCTCAAATATCATTTTCAAATAGAAATATGTGCTTGTGCACAATCAAGCTTTTCCATGCATTTCACTCCCTAACACGTTGCAGTGATGTAAGGATAGCACTGAGATAATACTCATGCTACTATCCTCTTAATTAATATACCACAAACTCTATGACATGATGTGCATCAGAAAATCAGCAACAATCAGCATGCAAATCACAACATCCAAACATCCCAACCCCCTACGTTTAGGTATTGCTTTCGTTGCATAGGTGTAGAGGTTCATTTTATCATGTTTTGATGTATAGAAAGCGATAAATCACAAAATTTGACAAAGAGATAGGGAAAATTGAGGCCAAACCTCATGCTTTTTCACTACCATACATCCACAAACAATCATTATATTTTTCCTTATTTTTCCAAGTTGTATTTTTATTTTTCCCATTATTTTCTCCATTTTTTGATTTATTTGGCAATGAAATATGTTATTTTCTGGTTTTTCTTGTTGCAATCACTTCAGCATACTAACATCCAATTTATCTTCCATATTCTCCCCATGGAAACATATTTTACCCACCCGAAACGAAAAAACTACCATTTTGCCACTTAAAAAAACCGCATTTCGGGTTTACGAGAATTAAATAAAGCATGTAAATCATTGCAAAACCAAAATTTTCTGATGAACAGCAATTATTCATAATACAAACAACACTCACATAAATTTTCATCCAATAAGAACATAATTATCATCATAAACTATAAAAAATCCTTCATTTTTTTCATAAAAATAATCATACCATGTTTTTACTAACGCAAGACGCCTTGAATGATTGCATAATCAGCAAATGGAGCCTCCATTGCTCTCAATCCAATGCTGCTCATTAATCCTCAACATCTCCATCCATCTTCACCACCATTTCCTTCATTTTCCTTCCCCGGTTCCTCCATCAAGATGGTACACATGAACAGCCCATAGAGAGGAGAGAGAGGAAGGAGAGAGAAAGACTAGAATCTGTTCTCTTCATCCACATAGCCATTGCTCGTGCGAAGGGCAACGATGTGCTCAGCCAAGAGAGAGAAATGGAGGGGTAATGTCGGTTGCAGGGGTTGTATTCAGCTTGTCATCATGATGATCATGGAGGAGGGCACAAATTTCGGCGCTGCATCATGTCACCATATCTCTTCTTCTCTCTCCACGATTTGCTTCAAAAATTAGGGGGGGGTTAAAAACTCCAAAGGGCACATCCCCTTTTGGTCCAAGTTGTGGCCACCCTTTCAAATCTTGCCCATTTGTTGGCCTTTCCCTCGTTTGGGCTCCAATTCGAGCTTTGAAAAATCCTGGGCATCCGACTTGACATCCCGCACTGAATGGCAGCTCTTGACATCCCACATGACAGTCTAAAAATTTATCAAAAATCCATAAGTGTCTCTCGGGCGCCTTTTAAAAGCCATCTTTCACTTGGTGCTTAAAATCGTCCTAGCTGCAATTGCCGCCTTCAATGTTAAATATTTTTCCCCTAAATTCCAGATTTTTTGGCAAATTTTAGGCACATCCCAAGCTCAAAAATCCGCTCTCAGGAAGGGAATTCAAAGACCTAGATTTTCATTAAGCACTATTGTAATGCGGGGCTACAGTAGTACTATTCAGAGGGTGTACTCATCTCTTGATGAAATGAAGCATGTATTTACCGTTGGTAATTCTCAGTTTATAGCAAACAGTTCATGTTGGTTTAAGCCTATGGAAGCTATGTGTAGAGCTGAACGCATATCTATGAAATGGGCTACTAAGGAACTGAGAGCATTGCGACTGTTATGTAACGTGTCCACTTGTTATCTTCAAGACACGTCTTAGCAGTCCATCGGAAACGATGTCTAGAAAGCTCAGCTCAGCACTTCCATGGAATGTTACGGGGTTTGTGATCTAGGACTTTCCGCGTCTGCCACGTAGCGGAAGTATTCTAGCCATTCCCACTTAGGACCGACCTAAATTAGGGTTTTCCCTATTGGTCGTTTCCTAATGGCAACTAGCGTCGAACCCGAGTGAACTACTTTACGCAGAAATGCCAGTTTCGAAGCGGATTCACGCTACACTTGGTTCAAGGAGAATGAGAAACGGGAGGGATGGGAAGCTCAACCTCTCTGCCATAAGGCATAGTCCCATTCCGTTCCCCTAAAACAACGTAAATCAGGATCATTTATAGCTTAGACTCTAGGTCAGCACTCTTGTTGTTCGTGTCCTTTGAACGATCTTCCTACTCTCCATCACGATTTGAGAAAAGTTTCCAGCCAACCAGGACCACCCATCCATAGGACGGACATATGGCCACATCCACCGCACTTTCCTCAGGTTGTTTTAGTTATTTAATTACCTAACACATTTAGTTGGACATGTATCAATCAGCTTCCTTAATTAGCCTATTAGGCACTGGTTCCTTCATGTAATCATAGCACTTGACATAGAAAAACAATATCAAACAAGTTCCTTTTTAACAGGTTATCATATTTATCTTTGAAATACATAAAGTCCAGCCTGTAGGCTTATCCACAATCCGCCTGAAGGCTATCCAGCAATCCACAAGGATTACTAATCCAAGATTCTGCCCATTAACTAGTATGCGGGCCTCGAGATCCAATCCCGAGTCACGTTAGCCCCTTGTGCAATGCCCGAAAGGTGAGGGATTTACGGCCAAAGCCCCCCCTGGCACCCAAGCGTCCTCCTGCTCCAAGTAGCACTTAACAGAGAGACTTCTTGCAGCAGGTTCGGTCCACCTTCCCGGTGCGGTTAACAACCCCCTTGGTTAGGGTCAGGCAGGCAGTCAGGGGTAACTGAAGCTGCCTCTCCCTTCAGGCCTTCAACCTAAAGCATTAGATATCCACTTATCCTTTAATTCTTTGAGCAAACAAAGCAAAACAGTGCTCTTAAAATTGTTTACAAGCACAAACAATTCCATTGGTCGTTATTTTTGGCCAACTGCTAAGGAGTGATTCCTTCTTTCCGAATGCATCTAGCACTCGATCCGGGATTAATTTCGACTTGGCAAGATCCCCTATATCCCGGGTTAGGGCGTACCCTATTAACCCGACTTGATAAAACTTTAAGTCATGTTATTCCAGTTTATTGGTTGGTCTTTTGCTTCCAAGCAATTATCTTTACCCAAGTAAGATACTATATTAGGATGATTATTCATCCTCTTGCAAGATAACTTGCGTAAGAATCTGCCAACCTTATTCCGAGGAATTGGCCATTCCCTTGTGATCCAATCACAAGATCATGTGACTCTACAACTTGTTGCACAAGTGTCGCATCAAACTAAGGGACTATTCTATCCATCAACGGTGTCTTCTAATCATGGTGTCATGATTAGATATAACAATCCGTTTCTGATTGCATTAGGCTGACATTGTCGGTACTAGGGTTCAGAGTTTCATCTTTTTAGCGAGAGATTCTTAGGAAAAAACCCTAGATCTTTTCTCACAAGTATGTCCTACTGTCCCTACATTCCGTGATTGTGGGCAACTATTTAGGGTATAGAAGTTTCAGCTTTGGCAATACGTGCGACTAGGTAAATGTCTTCACCGTGCTAACCCTAGTCAGTTCCTTGGGATACGTTGCATTGAATAAACCCTTTTCTAAACGAGTACTCCGTGGTTTTTCGTGTTTAGGTTTATGCCAATTTAACCTATCTATTCTTGAAGATAATTACGCTATCATTTCCATAATCACATGACTTATTGTTTACACGTAAGTTGATTTTCAAACCCTAGCTTTTCGGTTTAAGATCAAGCATAGGTTAGGTTATAGCCTAATTCCAATTAATCATTCTATAACATGCAAACAAGATTCATGCTAAAACATGCAGCCTTTTACTACTTTCATTTCCGAATGAATTTGTTGTATGCAGAACTTACACACTCTTTTGTTGATTTAAGTTTTTAGGCCACTTGCCTGGAGTAAAATCTTCTTCATGCAATCCTAGCAATTTCCTACAGTTTCTAGCAACTTTCTTTAGGAATTATTTTGAAAAAGATGTTCAATAATGCAATATGCGGTTTATTTCTTTGACATGTACTATCATAATTCTGGTTTGTAAAAATGGACATTAATCAAATTTCAATTTATTGCAATGCATAAAACTACTTGCTAGAAATGCATTTATGCTCTCTTTATTTTGTTCGTTTTACTAAAAAATACTAATGACCGAACTCCTCCGTCGTGAGCTATTTATTTTTAACCAAAGTATTTAAGATGAATAATGCATCCTATCTCCAAAAATCATTCACGCACAATTGAATTATAATAACGTAAATAAAAATTAGGAAGAAAAACCTGGACTTGTGATGAGATGTCCACGTGGATGTTAGGAGACGATCCTCCTGCGATTGCGCCTTGTGCTTTCTTAGGAGCCATCGCGAATGCAGCCTTTCCGTCTTGGATGCAGCTTTGCGAACTCCCTTTTGTAATTCCATCGTCCTTTATGAATTTTTTTCCTTCCTTTCATAGAAGCTTCGGTGCAATTTGTATACACGAAAAGGGGGAAAAAGAAGGTAACTTTGTGGTATGCAAAAAAAAGGGGGAAAAGAGGGTGTTTTGTGGAGGCCAATAGGAAGGGAATTCTAAGGGACCCCGAGGTTAAGATGAACCCTTGTGTAAGAATGCGAGGGGAAACACTTAATGGGGCTTATAAAAACTTTGATGGGACAACACGGAAAGGGCCTTTTAAAGGAGACCACAAGCAAGGATTAAGGCCCTTTGAATTCTCGGTGTTGGGAAAAACCCATGGAGAGGGTTATAGATCCCGGGGGAGGGAGGGTTAAGTCTTTCGATGGTAGGGCTTATTAAAGCCATGGGAATGGGGCTTTTCTTGAATCTCGAGGAGGAGGGAATACCAAACCACTTAGCTAAGGCTTCCTAAAGATCCTCGGAAAGGGGGAAAAGGGTGTAGAAGACCCTTAAGAGTGGGTTTTGTATGGGGGACAAAGGGTATGAAAGAGACACATGAAGGGTCTTTGGATTCCCGGGGGCAGGGGGTGTTTTACCAAGCCCACATGAACCAAGGCTAGGAGGACCCACGAAGAGGAATGGGGTGTAGTGTGGAAAGGGGCTTAGGAGGTCCAATCTTGGAAGCTTCCAAGAAGCTTCCAAGGCTTCTGGATAATTGCAGAAGCCCCACGTGGAAGGAGGCTAGGATTGGCGGCAATGATGCGTACTGCATGACTGTTGGCAACCGATGCCCCCTCCTCTCTCCTCTTGGCGCAGCATGTCGGCTCCTCCTCTCCCTCTCACGGTGGCGTTGGCAGTCTCCCCCTCCTTCACGACTGTGGTGCTTCACGGCAACACACAGAGTCTCCACTCTCTCCCTCTATTCGGCAGTTTGATGGCATCTTCTCTTGCTCCATGGCAGCCCGTCTTTTTCCTTGATTAACCCCATACCATTTATATAGGTGAGGGTAGGGGATCCTCCCTCCCCTGCGTGGCATCTCGCATGCTCTCTACCTTTAGCAAGCTCCAGCAAAGAGCTTGCTCACCCCTTGCTATTCCCTTCTTCCTTCAGCACGGCAGTCGGCTGGAGGAGAAGGGGATAATTAATTAAAACATTTGCCCTTAATATAACATTTTAGCCTCCTAAGAGGAGGTTTGTATGCGGAATACGTGTTTTTGACTCGGAAATGTTACATTCTCTGTCCCTTGGAGGAATCCACATATCCTCATCTCAAGATAAATTGGGGATATTGATGGTTGAGAGTGCTTTCATCTATCCAAGTGGCATCCTCATCGGGATAATCTTTCCACTGGATGAGGCATTCTCTCAAGGTTCTGGATCTCAATTGTCTCTCCCTAACATCTAAGATCCTGTCAGGCCTTAGTTCAAGGACTCCCTGACTAGGCATTACAACTTGTTGGTCATCAAGTACATGGTTAGGATTAGGTACATACTTCTTCAATAGGCTAATATGGAATACATTATGAACCTTTAGGTTCTCAGGGAGTTGCAGTCTATAAGCATTAGGTCCTAGGCACTTGAGGATCTTGTATGGTCTACAATACCTTGGACTTAGCTTCTTGCAATCTCCTAAGGATAGGAAACTATTCTTTGGGCATACACGAATGAATACCATGTCTCCTTCTTCAAAGACTCTATCTTGACGCTTCAAATCCACGTATGCCTTCTATCTATCCTTGGCAGCTTGGATGTCCTGTCTTATTGACTTTATTTGGTCATCCATCTCTTCCAACATCTGCCTTGAAGATTCAACCCTCAAGGTTGAATCTGAGAAGTTTAGGGGACTTCGACAGTCATGACCATACAATGCTTGGAAAGGGGTCATCTGAATGCTTTGTTGCTAAGAAGCATTGTAGGAAAATTCAACCAAAGGTAAGTATTGAATCCACCTTTTTGGTTCACGATAGCAGTATGCCCTAAGCATATCCTCGATGACTTGATTGACTCGCTCTATTTGGCCATCCGTTTGGGGATGGTAAGTTGTGCTAAAACAGAGTTGAGTCCCAATGGCTTCAAAGATAGCTCTCCAGAAATGTGATGTGAAGAGAGAATCACGATCACTAACGATTCTTCTTGGTAGCCCATGTAGCTTTAATATCTCCTTGATAAACAATCTTGCAATATCTGAGGCTTTAAAGTTTGTATTTACTGGAATAAGGTGTGCAACCTTAGTCAGCATGTCAACCACAACCATGATGGAGTTGTATCCCCCCTGAACTTGGGGTAGGCCAACAACAAAGTCCATACTGATGAATTCCCATTTCATTTGGGGAATGTCAAGCAGTTGCAACTTCCCTAGCATTTTGACGTGTTTGTCTTTGATATGTTGACAAGAGAAATACTCGGTGACATATTTGAGAACGTCACCTTTAAGCCTCTCCCAATGGTAGCTCTTTCTAACTGCATTGAGAGTCTTGGCATAGCTAGGATGTCCTGAGAAAGGGGAATCATGAGCTTCCCACAATATTTTCTGCTTAAGTGACTGGTTTGCCGGTATACACAACCTCGTTCTATAGTAGACAAGTCCACTATTGATATAGAATTCATGATACTTAGCCTGCAGCTTTTGGTCCTGATCCTTGATAAAGATCTCCCTTAGCATCGTTTGGTAGGCTAGATCATGGCATGCTTCCTCTCTGGCTAACTCAAGTATTGGACTGTTTGTTGAGATATCGAGCTCCACTCGTGATATGCCAGGGTGACCGTTGTGCATTTATGTCACCGACTTGTGAGTTGCAGATGCAGTTGGTACACCGCCCATGAATAATAGCTAGATGACAGCTATCCTTATCTACTCTAGTTCGTGGCTCAATTAGTATGCCACCTTAGTTAGTTGAGTTTGGTTTGAGACTCATATATAGGATTCTTCTATTTCTATGTACTTGACTTCTTTTTGGCTTACACAACTAAGAAGAGGAAAACTGTTTTTCAGCCTCCACCCTTGTGTGTATTCCCCCATTGTGCAAGCAAGAAAGCTACAAGTGAGACTCCTTCCTTCTCTCCCATAATCTTGACATGATATCAGAGCCTTGTTCGTGGTAAGGAGCTCAAGAAAGCAAGCCAGTTCGCGGTGTTCTGGTAAGAGGATCAGTGTTGCTTCCATTTTTCTGTTTTGGGAGCAAGTCTTTGCAGGTAGCATAGCCGAAAAGTGCAAGAGTGCATTGTCTCAGATTGAGACACCCTTTGCGGTGAAGCAAGAGGGCAGTATATGCTGCGAAAGTTTTCTGCATGCACTCAGGAAAAGGCCCAGTTTTATGCTATGCGACCACTGTTCTACAGGTCGGTGAAAAGTGATTGTAGTAATTGTATCGTATGCATGTGCGCAGAGACATTGGGAGTTACACAATCATCCTTGTTGCCTGTTGATGCAAAAACGTCACTAGGAAGTGACTGTGTGGTCGAATACCACTTTCGTCAGTTTTGCAGATTTTCCCTTGTGAGGCTAAAGCTGTGTTCTTTGCAGTGATAGAATTTTTTGCAGTGTTCTGTAATGGCGTCTGATTCTCTTTCACAGATTGTCACTGAAAAGCTTGACAAGAACAACTTCCAAGCATGGAAGTTTAGAATGACGAATTTCCTTATGGGAAAAAGGATATTGGGAATTTGTTGCAAGAAATGAAGAAGAATCAGTTCTTCTTGATATTCCCAATCAACAGCAAATGCAGGCATTTAAAGCATGGCATGAGAGAGCCAAGAAAGTTATGTACTGGCTATCTATCAGCATTTCAGACTCTATGATTGTGCATATTCAAGATGCAAGTATGCCAAAGGAGGCGTGGGATACTTTGTCAAAAATGTATAGCACAAATACACAAGCCATGAAAATCCAGCTCAAGCAAGAGTTGCACAATGTGCAAAGAGAAAATATGAGCATCAATGACTACCACATGAAGGTGAAGAAGATTGCAAATGCACTTGCTTCCATTGGGTCGCCAGTGTGGAAGATGATGATTTAGTTTCTGTGACCTTGAATGGTCTAGGAAAGGATTATGCATAGTTTCGGACATCCATTTCAGTTAATGAAAGATTTCCTGATTTTGAGGAGTTGATTGCTCTTCTAATTTCTGAGGAGCAGAGAAATGGTGAAGCATCTTCTTCAGGAGGAACTTCAAAAGAAGTTTTCTTCTACTCAAATGCTGGAAGAGATAGAGGCAGAGGTAGAGGAGGCCGATCTGAAGGCTGTGGTAGAAATCAAAATATGCAGCAGACTCAAGAAAACCAGTCCTATGGAGGAGTACGTGGTAACTCTAGAGGCAGGGGGAGCCAAAGAGGTCGTGGTGGATGGCAAAGAGGGCAAAATGCAAACAGCAATGTTGAATGCTACTACTGTGGTAAAATGGGTCATATGGCTAAAGACTGCTATAAAAAGCAGAATGACATCATGAAGGGAAAATTGCAATAAGGGAATTATGCATCTTCTAGTAGACAGGGTGATGACAGAAATGAGCATTTATTTATGGTGCAACACATGAACAATTCTGTGACAAGTGTAAAAGAAAGCAACGATGTATGGTATGTTGACTCAGGTGCATCAAACCACATGACAGGTCATGCAGAATGGATGGAGGATGCAAGAAAAATGAAAAACCCAGGATTTGTGGAGACTGGTGATGATATTGCACATCCTATTGTGCAGATTGGAAAAATTCATTTGTCTATGCACGATGGAAAAAAGAAATACCTATATGATGTATTTCATGTCCCGAATATCACCAAGAATCTGGTTTCTGTTGGTCAAATGGTTGAGCAGCGCTTGCAGGTCAGATTTAATCCTCATGGATGCTTTGTTGAGGATATGAAAGATAAAGGTCGCTTGATAGCAAAAGGAAAGAAGAAGGGCAGAATGTTTACATTGGATGCAGACATGCCTGAATTGAGTGCAGCAATGTTTGCACATGGGACCGGTGTAGTTGCAGATATTGATATCTGGCATAAACGCATTGGTCATGTTAATGTACAGCGACTTAAATCAATGCAGGCCCAAAATATTGTTGCAGGATTGCCTAAATCAAGGTTGCAGAAATGCATAAGGTATGTGAAGCCTGTCAGTTTAGAAAACAGGCAAGGAAACCATTTCCTAGACATGTTCAAGAGAGTAAGAAGCCATTGGAATTAATCCACTCTGATGTGTGGACTACTAAAGCTGCATCTCTTGGAGGCTGTCATTATTTTGTCACTTTTATTGATGACTATAGCAGAAAAGTTTGGGTATATTTTATAAAAAAGAAAAGTGAAGTTTTTGGGAATTTCAAAACTCTTAAAGCTATGGTTGAAAAAGAAACAGGCCTACAAATAAAATGCCTAACGTCAGATGGAGGGGGAGAGTACCTCTCAAATGAGTTTGCAAGGTTCTTGCAAAAGCATGGCATAAAGTAGCAATATTCATGCAGTCATAACCCACAACAAAATGGAATTGCAAAAAGGAAAAACATGCATATTGGAGAGGTATCTCGTGCCATGCTGAATGAAGAAGACCTGACATATTTTTATTGGGCTGAGGCAGTTGCTACAGCAGTCTACATAATGAACAGGACTCCCAATGCAGCAATACATGGGATGACTCCAGAGGAGAGGTATACTGGTAGGAAACCGGATATTTCTCATTTGAAAATTTTTGGTTGCATTGCCTATGTTCATGTGCCAGATAAGTTGAGATCCAAGTTGGATCCAAAAGCTGAGAAGTGCATCTTTATTGGTTACTCTTTGCAGCAGAAAGGGTATAGATGCTATAACCCTTCTACTCGTAAGTTTACAGTGAGTAGAGATATTGTTTTTGATGAGATGAGTAGCTAGTATAAACCAATAAATGTGATTGATGATGTGGATGAAAAAAATGGTAATGTTGTACAGAATTCACAGCAGCAGTCACAAAATATTAGTGGACCTGGAGCGTCCTCTAGCATTGGTTCACATTCTTCGCCATGGACAGATAGATTGAGATCAGGAGAATCTTCTCAAAGCAATGCAGATAGTGGTATTCAGGTATCACAAAAAGGAAAAGAGAAGGTAGATCAGCCCATGTTTGATGTGAATGCAGGTCACTCTTATGTGGATGGTGAATCCAGTGGCTCAGAACAGAGCATTGATGATGAGTTGGATATTCCTTCTATTGTTACACCTGGAGTAAGGAAGACTGGGAATGTTTTGAGAGCACCTCGGAGTGAACCTACTTTGCGCAGGTCTACCAAAGTTACGTATCCTATGGATAGGATGAGATATGATGGACTTACAGCCATTCACTATGCCTATATGGTCAAAGTGATACAGGAACCAGAACCCGCTTCTTTTGAGTAAGCCATGGGAAAAGAAAAATGGGAGAAAGCCATGGATGAAGAAATGGATGCCTTGGAGGCAAATGCTACATGGGAGTTGGTACCTTTGCCGAATGGTAATAATGCAATTGGCTGTAAGTGGGTTTATAAGGTGAAGCACAATGCAGATGGTTCTTGAACAGATACAAGGCAAGATTAGTAGTCAAGGGGTATGCACAAACATATGGCATTGATTATGAAGAAACATTCAGTCTGGTTGCAAGGATGGCAACTGTAAGAGCAGTCATTGCTATGGCTGCATCAAACGAATGGTCTTTACATCAGATGGATGTAAAGAATGCCTTCTTGCACGGTGATTTGCAAGAAGAGGTCCATACGAAGCAGCCACTAGGTTATGTGCATGTTGTTGATCCAGAGTTTGTTTGCAGGTTGAAGAAAGCCTTGTATGGCTTGAAGCAAGCACCTAGAGCATGGTCTGACAAGATAGGACAGTATCTTGTCACTATTGGCTTTTAGATTTCCAAGGCAGATTTTTCACTTTATGTGAGAAAAATAGAGAAAGGTATTATGCTACTTGTCATTTATGTTGATGATTTGATTATGACAGGTGACAGTGATGAAAATATCCTTCATGTGAAAATGCTAATGAAGCAAAAGTTTGAGATGAAGGATTTGGGAGAGCTGCTTTATTTCTTGGGCATTGAGGTGATTAGATCACCAAGTGGGATACAGCTCTTGCAGAGGCAGTATGGATTGGACATGCTGTCCAAATATGGGATGACAGGCTGTAAGCCTATTTCAGTTCCTTTGGAGCAGAATGTGAAGCTTAGCGCATATGCAGGTGAGCTTCTGGAAGACCCTACTATGTACAGATGCATAGTAGGAAGTTTGATTTATATGACTATTACTAGGTCAGATTTGAGCTATGCTGTTGGATTGGTAAGTCAGTTTATGCAGGCTCCAAGGAAACCACATTTGGATTCGGCTAGATGCATACTCAGGTATGTGAAGTCCACATTGTAGTATGGACTATTTTATGAGATTAGGGTTCAGATCTAGTTGCATGGATACACTAATGCAGATTGGGATGGTAGTATTTCTGATAGACGATCTACCAGTGGATATGTGTTCTTTTCTGGGAGTGCTGCAGTCACTTGGAGCAGCAAGAAACAACCTACAGTTGCCTTGTCGAGCATAGAGGTTGAGTAGAGGGGTGCAGCAATGGCTGCATGTGAGGTAGCTTGGTTGCATAAGCTACTTTATGATATGCATCGGTCTACAGATGGGCGAGTTGTCATTTATTATGACAACATGAGCAGTATACACTTGGCAAATAATCCACTTTATCATGCTAGAACAAAGCACATTGAGGTGCATTATCACTATGTCTGAGAGAGGGTTTTACTAGGTCTTATTGATCTAGTTTATGTCAGCACAGAGGATCAGGTAGCTGACATATTTACGAAGGCATTGGGCGCAGAGAAGCTGCACAAGTTCAGAAACCTACTTGGTGTGCAGGAATTGGGATTGAGCTCGAGGGGGAGTGTTGAGATATCGAGCTCCACTCGTGATATGCCAGGGTGACCGTTGTGCATTTATGTCACCGACTTGTCAATTGCAGATGCGGTTGGTACACCGCCCATGAATAATAGCTAGATGACAGCTATCCTTATCTACTCTAGTTCGTGGCTCAATTAGTATGCCACCTTAGTTAGTTGAGTTTGGTTTGAGACCCATATATAGGGTTCTTCTATTTCTATGTACTTGACTTCTCTTTGGCTTAGACAACTAAGAAGAGGAAAACTGTTTTTTAGCCTCCACCCTTGTGTGTATTCCCCCATTGTGCAAGCAAGAAAGCTACAAGTGAGACTCCTTCCTTCTCTCCCACAATCTTGACATGGTATTAGAGCCTTGTTCGTGGTAAGGAGCTCAAGAAAGCAAGCCAGTTCCCGGTGTTCTGGTAAGAGAATTAGTGTTGCTTCCATTTTTTTGTTTTGGGAGCAAGTCTCTGTAGGTAGCACAGCTGGAAAGTGCAAGAGTGCATTGTCTGAGATTGAGACGCCCTTCACGGTGAAGCAAGAGGGCAATATATTCTACAAACATTTTCTACACGCACTCAGGAAAAGGACTAGTTTTATAGTGTGCGACCACTGTTCTACAGGTCGGTGAAAAGTGACTATAGAAATTGCATCGTACGCCTGTGCGCAGAGACATTGGGAGTTACAGAATCATCCTTGTTGCCTGTTGATGCAAAATCGTCACTAGGAAGTGACTGTGTGGTCAAATACCACTTTCATCAGTTTTGTAGATTTGCCCTTGTGAGGCTGAAGCTGTGTTCTCTGCAGTGACAGAATTTTTTGCAGTGTTCTGTAATGGCGTCTGATTCTCTTTCACAGATTGTCACTGAAAAGCTTGACAAGAACAACTTCCAAGTATGGAAGTTTAGAAAGACGAATTTCCTTATGGAAAAATGATATTGGGAATTTGTTGCAGGAAATGAAGAAGAACCAGTTCTTCCTGATGTTCCCAATCAACAGCGAATGCAGGCATTTTAAGCATGGCATGAGAGAGCCAAGAAAGTTATGTACTGGCTATCTATCAACATTTCAGACTCTATGATTGTGCATATTCAAGATGCAAGTACGCCAAAGGAGGCCTGGGATACTTTGTCAAAAATGTATAGCACAAATACACAAGCCATGAAAATGCAGCTCAAGTAAGAGTTGCACAATGTGCAAAGAGAAAATATGAGCATCAATGACTATCACATGAAGGTGAAGAAGATTGCATATGCACTTGCTTCCCTTCGGTCGCCAGTGGAAGATGAAGATTTAGTTTCTGTGACCTTGAATGGTCTAGGAAAGGATTATGCACAGTTTCGGACATCCATTTCAGTTCATGAAAGATTTCCTGATTTTGAGGAGTTGATTGCTCTTCTAATTTCTGAGGAGCAGAGAAATGGTGGTGCATCTTCTTTAGGAGGAACTTGAAAAGAAGTTTTCCTCTACTCAAATGCTCAAAGAGGTAGAGGCAGAGGTAGAGGAGGCTGATCTGGAGGCCGTGGTAGAAATAAGAATATGCAGGAGACTCAAGAAAACTAGTCCTACGGAGGAGGACGTGGTAACTCTAGAGGCAGGGGGAGCCAAAGAGGTCGTGGTGGATGGCAAAGAGGGCAAAATGCAAACAGCAATGTTGAATGCTACTACTGTGGTAAAATGGGTCATATGGCTAAAGACTGCTATAAAAAGCAGAATGACATCATGAATGGAAAATTGCAACAAGGGAATTATGCATCTTCTAGTAGACAGGGTGATGACAGAAATGAGCATTTGTTTATGGTGCAACATGTAAAATATTACACGGCGCAGCGAACAGAATCTGAGAAAGAGATAGAGAGTACACAACAGATAAGAGAAGAATCAGTAAAATTCTTTAACTCCAAACAACTGATACAAAGATGGCTCTGTCCACCCGTGCGCTTCCACTGTGTGAAGCTTAGATGGCGATCTAGACAGAAGATAGGTGAAGAGCTTAAGGCTAGCTGGAACAACAACTCTGTCTGGGTGAAATATGAGTGTAAGATGGCTGCGAAGGGGTTTAGCTTTTATAGCCCGCGAAGGTCGTTAGGTCGGCCTGCTGACCGACCTACCATATGAGCCTCCACTAGTCGGCCAGGGAATATTCCAGGGAATATTCCCTTTACCATCGGGCCGGGGGCGCTGCCCCCGGACCCCCGCCAGGGGGGCCGCTGGCCCCCCTGGGACCCCCCAGCCAGGGGCCGCTTCCGCGGCCCCCGGACCCCACAATAGGGGCCCCTTTTAACTCCCTTACCACGCAACTCAATGCAATGTGCCTCGAGTTGCTACCAGCTTAACCACTCCGTCTAACCCAAAGATTAGACCCACAACAGTCACCTTTTTGCCATCCGGTCACATAGACCTCATCTGATATACAAGTCAGGACTCAACCAATGTCCGGGCTCACATTTGGCTTCTCCTCATAATGGGGGCCTTACAACTTTGAGCACCATGGATCATTGGCAGCACCTAATGAGGGTGGGGCATTGATCATATCTAACACCCCCCCTCAATGTCCACCTATAGGTGAACTATCTCCTCGGCCCAATGCCGAGTCTCTGAAGATGAACTTGAAGCAGATCCTTCGTAAGTGCTTTGGTGAAGATATCTGCTCCATTCTCCTCTGTTGGACAGTAGACCAATTCCACTATCCCATCCTCCATCAAATCACGCACATAGTGATACTGGATCTCTATATGTTTGGTGCGTGCATGAAACACTGGATTTTTGGCAATGGCGATGCAACTCTGATTGTCACATCTCAGCACAGTTGGTTCTTCATCCTGCACTCCCATATGCCATAGAATCCTTCTCAACCATACGGCCTCACATGCAGCAAAACAAGCTGCCTTGTACTCTGCTTCGGTAGAAGACAATGCCACTGTTGGTTGTTTCTTACTAATCCAAGAGAAAATTCCTGAACCCAAAGAGAAACAATAACCAGAAACTGACTTCCTGGAATCAATGTCTCCTGCCCAATCTGAGTCACAGTTCCCCACAAGAGAAGTTCCGAAACTGTATGTGATACCATAGTCAAGAGTTTTCTTCAAGTATCTGAGCACCCGCATCCCAGCCTTCCAATGACTCTCATGAGGTTTGTTTGAGAACCTGCTCAAAACACCAACAGCAAAACTGATATCTGGTCTGGTGTTACACAAGTAGATTAGACTGCCGACCAACCTCCTATACCTCCCAATGTCTGCTAGTGCTGATGTATCCTCAACGGATAACTTTACATTCACCTCCATAGGTGTAGCTATCTCCTTGCACTCGGTCATGCCAAATGCCTTCAAGATCTCCCATGCATACTTCTTCTGAGAGATGAAGATCTTTCCTGGCTCTTGCCAGACTTCAATCCCCAAACAATAGTGCAGCAAGCCCAAGTCTGTCATTTCAAACTCAAAACTCAAAGCCTTTCGAGTTTGGTTGATCATATCTTCATAGTCACCTGTAATAAGAAGGTCGTCCACATATAGGACAATCACTACAGACTTTTTACCATCCCTGTAAACATACAAGTTAGCATCTGAGGCACATCTTTTGAAGTTTAGGTTTAAAAAGAACCTATCTATCCGCTGGTACCATGCTCTGGGGGCTTGTTTCAGCCCATACAATGCCTTCTTCAGTTTACACACTTTGTTCTCAGAATGGGGGGCCTCAAACCCTGGTGGCTGAGCCACGTACACCTCCTCCTTGAGGTCACCATTTAAGAACGCTGACTTAACATCCATTTGGTACACTGGCCACTTCTTGTGGGCAGCCACTGCAAGTACCGTGCGAATAGTGGTCATTCTGGCAGTTGGGGCAAATGACTCTTGAAAATCAAACCCTTCAACTTGTGAAAATCCTTGGGCAACCAGTCTAGCTTTGTACTTTTCTAAGGTACCATCAGCTTTGTACTTTACCTTCCAGATCCACTTGGTGCCAATAATCTTCCGCTTTGCTGGCCGATCCACTAGCTCCCAAGTGTCATTCTTCATTATGCTGTCATACTCCGCCTGCATAGCAGCCTTCCATGATGGATCTGCAAGTGCTTCTTCTAAGTCAGTTGGCTCCTTTACTTCTCTCATAATCTCAACCATCAAGGCCATGTTGACTATGTGAGCAGAAGCCCTCCTTTGCTCCTCTATTCTCTGAGACCTCCTTGGTCCGTCTGCCTTCTCCTCAACAGATGCAGGCATAGGATTATTGTGGTCATAGAGCTGCTTCACCCAGCGCGGCAATGGCTTTTCCGGTGGGGTGATGTCAGGTTGGTGAACTTTTTCCTCATCATCTGAAGATGATGCTTCCTCCTCCTTAAGGATAGGGATAGCTCTCGGGACAGGTTCATAGTGGACTACTTCTTCGCTTGATGATAAAGTGGAAGACCTTGCCTTCTCCTCCTCCACTGTATGCGGCTCCTCCTTGAACACCACATCACGGCTCGCGATGATCTTCTTTGCCTCTTGGTCATATAGCTTGTAAGCCTTCTGCTCATCACTATAACCCAAGAAGATACATTTTCTGCTTTTTGGTTGTAACTTGTTTCTCTTCTCATCTGGAACATGTGCATAACATTCACATCCAAAAATTCTGAAATGTGAAACAGATGGTTTCTTACCAGTGTAAGCCTCATGAGGTGTTTTTCCCTTGAGAGCCTTTGTGTAGCTCCGATTTAGAATGTAGACTGCAGTATTAACAGCTTCAGCCCAAAAATGGTTAGGCAATCCCTTGCCCTTTAGCATGCATCTTGCCATCTCCACAATGGTACGATTCCTGCGTTCCACAACACCATTCTGCTGAGGTGTGTGAGGCGTCGTCAATTGACGCTTGATCCCTTTGCTCTTGCAAAAGCCTTCAAACTCCTTTGAGTTGAACTCACCACCACCATCTGTTCTAAATTTCTTCACACTTTTCCCTGTTTCATTCTCAACAAGTATTAGCCATTCTTTAAACTTACCAAAAGCTTGAGCCTTATCACGAAGGAAGTACACCCACATCTTCCTACTGTAGTCATCGACAATCAACATAAAATAAGAAGATCCCCCCAAGGCCTGTGTAGGCATCTTACCACACAAGTCAGCATGCACCAACTCTAGAGGAGCATGTGCTCTATTCTTGCTTTCTTGTGGAAATGCCTTTCTCTGTTGCTTGCCCATCATACAAGCTTCACATGGTTCCTTCAATTCAGTTATTGTAGGTAGGTGAGCAACCATACCTTGCTTTTGCATCTCCTTCAATACTGCAAATCCGATGTGTCCAAACCTTTCATGCCAAAGCTTACTTGTGCCCACTCCAGCGGTGGCTGTAAGAGCACTTAGCTCATACAGGTTGTTCCTTCTTTCTCCTTTGCCAACAATTGTGCCAGCACTATCAATAATTTCTGCACCTGTCTTCTTGAACCTCACTTCATGACCAAGATCAGTTATGGCAGCAACTGATAAGAGATTTCTCCTGATTTCGGGAACATACAACACATTTGAAAGCTTTTTGACTTCACCATTTGCAGCAACAAAAGAAATAGTACCTGTGCCCGCAGCAGGGCATTTAGCATCATTTCCAACCGTCACAGTGATGGATTCTTGTAGAGGCTGCATAGAACTGTATAGACCTTTCTTGTTGGTCATGTGACGGGAGGCCCCACTATCCAACACCCAAGAGTCAGTGGTAGATTCTTCTTGCGCCGAGGAGCACACTTCCTCAATGGTCGCCATGAATAATTCCAACTCTGCTTCAGCCGTATTGGCTGTCTCTTTCCCTTTAGTTTTAAGGGTACCATTCTTTTCATCTGCCTTCTTGACACGACAATCTGCAATTGCATGTCCTTTCTTCTTACAGTAGAAGCACTCTCCTTGAAACTTCTTCTTGCCGCCCTTTTTCTTTTTGTCACCATCATTTTTGGTGGAGGAAACACCTTTGCCTTTTGCATTGGCAGAGAATGCAGCATCTCCATTGTTGCTTCCTTCTCGGGCTTTCAGCCTCAACTCCTCCTCCATTAATAATGCACAAAACTCCTCAAAAGTCAAAGCTTGAGGTCTCACCTGAGTATTAAGGGCAGTTACTAGTCCATCAAACTTTTGTGGACAAATCCGAAGACACCTCCGAGCTAGCTCTTCGCTAGTCTTTTGTATCCCAGCGCCAGCCATCTGGTCGCGCAGATTCTTAATCCGAGTGATGAATGCTTCAACCGTCTCTCCTTCAGCAAACTTCTCCGCTGCTAGTTGATTCTCCAAGTTTTGAATCCTTGTTTGGTTTCGTGTTTCATACTGACTCCTTAGTACATTCCAAGCCTCTGACGCTTTGGTTGTATGCTGAATCAGAGTCAAAACACTGTCAGAACAGCTTGTAACTAAGGCACACAATGCATCTGCATTCCTTCGTTTCCAAGCTCGTAGAAGATCTGCATTCGGAGGAATCATCACACTAGGATTTGATGGGTCGGGGGTAGGCTGTGGTTCTGCGTCAGTCCCCAGCACAGTCTCCAGAAGCTCATAAGAATCAAGGATAGTTGTAATTTTGAACTTCCACAAGGTGTAGTTTGTACCATCTAACTTGCCTTCGCTGAAGGTTGGTGGACGAATCCTCAGTGTTTGAATAGCCGGTACAGCAGCACCACCTCCTGCACCGCTTCCTGATGCGCCAGAACTGCTTCCCGGAGTCGACATCGTTTCTCTTTGCTGTTGAAGCCTTTGCCTCTTGCACGCTCTCCGATCTCTAGAGCCCCCTGGGCTCTGATACCATGTAAAATATTACACGGCGCAGCGAACAGAATCTGAGAAAGAGATAGAGAGTACACAACAGATAAGAGAAGAATCAGTAAAATTCTTTAACTCCAAACAACTGATACAAAGATGGCTCTGTCCACCCGTGCGCTTCCACTGTGTGAAGCTTAGATGGCGATCTAGACAGAAGATAGGTGAAGAGCTTAAGGCTAGCTGGAACAACAACTCTGTCTGGGTGAAATATGAGTGTAAGATGGCTGCGAAGGGGTTTAGCTTTTATAGCCCGCGAAGGTCGTTAGGTCGGCCTGCTGACCGACCTACCATATGAGCCTCCACTAGTCGGCCAGGGAATATTCCAGGGAATATTCCCTTTACCATCGGGCCGGGGGCGCTGCCCCCGGACCCCCGCCAGGGGGGCCGCTGGCCCCCCTGGGACCCCCCAGCCAGGGGCCGCTTCCGCGGCCCCCGGACCCCACAATAGGGGCCCCTTTTAACTCCCTTACCACGCAACTCAATGCAATGTGCCTCGAGTTGCTACCAGCTTAACCACTCCGTCTAACCCAAAGATTAGACCCACAACAGTCACCTTTTTGCCATCCGGTCACATAGACCTCATCTGATATACAAGTCAGGACTCAACCAATGTCCGGGCTCACATTTGGCTTCTCCTCATAATGGGGGCCTTACAACTTTGAGCACCATGGATCATTGGCAGCACCTAATGAGGGTGGGGCATTGATCATATCTAACACAACACATGAACAATTCTGTGACAATTGCATAAGAAAGCAAAGATGTAAGGTATGTTGACTCAGGTGCATCAAACCACATGACAGGTCATGCAGAATGGATGGAGGATGCAAGAAAAATGGAAAACCCAGGATTTGTGGAGACTAGTGATGATATTGCACATCCTATTATGCAGATTGGAAAATTTTCTTTGTCTATGCAAGATGGGAAAAAGAAATACCTGTCAGATGTATTTCATGTCCCAAATATTACCAACAATCAGGTTTCTATTGGTCAAATGGTTGAGCAGGGCTTGCAGGTCAGATTTAATCCTCATGGATGCTTTGTTGAGGATATGAAAGATAAAGGTCGCTTGATAGCAAAAGGAAAGAAGAAGGGCAGAATGTTTACATTGGATGCAGACATGCCTGAATTAAGTGCAGCAATGTTTGCACATGGGACCGGTGTAGTTGCAGATATTGATATCTGGCATAAACGCATTGGTCATGTTAATGTACATCGACTCAAATCAATGCAGGCCAAAAATATTGTTGCAGAATTGCCTAAATCAAGGTTGCAGAAATGCATAAGGTATGTGAAGCCTGTCAATTTGGAAAACAGGCAAGGAAACCATTTCCTAGATATGTTCAAGAGAGTAAAAAGCGATTGGAATTAATCCACTCTGATGTGTGGACTACTAAAGCTGCATCTCTTGGAGGCTGTCATTATTTTGTCACTTTTATTGATGACTATAGCAGAAAATTTTGGGTGTATTTTTTGAAAAAGTAAAGTAAAGTTTTTGGGCATTTCAAAACTCTTAAAGCTATGGTTGAAAAAGAAACAGGCCTGCAAATAAAATGCCTAAGGTCTGATGGAGGGGGAGAGTACCTCTCAAATGAGTTTGCAAGGTTCCTGCAGGAGCATGGCATAAAGCAGCAATATTCATGCAGTTATACCCCACAACAAAATGGAATTGCAGAAAGGAAAAACATGCATATTGGAGAGGTATCTCGTGCAATGCTCAATGAAAAAGACCTGCCAGATTTTTATTGGGCTAAGGGAGTTGCTACAGCAGTCTACATAATGAACAGGACTCCCACTACAGCAATACATGGGATGACTCCAGAGGAGAGGTATATTGGTAGGAAACCGGATATTTCTCATTTGAAAATTTTTGGTTGCATTGCCTATGTTCATGTGCCAGATGAGTTGAGATCCAAGTTGGATCCAAAAGCTGAGAAGTGCATCTTTATTGGTTACTCTTTGCAGCAGAAAGGGTATAGATGCTATAACCCTTCTTCTCGTAAGTTTACAGTGAGTAGAGATGTTTTTTTTTATGAGATGAGTAGCTGGTATAAACCAATAAATGTGATTGATGATATAGATGCACAAAATGGTAATGCTGTACAGAATTCACAGCAGCAATCACAAAATATGAGTGGACCTGGAGCGTCCTCTAGCATTGGTTCACATTCTTCGCCATGGACAGAAGGGATTGAGATCAGGAGAATCTTCTCAAAGAAATGCAGATAATGGTATTCAGGTATCACGAAAAGGAAAAGAGAAGGTAGATCATCCCATGTTTGATATGAATGCAGGTCACTCTTATGTGGATGGTGAATCGAGTGGCTCAAAACAGAGCATTGATGATGAGTTGGATATTCCTTCTATTGTTACACCTGGAGTAAGGAAGATCGGGGATGTTTTGAGAGCACCTCGGAGTGAACCTACTTTGCGCAGGTCTACCAAAGTTACGTATCCTGTGGATAGGATGAAATATGATGGACTTACAACCATTCACTATGCCTATATGGTCAAAGTGATACAGGAACCAGAACCCACTTCTTTTGAGTAAGCCATGGAAAAAGAAAAATGAGAGAAATCCATGGATGAAGAAATGGATGCCTTGGAAGCAAATGCTACGTGGGAGTTGGTACCTTTGCCTAAAGGTAAGAATGCAATTGGCTGTAAGTGGGTTTATAAGGTGAAGCACAATGTAGATGGTTCTGTGAACAGATACAAGGCAAGATTAGTAGTCAACGGGTATGCACAAACATATGGCATTGATTATGAAGAAACATTCAGTCCGGTTGCAAGGATGGCAACCGTAAGAGCAGTCATTGCTATGGCTGCATCAAAGGAATGGTCTTTACATCAGATAGATGTAAAGAATGCCTTCTTGCACGGTGATTTGCAAGAAGAGGTCTATATGGAGCAGTCACCAGGTTATCTGCATGTTGTTCATCCTGAGTTTGTTTGCAGGTTGAAGAAAGCCTTGTATGGCTTGAAGCAAGCACCTAGAGCATGGTCTGACAAGATAGGACAGTATCCTATCACTATTGGCTTTCAGATTTCCAAGGCAGATTTTTCACTTTATGTGAGAAAAACAGAGAAAGGTATTATGCTACTTGTCATTTATGTTGATGATTTGATTATGACAGGTGATAGTGATGAAGATATCCTTCATGTGAAAATGCTATTGAAGCAAAAGTTTGAGATGAAGTATTTGGGAGAGCTGCGTTATTCCTTGGGCATTGAGGTGATTAGATCACCAAGTGGGATACAGCTCTTGCAGAGGTAGTATGGATTGGACATGCTATCCAAATATGGGATGACAGGCTGTAAGCCTATTTCAGTTCCGTTGGGGCAGAATGTGAAGCTGAGCGCAGATGCAGGTGAGCTTCTGGAAGACCCTACTATGTACAGACGCATAGTAGGAAGTTTGATTTATATGACTATTACCAGGCCAGATTTGAGCTATGCTGTTGGATTGGTAAGTCAGTTTATGCAGGCTCCAAGGAAACCACATTTGGATGCGACTAGATGCATACTCAGGCATGTGACGTCCACATTGCAGTATGGACTATTTTATGAGATTGGGATTCAGATATAGTTGCATGGATACACTGATGCTAATTGGACTAGTAGTATTTCTGATAGAGGATCTACCAGTGGATATGTGTTCTCTTTTGGGAGTGCTGCAGTCACTTGGAGCAGCAAGAAACAACCTATAGTTGCCTTGTCGAGCACAGAGGCTGAGTACAGGGGTGCAGCAATGGCTGCATGTGAGGTAGCTTGGTTGCATAAGCTACTTTATGATATGCATCGGTCTACAGATGGGCGAGTTGTCATTTATTATGACAACATGAGCAGTATACACTTGGCAAATAACCCAATCTATCATGCTAGAACAAAGCACATTGAGGTGCATTATCACTATGTGCGGGAGAGGGTTTACTAGGTCTTATTGATCTAGTTTATGTCAGCACAGAGGATCAGGTAGCTGACATATTTACGAAGGCATTGGACGCAGAGAATCTGTGCAAGTTCAGAGACCTGCTTGGTGTGCAGGAATTGGGATAGATCTCGAGGGGGAGTGTTGAGATATCGAGCTCCGCTTGTGATATGCGAGGATGACCGTTGTGCATTTATGTCACCGACTTGTCAGTTGCAGATGCGGTTGGTACACCGCCCATGAATAATAGCTAGATGATAGCTATCCTTATCTACTCTAGTTCGTGGTTCAGTTAGTATGCCACCTTAGTTAGTTGAGTTTGGTTTGAGACCCATATATAGGGTTCTTCTATTTCTATATACTTGACTTCTTTTTGGCTTACACAACTAAGAAGAGGAAAACTGTTTTTTAGCCTCCACCCTTGTATGTATTCCCCCATTGTGCAAGCAAGAAAGCTACAAGTGAGACTCCTTCCTTCTCTCCCACAATCTTGACATGGTATCAGAGCCTTGTTCGTGGTAAGGAGCTCAAGAAAGCAAGCCAGTTCGCGGTGTTTTGGTAAGAGGATCAGTACTTCCATTTTTGTGTTTTGGGAGCAAGTCTCTACAAGTAGCACAGCCGGAGAGTGCAAGAGTGCATTGTCTCAGATTGAGACACCCTTCGCGGTGAAGCAAGATGTCAGTATATTCTGCAAAAGTTTTCTGCACGCACTTAGGAAAAGCCCCAGTTTTATGCTGTGCGACCGCTGTTCTATAGGTCGGTGAAAAGTGACTGTAGAAATTGCATCGTATGCCTGTGCGCAGAGACATTGGGAGTTATGGAATCATCCTTGTTGCCTGTTGATGAAAAATCGTCACTAGGAAGTGAATATGTGGTCAAATACCACTTTCGTCAGTTTTGCAGATTTGCCCTTGTGAGGCTGAAGCTGTGTTCTTTGCAGTGACAGAATTTTTTGCAGTGTTCTGTAATGGCGTCTGATTCTCTTTCACAGATTGTCACTGAAAAGCTTGACAAGAACAACTTCCAAGCATGGAAGTTTAGAATGACGAATTTCCTTATGGGAAAAGGATATTGGGAATTTGTTGCAAGAAATGAAGAAGAACCAGTTCTTCCTGATGTTCCCAATCAACAGCGAATGCAGGCATTTAAAGCATGGCATGAGAGAGCCAGGAAAGTTTTGTACAGGCTGTCTATCAGCATTTCAGACTCTATGATTGTGCATATTCAAGATGCAAGTACACCAAAGGAGGCGTGGGATACTTTGTTAAAAATGTATAGCACAAATACACAAGCCATGAAAATGCAACTCAAGCAAAAGTTGCACAATGTCCAAAGAGAAAATATGAGCATCAATGACTACCACATAAAGGTGAAGAAGATTGCAGATGCACTTGCTTCCGTTGGGTCGCCAGTGGAAGATGATGATTTAGTTTCTGTGACCTTGAATGGTCTAGGAAAGGATTATGCACAGTTTCAAACATCCATTTCAGTTCATGAAAGATTTCCTGATTTTGAGGAGTTGATTGCTCTTCTAATTTCTGAGGAGCAGAGAAATGGTGGTGCATCTTCTTTAGGAGGAACTTCAAAAGAAGTTGTCTTCTACTCAAATGCTAGAAGAGGTAGAGGCAGAGGTAGAGGAGGCCCATCTAGAGGTCGTGGTAGAAATGAGAATATGCAGCAAACTCAAGAAAACCAGTCCTATGGAGGAGGACATGGTAACTCTAGAGGCAGGGGGAGCCAAAGAGGTCGTGGTGGATGGCAAAGAGGGCAAAATGCAAACAGCAATGTTGAATGCTACTACTATGGTAAAATGGGTCATATGGCTAAAGACTGTTATAAAAAGCAGAATGACATCATGAATGGAAAATTGCAACAAGGGAATTATGCATCTTCTAGTAGACAGGGTGATGACAGAAATGAGCATTTGTTTATGGTGCAGCACATGAACAATTCTGTGACAAGTGCAGAAGAAAGCAACGATGTATGGTATGTTGACTCAAGTGCATCAAACCACATGACAGGTCATGCAGAATGGATGGAGGATGCAAAAAAAATGGAAAACCCAGGATTTGTGGAGACTGGTGATGATATTGCACATCCTATTGTGCAGATTGGAAAATTTCCTTTGTCTATGCAGGATGGGAAAAAGAAATACCTATATGATGTATTTCATGTCCCGAATATCACCAAGAATCTGGTTTCTGTTGGTCAAATGGTTGAGCAGGGCTTGCAGGTCAGATTTAATCCTCATGGATGCGTTGTTGAGGATATGAAAGATAAAGTTCGCTTGATAGCAAAAGGAAAGAAGAAGGGAAGAATGTTTATATTGGATGCAGACATGCCTGATTTGAGTGCAGCAATGTTTGCACATGGGACCGGTGTAGTTGCAGATATTGATATCTGGCATAAACGCATTGGTCATGTTAATGTACAGCGATTTAAATCAATGCAGGCCCAAAATATTATTGCAGGATTGCCTAAATCAAGGTTGTAGAAATGCATAAGGTATGTGAAGCCTGTCAGTTTAGAAAACAGGCAAGGAAACCATTTCCTAGACATGTTCAAGAGAGTAAGAAGCCATTGGAATTAATCCACTCTGATGTGTGGACTACTAAAGCTGCATCTCTTGGAGGCTGTCATTATTTTGTCACTTTTATTGATGACTATAGCGAAAAAGTTTAGGTGTATTTTATGAAAAAGAAAAGTGAAGTTTTTGGGCATTTCAAAACTCTTAAAGCTATGGTTGAAAAAGAAACAGGCCTAGAAATAAAATGCCTAAGGTCAGATGGAGGGGGAGAGTACCTCTCAAATGAGTTTGCAAGGTTCCTGCAGGAGCATGGCATAAAGCAGCAATATTCATGCAGTCATGCCCCACAACAAAATGGAATTGCAGAAAGGAGAAACATGCATATTGGAGAGGTATCTCGTGCCATGCTCAATGAAAAAAACCTGCCAGATTTTTATTGGGCTAAGGGAGTTGCTACAGCAGTCTACATAATGAACAGGACTCCCACTGCAGCAATACATGGGATGACTCCAGAGGAGAGGTATACTGGTAGGAAACCGGATATTTCTCATTTGAAAATTTTTGGTTGCATTGCCTATGTTCATGTGCCAGATGAGTTGAGATCCATGTTGGATCCAAAAGCTGAGAAGTGCATCTTTATTGGTTACTCTTTGCAGCAGAAAGAGTATAGATGCTATAATCCTTCTACTCGTAAGTTTACAGTGAGCAGAGATGTTGTTTTTGATGAGATGAGTAGCTGGTATAAACCAATACATGTGATTGATGATGTAGATGCACAAAATGGTAATGCTGTACAGAATTCACAGCAACAGTCACAAAATATTAGTGGACCTGGAGCGTCCTCTAGCAGTGGTTCACATTCTTCGCCATGGACAGGTAGATTGAGATCAGGAGAATCTTCTCAAAGCAATGTAGATAATGGTATTCAGGTATCACGAAAAGGAAAAGAGAAGGTAGATCATCCCATGTTTGATATGAATGAAGGTCACTCTTATGTGGATGGTGAATCGAGTGGCTTAAAATAGAGCATTGATGATGAGTTGGATATTCCTTCTATTGTTACACCTGGAGTAAGGAAGATCGGGGATGTTTTGAGAGCACCTCGGAGTGAACTTGCTTTGCGTAGGTCTACCAAAGATACGTATCCTGTGGATAGGATGAAATATGATGGACTTACAGCCATTCACTATGCCTATATGGTCAAAGTGATACAGGAACCAGAACCCACTTCTTTTGAGTAAGCCATGGGAAAAGAAAAATGGGAGAAATCCATGGATGAAGAAATGGATGCCTTGGAAGCAAATGCTACATGGGAGTTGGTACCTTTGCCTAAAGGTAAGAATGCAATTGGCTGTAAGTGGGTTTATAAGGTGAAGCACAATGTAGATGGTTCTGTGAACAGATACAAGGTAAGATTAGTAGTCAACGGGTATGCACAAACATATGGCATTGATTACGAAGAAACATTGAGTCCGGTTGCAAGGATGGCAACCGTAAGAGCAGTCATTACTATGGCTGCATCAAAGGAATGGTCTTTACATCAAATGGATGTAAAGAATGCCTTCTTGCATGGTGATTTGCAAGAAGAGGTCTATATGGAGCAGCCACTAGGTTATGTGCATGTTGTTTATCCTGAGTTTGTTTGCAGGTTGAAGAAAGCCTTGTATGCCTTGAAGCAAGCACCTAGAGCATGGTCTGACAAGATAGGACAGTATCCTATCACTATTGGCTTTCAGATTTCCAAGGCAGATTTTTCACTTTATGTGAGAAAAACAGAGAAAGGTATTATGCTACTTGTCATTTATGTTGATGATTTGATTATGACAGGTGACAGTGATGAAGATATCCTTCATGTGAAAATGCTATTGAAGCAAAAGTTTGAGATGAAGGATTTGGGAGAGCTGCGTTATTTCTTGGGCATTGAGGTGATTAGATCACCAAGTGGGATACAGCTCTTGCAGAGGTAGTATGGATTGGACATGCTATCAAAATATGGGATGACAGGCTGTAAGCCTATTTCAATTCCTTTGGAGCAGAATGTGAAGCTGAGCGCAGATGCAGGTGAGCTTCTGGAAGACCCTACTATGTACAGATGCATAGTAGGAAGTTTGATTTATATGACTATTACCATGCCAGATTTGAGCTATGCTGTTGGATTAGTAAGTCAGTTTATGCAGGCTCCAAGGAAACCACATTTGGATGCGACTAGACACATCCTCAGGCATGTGAAGTCCACATTGCAGTATGGACTATTTTATGAGATTGGGATTCAGATATAGTTGCATGGATACACTGATGCTAATTGGGCTGGTAGTATTTCTGATAGACGATCTACGAGTGGATATGTGTTCTCTTTTGGGAGTGCTGCAGTCACTTGGAGCAGCAAGAAACAACCTACAGTTGCCTTGTCGAGCACAGAGGCTGAGTACAGGGGTGCAGCAATGGCTGCATGTGAGGTAGCTTGGTTGCATAAGCTACTTTATGATATGCATCGGTCTACAGATGGGCAAGTTGTCATTTATTGTGACAACATGAGCAGTATACACTTGGCAAATAACCCAATCTATCATGCTAGAACAAAGCACATTGAGGTGCATTATCACTATGTGCGGGAGAGGGTTTACTAGGTCTTATTGATCTAGTTTATGTCAGCATAGAGGATCAGGTAGCTGACATATTTACGAAGGCATTGGACGCAGAGAATCTGTACAAGTTCAGAGACCTGCTTGGTGTGCAGGAATTGGGATTGAGCTCGAGGGGGAGTGTTGAGATATCGAGCTCCACTTGTGATATGCGAGGGTGACCGTTGTGCATTTATGTCACCGACTTGTCAGTTGCAGATGTGGTTGGTACACCGCCCATGAATAATAGCTAGATGATAGCTATCCTTATCTACGCTAGTTCGTGGTTCAGTTAGTATGCCACCTTAGCTAGTTGAGTTTGGTTTGAGACCCATATATAGGGTTCTTCTATTTCTATATACTTGACTTCTTTTTGGCTTAGACAACTAAGAAGAGGAAAACTGTTTTTTAGCCTCCACCCTTGTATGTATTCCCCCATTGTGCAAGCAAGAAAGCTACAAGTGAGACTCCTTCCTTCTCTCCCACAATCTTGACATGGTATCAGAGCCTTGTTTGTGGTAAAGAGCTCAAGAAAGCAAGCCAGTTCGCAGTGTTCTGGTAAGAGGATTAGTGTTGCTTCCATTTTTGTGTTTTGGGAGCAAGTCTCTGCAAGTAGCATAGCCGGAGAGTGCAAGAGTGCATTCTCTCAGATTGAGACGCCCTTCGCGGTGAAGCAAGATGTTAGTATATTCTGCAAAAGTTTTCTGCACACACTCAGGAAAAGCCCCAGTTTTATGCTGTGCGACCGCTGTTCTATAGGTCGGTGAAAAGTGACTGTAGAAATTGCATCGTATGCCTGTGGCAGAGACATTGGGAGTTATAGAATCATCCTTGTTGCCTGTTGATGCAAAATCGTCACTAGGAAGTGAATATGTGGTCAAATACCACTTTCGTCAGTTTTGCAGATTTGCCCTTGTGAGGCTGAAGCTGTGTTCTTTGCAGTGACAGAATTTTTTGCAGTGTTCTGTAATGGCGTCTGATTCTCTTTCACAGATTGTCACTGAAAAGCTTGACAAGAACAACTTCCAAGCATGGAAGTTTAGAATGACGAATTTCCTTATGGGAAAAGGATATTGGGAATTTGTTGCAAGAAATGAAGAAGAACCAGTTCTTCCTGATGTTCCCAATCAACAGCGAATGCAGGCATTTAAAGCATGGCATGAGAGAGCCAGGAAAGTTTTGTACAGGCTGTCTATCAGCATTTCAGACTCTATGATTGTGCATATTCAAGATGCAAGTACACCAAAGGAGGCGTGGGATACTTTGTTAAAAATGTATAGCACAAATACACAAGCCATGAAAATGCAACTCAAGCAAAAGTTGCACAATGTCCAAAGAGAAAATATGAGCATCAATGACTACCACATAAAGGTGAAGAAGATTGCAGATGCACTTGCTTCCGTTGGGTCGCCAGTGGAAGATGATGATTTAGTTTCTGTGACCTTGAATGGTCTAGGAAAGGATTATGCACAGTTTCAAACATCCATTTCAGTTCATGAAAGATTTCCTGATTTTGAGGAGTTGATTGCTCTTCTAATTTCTGAGGAGCGTCTGAGGAGCGTCTGATTGTTCTGTAATGGCGTCTGATTCTCTTTCACAAATTGTCACTGAAAAGCTTGACAAGAACAACTTCCAAGCATGGAAGTTTAGAATGACGAATTTCCTTATGGGAAAAGGATATTGGGAATTTGTTGCAAGAAATGAAGAAGAACCAGTTCTTCCTGATGTTCCCAATCAACAGCGAATGCATGCATTTAAAGCATGGCATGAGAGAGCCAGGAAAGTTATGTACTGGCTGTCTATCAGCATTTCAGACTCTATGATTGTGCATATTCAAGATGCAAGTACACCAAAGGAGGCGTGGGATACTTTGTCAAAAATGTATACCAGAAATACACAAGCCATGAAAATGCAGCTCAAGCAAAAGTTGCACAATGTGCAAAGAGAAAATATGAGCATCAATGACTACCACATAAAGGTGAAGAAGATTGTAGATGCACTTGCTTCCGTTGGGTCGCCAATGGAATATGATGATTTAGTTTCTGTGACCTTGAATGGTCTAGGAAAGGATTATGCACAGTTTCGAACATCCATTTCAGTTCATGAAAGATTTCCTGATTTTGAGGAGTTGATTGCTCTTCTAATTTCTGAGAAGCAAAGAAATGGTGGTGGATCTTCTTTAGGAGGAACTTCAAAAGAAGTTGTCTTCTACTCAAATGCTGGAAGAGGTAGAGGCAGATGTAGAGGAGGCCCATCTAGAGGCCGTGGTAGAAATGAGAATATGCAGCAAACTCAAGAAAACCAGTCCTATGGAGGAGGACATGGTAACTCTAGAGGCAGGGGAGCCAAAGAGGTCGTGGTGGATGGCAAAGAGGGCAAAATGCAAACAGCAATGTTGAATGCTACTACTGTGGTAAAATGGGTCATATGGCTAAAGACTGCTATAAAAAGCAGAATGACATCATGAATGGAAAATTGCAACAAGGGAATTATGCATCTTCTAGTAGACAGGGTGATGATAGAAATGAGCATTTGTTTATGGTGCAGCACATGAACAATTCTGTGACAAGTGCAGAAGAAAGCAACGATGTATGGTATGTTGACTCAAGTGCATCAAACCACATGACAGGTCATGCAAAATGGATGGAGGATTCAAAAAAAATGGAAAACCCAGGATTTGTGGAGACTGGTGATGATATCGCACATCCTATTGTGCAGATTGGAAAATTTCCTTTGTCTATGCAGGATGGGAAAAAGAAATACCTATATGATGTATTTCATGTCCTGAATATCACCAAGAATCTGGTTTTTGTTGGTCAAATGGTTGAGCAGGGCTTGCAGGTCAGATTTAATCCTCATGGATGCTTTGTTGAGGATATGAAAGATAAAGTTCGCTTGATAGCAAAAGGAAAGAAGAAGGGAAGAATGTTTATATTGGATGCAGACATGCCTGATTTGAGTGCAGCAATGTTTGCACATGGGACCGGTGTAGTTGCAGATATTGATATCTGGCATAAACGCATTGGTCATGTTAATGTACAGCGATTTAAATCAATGCAGGCCCAAAATATTGTTGCAGGATTGCCTAAATCAAGGTTGCAGAAATGCATGAGGTATGTGAAGCATGTCAGTTTAGAAAACAGGCAAGGAAACCATTTCCTAGACATGTTGAAGAGAGTAAGAAGCCATTGGAATTAATCCACTCTGATGTGTGGACTACTAAAGCTGCATCTCTTGGAGGCTGTCATTATTTTGTCACTTTTATTGATGACTATAGCGAAAAAGTTTAGGTGTATTTTATGAAAAAGAAAAGTGAAGTTTTTGGGCATTTCAAAACTCTTAAAGCTATGTTTGAAAAAGAAACAGGCCTGCAAATAAAATGCCTAAGGTCAGATGGAGTGGGAGAGTACCTCTCAAATGAGTTTTCAAGGTTCCTGCAGGAGCATGACATAAAGCAGCAATATTCATGCAGTCATACCCCACAACAAAATGGAATTGCAGAAAGGAAAAACATGCATATTGGAGAGGTATCTCGTGCCATGCTCAATGAAAAAGACCTGCCAGATTTTTATTGGGCTAAGGGAGTTGCTACAGCATTCTACATAATGAACAGGACTCCCACTGGAGCAATACATGGGATGACTCCAGAGGAGATGTATACTGGTAGGAAACCGGATATTTCTCATTTGAAAATTTTTGGTTGCATTGCCTATGTTCATGTGCCAGATGAGTTGAGATCCAAGTTGGATCCAAAAGCTGAGAAGTGCATCTTTATTGGTTACTCTTTGCAGCAAAAAGGGTATAGATGCTATAACCCTTCTACTCTAAGTTTACAGTGAGCAGAGATGTTGTTTTTTATGAGATGAGTAGCTGGTATAAACCAATAGATGTGATTGATGATGTAGATGCACAAAATGGTAATGCTGTACAGAATTCACAGCAGCAGTCACAAAATATTAGTGGACCTGGAGCGTCCTCTAGCATTGGTTCACATTCTTCGCCATGGACAGGTAGATTGAGATCAAGAGAATCTTCTCAAAGCAATGCAGATAATGGTATTCAGGTATCACAAAAAGGAAAAGAGAAGGTAGATCATCCCATGTTTGATATGAATGCAGGTCACTCTTATGTGGATGGTGAATCGAGTGGCTCAAAACAGAGTATGGATGATGAGTTGGATATTCCTTCTATTGTTACACCTGGAGTAAGGAAGACTGGGGATGTTTTGAGAGCACCTCGGAGTGAACCTACTTTGCGCAGGTCTACCAAAGTTACGTATCCTATGGATAGGATGAAATATGATGGACTTACAGCCATTCACTATGCCTATATGGTCAAAGTGATACAGGAACCAGAACCCACTTCTTTTGAGTAAGCCATGGGAAAAGAAAAATGGGAGAAATCCATGGATGAAGAAATGGATGCCTTGGAAGCAAATGCTACATGGGAGTTGGTACCTTTGCCTAAAGGTAAGAATGCAATTGGCTGTAAGTGGGTTTATAAGGTGAAGCACAATGTAGATGGTTCTGTGAACAGATACAAGGCAAGATTAGTAGTCAAGGGGTATGCACAAACATATGGCATTGAAAAATGGAATCTATAAAGGAGCAAAACCAAAAGTTGCAAGCTAAGTATCAGGAATTTTCCATTAATAGTGGACTTGTCTACTACAGAACAAGGCTGTGTATACCAGCAAGCAAGTCACTTAAGCAGACGATATTGTGGAAAGCTCATGATTCTCCTTTCGTAAGACATCTTGGCTACGCTAAGACTCTTAATGTTGTTAGGAAGAGCTTCCATTGGGAGAGGCTCAAAGGTGACATTCTCAAATATGTCACTGAGTGTTTGTCTTGCCAACGTATCAAAGCCGAACATGTCATGATGCCAGGGAAACTGCAACCGCTTGACATTTCCCAAATGAAATGGGAATTCATCAGTATGGATTTTGTTGTAGGCCTACCCCAAGTCCAGGGAGGATACAACTCCATCATGGTTGTGGTTGACATGCTTACTAAGGTTGCACACCTTATTCTAGTAAAAACAAACTATAAAGCCTCAGACATTGCAAGATTGTTTATCAAAGAGATATTCAAGCTACATGGGTTACCCAGAAGAATCATTAGTGATCGTGATTCTCTATTCACATCACACTTCTGGAGAGCTATCTTTGAAGCTATTGGGACTCAACTCTATTTTAGTACCACCTACCATCCCCAAACAGATGGCCAAATAGAGCGAGTAAATCAAGTCATCGAAGATATGCTTAGGGCATAGTGATCTCGAGAGCCGAAGAGGTGGATTCAATACTTGCCTTTAGTAGAATTTGCATACAATGCTTTTTACTAGCAAAGCATTCAGATGACCCCTTTCCAAGCATTGTATGGTCATGACTGTCAAAGTCCCCTAAACTTTTCTGATCCAACCCTAAGGGTTGAAGCTTCAAGGCTAATGTTGGAAGAGATGGATGACCAAATTAAGTCAATAAGACAAGACGTACAAGCAGCTAAGGACAGACAAAAGGCATACGCGGATTTAAATCGTCAAGAAAGGGTCTTCGAAGAAGGAGACATGGTCTTCATTCGCGTACACCCTAAAAAGAGTTCTCTATCCTTAGGAGATTGCAAGAAGCTAAGTCCAAGGTATTGTGGGCCATACAAAATCCTCAAAAGCCTAGGACCTAATGCTTATAAACTGCAACTCCCTGAGAACCTAAAAGTTCATAATGTATTCCACATTAGCCTATTGAAAAAGTATGTACTTAATCCTAACCACGTACTTGACAACCAACAAGTTGTAATGCCTAGTCAAGGAGTCCTTGAACTAAGGCCTGACAGGATCTTAGATGTTAGGGAGAGACAATTAAGATCCAGAACCTTGAGAGAATGCCTCGTCTAGTGGAAAGACTATCCCGAAGAGGATGCCACTTGGGTAGATGTAGGCACACTCAACCATCAATATCCCCAGTTTATCTCGAGATGAGGACATCTCGATTCCTCTAAGGGGGAGAGAATGTAATATATCAAATGGAATAATGCAAAAAAAAAATTGTTTTCCCTCCCCAAAATCGACTGTTGTGCTGTAAGGGGAGGGAAATAGAATGGAGGACTAAGCTCCTTGGTGGAGCTCGGCACCTTCCACCGCCATGCACATTGACACATAAGGAGGGGGAGGATTCCCCTCCCCCCCATTTAAGAGAGGGGTTGCTGCCTCCATGAAGGGGGTGGAGAAGAGGACGTTGCCCAGAATCGCCTTACGAAGGAGCTGAAGTGAGGAGGAAGAGGCAGATGAGGAGGTTATCATTGAGAGTGCCGCTGCCTACAATCGTCGACCCCGGATCGCAGCGCCGCTTGCCCGTCGCCAACGCGGCGTTGAAATGCCCCCCTGCCACGTTGATGCATAGAAGCTTCTTAAAAGAAGCTTCTTAAGGGGGCTAATTAGCCCCCTTTCACCCCCCTCGTGTCCCCTTTTATTCCCCCCTTCCCCCCCCCCCCCCCCCATGGGTTTTTCAGACCCTTAAGTCCCATTTATTTTCACCCCCGTGTTCACACCCCCCCCGGTTTTATCTTCTTAAGGGCCTTTCACCCCCTTGTGTTGCCTTCATCTTTCCCCTCTGGGTTTTAAAACCCCTAAGGCCTTTTCACCCCCCGTGTCCACACCCCCCCTCGTGGTCTAAAATCCCTCCAAGATCCCCCTTCCTATACCTTTCACTCCCATGTCCAAAAATCTCCCAAGGCCCCCTTCTTATGCCTTTGGAACCACACACACACCCCCCCTCCCCAGTGTTTTAAGCCCCCTCATCCCATGGCTGTTGGAACCCATAATTTAAACCTTTCCTCCCCCGTATTTAACCCTTAAGTCCCTTTCTTTTGGGCTTGTTACTTCCCCCCCTCCCCCCCTCCCCCGTGTGTAAAACCCTATAGGGCCTTTTCCTTGGGCTTTGTAAGCCTTTCCCTCCCAAAAGAACTAAGACCTTAAAGGTCTTATTACCCCTCCTCGTGGTTAATCCTTGCCTTTCCAAAATACCCTTGGGACTTGGGTTTTTTTTTCCCTACTCGAAAAAGAGAAGAAGAGTATTGACACGCCAGGGAGCGACGGTGGAATTCCGAAAAAGAGTGTAAAGCTGCTTCCACATTCGAAGGACTACAATTGTGATGCCTCCTAAGAAAGTCCAAGGAGTAGCTGCGGGAGGGTCATCTCCTAGTATCCATGTGGATATCTTACCCAAAACCCAGGTTTTTTCTTCTTAATTTTATATTGTTGTAATTCAATCATGCAAGATGATGAATTGTTAGGGATAGGATATATTTTGTCCTATTTATTCACAACAAAGGAATTTAGTTTAATGGAACATGCAAAATAGATAAAGCATAAGCATAATTTTTTTTAAAAAATAGCTTTATGCATGGAAAATGCAAATCATGAAAGGACACTTACGATGCATAAACTCTATGAAATTATCATTGTTAACTGCATAACTTAGCAAGGAAAAGGTTGCTTATTTAGCATGAGTTTGTTCGCAAAGAAAAGGAAAGACTAGTTGGATTTAACCTAACCTCAAATCGATGAAGTATAAGATTGAAAAGTCAATTGACACGTAGATAACAAATCATACGGAAGTAATCTCGAAATTACCTTCTAGAGTTAACCAAATTAAAATGCTGCGAAATATTCGTTGGGAATGAGTTAAAATTCCAAGAAACGTCTATATCTTAAAAACTTGTCCACATTCCCTGAATGTAGGGTCAGTAAATTGTAACCAAAAAAGGAACTAGGGATTGTCCCTGAGATTCTTACAAGAATGAAGCTAAGAAACCCTAGGTCTAACAACGTCAGCTTAAAGAACCCAAAACAGATTGATTCGTGATTTCATTATCGCATAGTACGATGCTGCAATTGCACAGCAAGTACGAAGTCATATGGTCTTGTGATTGGATCACAAAAAGGAAGGCCGAATTCTCGCAACGAGGATGGCGGATCCTTATGCAAAGTTATCTTGCAAGAGGATGTGTACTTTGATATCCTCCTTGGTAAAGGAAGATTAGTTGGAGATTAAACTAGAAACTGAAGTACCCAATGAACTTTAGAGTTTGACCAAGTTGGGCTAATAAGGTACACCTTAACCCAGAATATAAGGGATCTTGCCAAGTTGCAAGACACCTCGGATCGAGTGCTGGATGCATTCAAAAGGAAGGATTCCTTCCTTAGCAGTTTGCCAACAACAAAATCGATCAATGGAAATATTTGTGCTTGCTAGAGATTCCTTAATTCCCTAATCTTGCAGAATCCATCAACAGCTAGATCTCTAGCTACAAAAGTATCTATGCCAAACAATACAATACTTGAGTTAACTAAAGAGGATGCATGCCATGATCCAGCCTACCAAAAAATGCTAAGGGAAATCTTTATCAAGGATTAGAACCAAAAGCTGCAAGCTAAGTATCATGAATTCTCTATCAATAGTGGACTTGTCTACTATAGAAGGAGGCTGTGTATACCGGCAAGCCAGTCACTTAAGCAGAAGATATTGTGGGAACCTCATCATTCCCCTTTCTCAAGACATCCTGGCTATGCCAAGACTCTCAATGCAGTTAGGAAGAGCTACCATTGGGAGAGGCTTAAAGGTGACGTTCTCAAATATGTCACCGAGTGTTTGTCTTGTCAACGTATCAAAGCCGAACATGTCAAGATGCCAGGGAAGCTGCAATTACTTGACATCCCCCAAATGAAGTGGGAATTCATCAATATGTATTTTGCTGTTGGCTTACCCCAAGTTCAGGGAGGATACAACTACATCATGGTTGTGGTTGACATGCTAACTAAGGTTGCACACCTTATTCCAGTAAATACAAACTATAAAGCCTCGGACATTGCAAGATTGTTTATCAAGGAGATATTCAAGATACATGGGCTACCGAGAAGAATCATTAGTGATAGTGATTCTCTCTTCACATCACACTTCTGGAAAGCTATCTTTGAAGCCATTGGGAATCAACTCTAATTTAGCAGAGCTTACCATCCCCAAACAGATGGCCAAACAGAGCGAGTCAATCAAGTCATCGAGGATATGCTTAGGGCATACTCATGTCGTGAGCCAGAAAGGTGGATTCAATACTTGCCTTTGGTTGAATTTGCCTACAATGCTTCTTACCAACAAAGCATTCAAATGACCCCTTTCCAAGTATTGTACGGTCATGATTGTCGAAGTCCCCTAAACTTCTCAGATCCAACCTTGAGGGTTGAAGCTTCAAGGCAGATGTTGGAAGAGATGGATGACCAAATAAAGTCAATAAGATAGGACATCCAAGCTGCCAAGGATAGACAGAAGGCATACGCGGATTTGAAGCATCAAGATAGAGTCTTCGGAGAAGGAGACATGGTCTTCATTCGTGTACGACCTAAGAAAAGTTCCCTATCCTTAGGAGATTGCAAGAAGCTAAGTCCAAGGTATTGTGGACCATACAAGATCCTCAAATGCCTAGGACCTAATGCTTATAGATTGCAACTCCCTGAGTACCTAAAAGTTCATAATGTATTCCATATCAGCCTATTGAAGAAGTATGTACCTAATCCTAACCATGTACTTGATGACCAACAAGTTGTAATGCCTAGTCAAGGAGTCCTTGAACTAAGGCCTGACAGGATCTTAGATGTTAGGGAGAGACAATTGAGATCCAGAACCTTGAGAGAATGACTCATCCAGTGGAAAGATTATCCCGAAGAGGATGCCACTTGGATAGATGAAAGAACTCTCAACCATCAATATCCCCAGTTTATCTTGAGATGAGAACATCTTGATTCCTCCAAGGGGGAGAGAATGTAACATGCTGTACTACCAATAGCACACGTGAACCCTCTTTATAGTTGTAAGGATAATTTATTTATTTTGATAAAGGTAATTTTTTCTAATTATTCCCCTCTCCTCCAACCAACTGTCGAGCTGGAGGAAGAGGGGAATAGCATGTGTAAGCAAGCTCTTTGCTGGAGCTTGCTTAGACTATGGAGCATGCACCTCGATGCGTGGGGGAGGGAGGATCTTATCCCCTTCCCTATTTAAACCAAGGGGGTGTGCAGGCTGAGGGGAGGCTAAGGGTAGTCGTGAGGGGAGCCATTATACTATCAACTTCTAACACAGAAGGAAAAGCTCGTCGACGCTGCCGTGAGCTGCCGCACCAGCCGCTGTCGCCGTCCGTCTACACACCACCACAGTGGCCCTGGCCGTCACCACGCTGCGCAAGGGGAGCCACCTCCCTCCACATGGCTCCACAGAAATCCCAAAAGCTTTGGAAGCTTCTTGGGGAAGCTTCCAAAGGCCTTAATAAGCCCCCCTTCATGTGGGCCTATTTAAATCCCTTTTCCCCCTCCTAAATTGCCATTAAAGATACCTTCATGTGGCCTATTAACCCTTCCATATAACCCCCCCCCTTTTCAAAAAAAATTTCCCTCGTAAGGGCCCCCTTAGGCCCCTTTTCCCCCCATGAAAAATTTCCCTTTTTAGGCCTTTCATACCACAAATTCCCTCATAAGGACTCCACAAGCCCCTTTTCCCCTCGACATTTGACTTGAAGGGTTTTCATGTGTTTTTTAAAAACCCTTCTTTTTCCCCCATACGCAATCCCCTATATCCAAAGGGATCTTCTACACCTTTTATTCCCCTTCCTTATGAGTCTTTAAAAAGGCCATTAAAGCCCTTTTCCGTGGCTTTAATGAGCCTTACTCACAGAGGGTTTTTAAAATACCCCCTTTTCGGGTTTTAAACCCTTTCCATGGTTTCTCCCTCCTCCACACACCCATCCCTTCAAAGAGCTTCTACGAAGGGAAGGAAAAGAAACTCATAAAGGACGATGGAATTTAAAAAGGAAGTTCGCAAAGCCGCATCCAAGAGGAAAAGGCTGCATTCGTGATGGCTCCTAAGAAAGCCCAAGGCGCAACCGTAGGAGGATCGTCTCCTAGCATCCACGTGGACATCTCCAACAAAATAAAGTGAGCAGAAGATTCATATGCGTCCCTAGCGAGTAGTTTTTGTGCATTCAAAGAACTGAACTTAGATTATTGTCCATATTTACAAAACGGAATTAAGATAATGCACTCCGTTTAAGCATGGAAGTATAAAATCATGTCGCATTATTTGGCCATATCTTCTTCGCAATGAGCCGTCATGGGAAGTGCTAAGAATCCATATGAAAGTGCAAGGCATGAAATGATTCCTAAGTTGCATAAATTGATCAATTATTGTTTTTCAACTGCATAATTATTAGTAAAAGGTTGCTTGTTTAGCATGAATCTTGTTCGCAAGTTATAGGATGATTAATTGGAATTAGGTTATGTAATGTATCCACTTGTATCTTCAGGACACGTCTTAGCAGTCCATTAGAAAGGATGTCTAGAAAGCTCCGCTCGGCACTCCCATGGAATGTTACGGGATTTGTGATCTAGGGATTTCCACGTCTGCCACATAGCGGAAGTATTCCAACCATTCCCACTTAGGATCGACCTGAATTTGGGTTTTCCTTATTGGTCATTTCCTAACAGCAACTAGCGTCTTAGCAGTCCATTGGAAAGGTCGCAACCATCACCGAGATAGAGGATGATGAGGAAGATGTTGCTCTAGCTTATTTACGAATCATGGCCATAGCCCAAGAGGCATGTTCTTTTGATGCTTTGATTGATGAGGGAGCTAACTTCAATATCCTAACCCATGTTCATTGGACCCTCATTGGTCAACCATAGTTGAAGCCAACTAACGCTAAACTTAGCCCATTTGGGGGGCGAATCCTATGCACTCATTGGGAAGTGCCAAGTCGTTGTCTCTATTGAGTCTAAAAGTTTACCAACCATCTTCTATGTGTTGCCCAACATGAAGGAGACAGGCAAGGCATCGTTGCAAGGGCGCACTTTCAAAAAACAAACCCATTGTTACGTCAATTACAACTTGCAACGTATCCACCTCGCCATAGGTGAAAACTTTCAACAAGGACAATGCGGATCACTCCAAGACCACCACTCCACCAACAGAGAAGACCATGCCAAAGGCTAAGAAGGGGGGTCGTGATGTGTCACACGCCACTCAGCTCACAACCCACCAAACCCACTCCTAAGGGTAAGCAACCTACATTTCAATGGATACCTAAACATCAAGGCAAGCCTTCCCACAATAAGCAAACGCGACCCCATAGACCTAGGATCTCTCATGCAAAGCCTAGAAAGCAGCCTAGATGCCAAAGCTATAAATGCACCCTTAAGCCGTGATGGGTCCCCATAACCCTATTACGTGCTCAAGGATACTATGAGGGAAACAGTTGGATCTAGGTGCCCAAGCCATCAGTCCTTAAGAACAAACCTCATACACATCTTGTGGCCACACCTGCTTCAAGCAGCGCGTTCACTAAACAACCAACCATACCTAAGACCGAAGCAGTCAGATCTATGATAACCATAAAGGCCGAATCCCCAAAACCTAAGCCCATCTATCGGCCAAAGCTACAACTCGCTGGTCTAAATCAGCCACTCTTGATGCCAGAGCAAAGTCTCTAGAGCAATCAGTCCCATGCAGCCTAAACCCACTATGTCTCTCGAGATCTCACAAACCCATCAACTTACACAGCAACTAGATGTCCCGCAATCATCTAATGCAACCGACTCTTGCATGCTCAAAGCAGTTCACGATGAAGGTTGCACGCCTTCCAAGCCGCAGGACACACAAATAACCTTCCAGGTGGATGCTCATCCCAAGGAGAAATCTAGCAAAACATCATCGCTAATTCATCCATCTAGTTCTGTTCCACCGCAACCACCAGCAAGTCTTCGGCCTTCATATGAGCAATGCTCATTTCTTGCTATGGCTAAGGATCTTGCTGCCAATTCAGGTGATGACTTGGTTACTTGCATTAGAATGTTGGGCAGCACATTCATGACCTTCGCCTGAAGTTATGAGCGGCTAGACCTTGGCCTTCTTGATGAGCCACTTGCTTCTAAAGTATGTGCTTTACCATGCACCTGGGAAGAGTACGAGCTCATGACCATCTAATTCCCCAAGGTTGTAGCTGAGCTTATCGCTAGCGGTGAAGTCTCAAAGGAGCAAGTAATCATCTGTAGGATGCTGACCTTATACTGAAAGCCTGTCGACTCTGCACCAATCCAAGAGCTTGAAGAACTCCTGATCCTTGCAAACTCTACCTCTTTATTCTTACAGCAATGGTACGCCTTACACCTCCAATGGGAGTGAAAAGGTTGCCAAATTATGACAAATGCCAAGCAGAGACGTGCAATCAAGGCTACAGAATATGGCCCCACGTATGTAGCTCCTACTCCTTTTAGGGTTATGGCTATCCTACGTAATAAACTACTTGAAGACCACTTATTGGCCCATCCTTATATCGACCAAGTCCTTACAGAAGAAGAGCTACACATTGCTAGCTGCCTCAAATTTGGCGATGTGCTACATGATGTCCTAACGTGTATCACGCAAGCATCCATTAGACTGCATGAACTTGACCGTCATGCCCAATTGGAATACAACCCAAATTTCTACCAATGGTGGCTGTTGTCAAATTAAACACATCACGTTGTGCTTTAATGCCCTTGCCTCATCCTATTCAATCCTAGGAAGCGTGCTTTAATGTCCATCTGTGGTGCATACTTAAGAAGTGAGACAAATTTAGAATAGTATGCGACCAGCGTGAGCCCCAGCTGTTTTAGCTCATAGAACTCATTCATTTTCTGCGTGTGTTATGCATGTGGTAAATATCTTCCCTCCACGGCTTTCTTCATCTTCTCCCAAGTAACGGATCCCTCCGCGATCCCTTGATCCCTACACCATTGCTTCCACCAAAGCCTGGCTTCGCCGGTGAGCTTCAGCTTGGTGAGCATAGCCTGATTGGCAGGTGCAATACCAGCTGCTTCAAAGTAATCCTCCATGGATTCGATCCAAATTTCAGCATCAGCTTTGACGGACCTGCCTCTCCTGTCAAACTTGGGTGGCTTGATCTGCTTGAGAAGAAAATTCTTCTCATGGATTACATCAGTACTTGATGTAGTAGGCGAACTAGGAACCTATACCTGGGGTTGTACCTGGACAAAGGTTTCTTAACGTCATTATACGATAAACGTTATTGATTTATATTACATCTTCAATTCCGCTATCACGTAAGCAATGTAGCTACTTAAATTTTTATCAATTCTCATGCACAATCAGACATTGATAAAAAGAAGTCTTATTTGTATTTATATGGGCATAGCCCTTTCGGAATACAACATTTCTTACGATGATAAGCCAACTGTTACATTTAGTTTGGGGAGAACAACGTTGTATTACATTTATCTACAGGAATTGTATAATAGTATGGTTTCAGGTCATGGATCTTTAGGAATCGATAAATCATTGGAAGTTTAGGGTATCCTTTCCTTTGGAACCCATTCTTTTCATGGCACCATAACACTTTAATCCTGTTGGTGGGGATTACACGGGTTACTTGCTCATATACATATGAGTTCATCTCAACCCTCTGACCTAGAATATGTAAAGTTGAGTTTACGTGAGCTTCCACAAAAATAAACAGCTTCACAACTTTCAAGTCTTCCAACCACTTGATCCTTTTTAGGTTGGTTTGTAGGTAAGCAAACCGGTGGGCGGCTATATAGTAGATTCCTAAAGCACCGGTCCATCTTCATTCCATGTACAAAGGTGATGGATTATAGATTTGTTCTAGGATGTTCATCATCTCAACCCTTTGTCGATAATGTGGAGAATGCATTGCAGTCATAAACATGACTTGAAATACTAAGAACTTGTTCCACGCTTCGTAATTCTGCAAGATAGCATTGAAAGTAAGAAAATGTTTGGACAGCAACATTTTCTTTACTTCATCTTATTAATATTTGATAAAAACAATTCCGTTGTTGGTCGACGCCGATTCCAACTGTAACGTATCCACTTGTATCTTCAGGACATGTCTTAGCAGTCCATTGGAAAGGATGTCTAGAAAGATCCACCCGACACTCCCATGGAATGTTAGGAGATTTGCGATCTAGGGCTTTCCACATCTGCCATGTAGCGGAAGTATTCCAGCCATTCTCACTTAGGATCAACCTGAATTTAAGTTTTCCTTATTGGTCGTTTCCTAATGGCAACTAGCATTAGACCCAAGCGAACTACTTTACGCAGAAACGCCAAGTCCGAAGTGGATTCACGCTGCACTTCGTTCAAGGAGAATGGGAAACAAGAGGGATGCAAAGCTCAACCTCTCTGCCATAAGGCATAGTCCCATTCCGTTCCCCTAAAACATCGTAAGTTGGGTTCAATCATAACCCTAGGTCAATGCTTTTGTTGTTCGTGTTCTTTGACGATCTTCCTACTGTCCATCGTGATTCGAGAAAAGTTCTTGGCCAACCGGGACCACCCATCCGTAGGACGGACCTATGGCCCATCCTCCGCACTTTCCTCGGGAAGTTTTAGTTATTTAATTACCTAACACATTAGTTGGACATATAACAATTAGCTTCTTTAATTAACCCGTTAGGCACTGGTTCTTTCGTGTAATCTTATCACTTGACATAGAAAAACAATATCAGACAATTTTCTTATTAATAGGTTATCATATTTATCTTTGAAATACAAAGAGTCAAGCCCGTAGGCTTATCCACAATCCGCCCGAAGGCTATCCAACAATCCACAGGGATCACCAATCCAAGTTACCGCATGTAGACTAGTATGTGGGCCTCGAGATCGAATCCCGAGTCACGTTAGCTGCTTGTGCAGGGCTTGGAAAGCGAGGGATTTACGGCCAGAGCCCCCTTGGCACCCAAGCGTCCTCCTGCTCCAAGTAGCGCTCAACGAAGAGACCTCTCATGGCGGGTTTGGTCCATTTTTCCAGCGCGGTCAACAACCCCCTTGGTTAGGGTTAGGCAGGCAGTCGGGGGTAATTGAAGCTACCTCTCCCTTCAGGCCTTCAACCTGAAGTATAGATATCCATTTATCTTTTAATTCATTGATCAAACAAAGCCAAATAGTGCTCTAAAATCTGTAGCAAGCACAAACATTTCCATTGATCATTTTTTTTGGCAAACTGCTAAGGAATGAATCCTTCCTTTCGAATGTGTCAGCACTCGATCCGGGATGACTTGCAATTTAGCAAGATCCCATATATCCTGGGTTAGGGCGTACCCTAATAACCCGGCTTGGTCAAACCTTAAGTTCATCGGTTATTTCACTTTATCGGCTGGACTTTAGTTTTCAATCAATCTTCTTTACTAAAGAAAGATACTAAATTAGGATGATTATTCAACCTCTTGCAAGATAACTTGTGTAAGGACTTGCCAACCTTGTTGGGAGAATTTGGACATTCCCTTGTGATCCAATCACAAGATCATATGACTCCACACTTGCTGCACAAGTGTCGCATCGAACTATGAGACTTATTCTACTCATTGAACGGAGTCACGAAACAATCTGCTCTTGATTACGTTAGGCTGACGTCATCAGTCCTAGAGTTTCAAGTTCCATCTCGCAAGGGACAAACCCTAGTTTACTTTACCATTACATTTCATTGTCCCTACATTCAGTGAATGTGGGCAAGTATTAAAGGTATAGGCATTTCTTGGAATTTAACTCATTCCAAACGAGTACTCCATGGTTTAGGTGTTTTAGGTTTATACCAAATTTTTTAACTCTAGAAAATAATTACGTGATCATTTCTACATGACTTGTTGTCTATGCGTAAATTGATTTTTCAACCCTAACTTATCGGTTTGAGGTCATGCATAGGTTAGGTTAACTCCAACTAATCTTCCTTTACTTTGTGAACAAAATTCATGCTAAACAAGCAACCTTTTACTTGATAATTTATGCAGTTGACAAACGATAATTTCCTAGAGTTTATGCATCGTAAGAATCATTTCATGCTTTGCACTTTCCACGATGATTCATTGTGAAGAGGATATGGGTTAATAGTGCGATATGTAGTTTATACATCTAGTCTTTAAATGAAGTATACTATTTTAATGGACAATAATCTAATTTTTAATTCATTTCAATGCGTAAAGCTATTTGCTAGAAACGTATTTATGCTTTCTTTATTTTGCATGTTTCATTAAAAGTATTAATGACTAAGTTCCTCCGTTGTGAGCATTTAGGACAAAAATATATCCTATATCCAACAATTTATCTTGCATGATTGAATTTCAACATTACCAAATAAAAATTAGGAAGGAAAACCTGGGCTTGGAGTGAGATGTCCACGTGGATGCTGGGAGACGACCCTCCTGCGGCTACACCTTGGGTTTTCTTGGGAGGCATTGCGAGTGTAGCCTTCCCGTCGTAGATGCTGCTTTTGCAAATTTCCTTCTTAATTTCCACCGTCCTTTACAAGTTTCTTTTGCTTCCCTTCATGGAGACTCTTTGAAGGGATGGGTGTGTGGAAGAGAGAAGAGCCACGGAAAGGGTTCTAAAATCAGGAAAGGGGGTATTGTGGAAATCCTCCCCGAGTAGGGCTCGTTTTTACATGGGAAAAAGGGCTTGAGGGGTTCAAGGGGGGAAATTCGAGGAGGGGAAAGAAAAAGGGTTAAGGGGGCCCTTAGGAGGAATTCCAAGGGGTGGACTTAAGGCTATAAGAAAAAGGGCCTAAGGGGGGGGAATTTAAAAACGAGAGGGTGGAAGAAAGGCCCTTTAGGGGTAACCTTTTTTGGGGGGAAAAGGCCCTAAGGGGGAAACTCCAAGGGGGGAAAATTAGCCTTAAAGGCTTTAAGTAAGGGCCTAAGAACCCTTTGGGAAAATTTGGAGGGAAGGGGTTTCAAGAGGCCACGGGAAGGGGCCCTAGGGAGGGTTTTCAGACACGGGGGGGGGGGGGGGGGGAAGGGGTTGTTCCAACAACCATGGGAAGGGGGCTAAGGGGAGAAAAGGGGGCTTATGAGCTTCAAAGGGACATTCGAGGGGAATAGTAATCCCAAGCCCACAGGAAGGGGGGCTTAGGGAGGTTTAAACACGGGGGTGATTCCAAAGCCCAAGGGAATGGCTTAAGGGGGGAAAGGGGGCTTAAGAGGCCCCTTAGAAGCTTTAAAGCTTCTGAAGACACGTGGGCAGGGGGGGAAAAGAAAATGGCTCCCCCAGGATACGACAGCTAGGACAGCGTGGCCTATGGTATCAAGTGGCAGTGACGGGTGGCGTAAATCAGCGGCTCCTCCTTGGCTCAGGCGTCCCTCCTCTCTCCCTCAAGCGGCACAAGCGCAGTCCTCCTTGGCTTCTCCCTTCCTCAAAGCCTTCACTCTCTCATGGCAGCAACACTCTATTTTTGTTCCTCTTGATCTTTGCCCCCTAGTGATTTAAATAGGGGGAGGGAGAGGTTTCTCCCTCCCCTACGCGGCAGCATGCATGGCTATGGCTCCTACATGAGCTCCAGCGTGATGCTTCATCGTGGCTTCCCTCCCTCCCCTCTAGTGTGACGTCGGCTGGGGGAGAAAGAGGGGATAATTTTTTTTAAAAAAATCCCTTAACCAAATCAAATATCCTTTGTAGAGGTGGTTTACGCGTGGAATTCGGGATGTTACATTCTCTCCCCCTTAGAGGAATTGAGATGTCCTCATCTCAAGATAAACTGGGGATATGGATGGTTGAGAGTGCCTTCATCTATATAAGTGGCATCCTCTTCGGGATAATCTTTCCACTGGACGAGTCATTCTCTCAAGGTTCTGGATCTCAATTGATTCTCCCTAACATTTAGGATCCTGTCACGCCTTAGTTCAAGGACTCCTTGACTAGGCATTACAACTTGTTGGTCATCAAGTACATGGTTAGGATTAGGTACATACTTTTTCAATAGGCTGATATGGAATACATTATGAACCTTTAGGTTCTTAGGGAGTTGCAATCTATAAGCATTAGGTCCTAGGCATTTGAGGATCTTATACGATCCACAATGGACTTAGCTTCTTGCAATCTCCTAAGGATAGGGAACTCTTCTTTGGGCATACGCGAATGAAGACCATGTCTCCTTCTTTGAAGATTCTATCTTGATGCTTCAAATCTGCATATACCTTTTGTCTATCCTTGGCAGCTTGGATATTCTGTCTTATTGACTTTATTTGGTCATCCATCTCTTCCAACATCTTCCTTGAAGCTTCAACCCTTAAGGTTGGATCTGAGAAGTTTAGGGGACTTTGACAGTCATGACCATACAATGCTTGGAAAGGGGTCATCTGAATGCTTTGTTGGTAAGAAGCATTGTAGGAAAATTCACCCAAAGGCAAGTATTGAATCCACCTCTTCGGCTCTCCACAGCAGTATGCCCTAAGCATATCCTCGATGGCTTGATTTACTCGCTCTGTTTGGCCATCCATTTGGGGATGGTAAACGGTGCTAAAGTAGAGTTGAGTCCCAATGGCTTCAAAGATAGCTCTCCAGAAGTGTGACGTGAAGAGAGAATCACGATTACTAATGATTCTTCTGGGTAAACCGTGTAGCTTGAATATCTCCTTGATAAATAATCTTGCAATGTCTAAGGCCTTATAGTTTGTCTTTACTGGAATAAGGTGTGCAACCTTAGTAATCATGTCGAACACAACCATGGTGGAGTTGTATCCTCCCTGAACTTGGGGTAGGCCTACAATAAAATCCATACTGATGAATTCCCATTTCATTTGGGGAATGTCAAGCCGTTGCATCTTCCCTGGCATCTTCACATGTTCGGCTTTGATACATTGACAAGACAAACACTTGGTGACATATTTGATAACGTCACCTTTGAGCTTCTCCCAATGGTAGCTCTTCCTAACTACATTAAGAGTCTTGGCATAGCCAGGGTGTCCTGCAAAAGGGAAATCATGAGCGTCCCACAATATCTTCTGCTTAATTGACTGGCTTGCTGGTATACACAGCCTTGTTCTATAGTAGACAAGTCCACTATTGATAGAAAATTCATGATACTTAGCTTGCAGCTTTTGATTATGATCCTTAATAGAGATCTCCCTTAGCATTGTTTGGTAGGCCGGATCATGGCATGCATCCTCTCTAGCTAACTCAAGTATAGGGTTGTTTGGCATAAATACTTTTGTAGCTAGAGATCTGACTGTTGATGGATTTTGCAAGATTAGGGAATTAAAGAATGCCGTGCGACTAAGTGCATCGGCAACTACATTCTCTTTTCGTGGTCGGTACTTGATTTCAAAGTCATATTCCTCCAGTACTTCAATCCACCGAAGTTGCCTCATGTTGAGATCGTTCTGGGTAAAGATCCATTTGAGACTCTTATGGTCAGTTATTAGTGTAAACTTGTTACCCAACAGGTAGTGTCTCCAAAGCTTTAGAGCGTGGATGACAGCTAGCAATTCCAGATCATGTGTAGCATAATTCTTCTCATGACTTTTTAATTTCCTTGAAGAGTATGCTATAGGATGACCTTCCTGCATGAGCACACATCCCAAGGTAAGTGTGCTAGCATAAGTTACTACCTCGAACTCCTTATTGAGGTCGCGAAGTTTTAGGATAGGTGTTGATACCAAACTTTGATTCACAATCTGTCGAAGTTATTTTGTTCGGGAGTTGACCATGCAATGGAAGTTTGCTTCTTCAGTAAGTCCGTCAAAGGTGCTGCAATCAAAGCATAGTTTTTAATGAAAACCCTATACCATCCTATCAATCCAAGAAAGCTGCGTATTTCTTTGACAGATGTTGGTATTGGCCATTCTAGCACATCTCTGACCTTGGCTGGGTCCACTGAGATTCTCTCTACTGATACTATGAATCCCAGATATTCAATCTGGTGTTTGAAGAATGCACACTTCTTCATCTTAGCATACAGCTTATGTGACCTCATTGTCTCAAGGATAATCCAAAGTTGGGGTTCATGATCTTCTTCTTGTTTGGAATAGACTAAAGTGTTGTCAAAGAAGACAAGCACGAAGTCATCAAGATATGGCCTAACGATATCTTGCATTAACCTGTTGAAAGTGGCAGGTGCATTCGTAAGCCGGAATGACATAACTAGGAACTGAAAGTGCCCATATCTTGTATTGAAGGGCGTCTTAGGGATATCTTCTTCCTTGATCCTTATCTCATAGTAACCTGATCTAAGATCAATCTTGGAGACGATCAAGAAGCTCATTTATTCTAGGAATAGGGTACTTATTCTTGACCTTTGCTTGATTCAACCCTCGGTAATCAATACATAGTCGAAGTGTTCCATCTTTCTTTATCTGGAACAGTACTGGAGCTCCCCATGGTGAACTACTAGGCTGGATGTAACCCTAATCTAGTAGTTGCTTGAGTTGTTCCTTCAGCTCAATTGCTTCTTGTATGGACATCCCATAAAGCCTCTTTGCAATTGGCGCAACTCCTGGTACTAACTTAATCTCATGATCCACTTCTCTTCGAGGCGGGAGTTCTGTCAACTCTTTAGGGAATACGTTCGCGTATTCCTTTAGCCATGAAGGTCCCTCACTAGACTCTTTCTTCTAATCTAACTTGTTGAGTTTGATCAAGTAGACAGGTAATCCTTTCCTAACTCCTTTTATGATCCGAGATGCTTTGCCCAGTCAAATTTTTGGCACTCCAGCCTCACCTTGGATTGTGACTAATTCCCTTTCAGAGTTTCGAAAGGAAACTTGACCCTTTCCACAATCAATGTGGGCGTCCATAGGCTTAAGCCAATCCATTCCGAGTAGACACTCATGGATACCTAGATTCATGACTCTGAATTTAACTGAAGTCTTCTTTCCTCCCAGAAAGAATTCCACCTTAGCAGTTTGCCTGGTACAAGTAACCTCACGACCATTTGCCAATTCCACAAGCAAGGTAGGTGCTTCTACTGTGGCTATTCTAATCTTTTTGCACAAGTTGGTGAGATAAAGGAATGTGTACTGCCACAATCAATCAAGGTCTTGAAACTTTTACCTTGATAGTCCAACGGTGTCTGAATCACCGAGAATTGGCGATTCGTCCCTTTCTTGTATAGAGCGGCATGAACTATCGCCCTTTCAAACTCTGCTTCCATGGTCGGATCTTCTTCTTCTTCTTCTTTGTACATTTTCCTATTGGCAATGCATGCGGTTCTTCCTCTTCCTCAGGTAGCAGCTCCTTGACCACGGCCTGTTCCTTGGAAAGGAGCTTGGCGATGTCCACCTCCAAGTTTGGAACATTGCCTTTGAAATGACCGGGCTCGTTGCAATGGAAACAATGGAGATTTTGGCCATTACTTTGAGTAGGAACAAAGTTGTTGACATTGTTAGTCCTTGCTTTCTTTCTTTGTCCTTGAGTATGACCTTGAACTCTCTTCTTTGAGGTCTGAATGCTCCTTTGTTCAGGTCATTGTAAGACCAAGTTTTGTTACCCCTTGATCTAGCCTGCACCTCCTGAATTATAGGCGCCGCTCGAATGAGTGCATCCGAAAGATCTGATGGACGCATAGACTCGAGACGGGTACTTACTAGTGGATTTAAACTAGTACAAAATTTGGACACCTGCTATGTCATGTCCATCTGTGGTGAATACTTAAGAAGTGAGACAAATTTAGAATAGTATGCGACAAGCATTAGCCCCAGCTATTTTAGCTTGTAGAACTCATTCATTTTCTGCGTGCGATATGTAGGTGGTAAATGTCTTCCCTGCACGGCTTTCTTCAGCTTCTCCTAGGTAACGGATCCCTCCGCGATCCCTTGATCCCTGCACCATTGCTTCCACCAAAGCCTAGCTTCGTCGGTGAACTTCAGCTTGGCGAGCACAGCCTAATTGGCCGGTGCAGTACCGGCCGCTTCAAAGTAATCCTCCATGGATTCAATCCAAATTTCAGCATTAGCTTGGACGGACCTGCCTCTCCCATCAAACTCGGGCGGCTTGATCTACTTGAGAAGAAAATTATTCTCCTAGATTACATCAGTACTTGATATAGGAGGCGAACTAAGAACTTGTACCTGGGGTTGTGCCTCGATAAAGGTTTTTTAATGTCATTATACGATAAACGTTATTGACTTATATTACATCTTCAATTTTGCTATCACGTAAGCAATGTAGCTACTTAACTTTTTATCGATTCTCATGCACAATCAGACATTGATAAAAAGAAGTCTTATTTGTATTTATATGGGCATAGCCCTTTCGGAATACAACATTTCTTGCGATGATAAGCCAACAGTTACATTTAGTTTGGGGAGAACAACATTGTATTACATTTATCTACAGGAACTGTATAATAGTATGGTTTTGGGTCATGGATCTTCAGGAATTGGTAAATCATTGGAAGTTCAGGGTATCCTTTCCTTTGGAACCCATTCTTTTCATGGCGCCCTAACACTTTAATCCTGTCGGCGGGGATTACACGGGTTACTAGCTCATATACATATGAGTTCATCTCAACCCTCCAACCTCGAATATGTAAAGTTGAGTTTACGTGAGCTTCCACAAAAATGAATAGCTTCATGACTTTGAAGTCTTCCAATCACTTGATCCTTTTTAGGTTGGTTTGTAGGTAAGCAAACTGGTGGGCGGCTATATAGTAGATTCTTGAAGCACCCGTCCATCTTCGTTCCATGTACAAAGGTGATGGATTATAGATTTGTTCTAGGATGTTCATCATCTCAACCCTTTGTTGATAATGCAGAGAATGCATTGCAATCATAAACATGACTCGAAATACTAAGAACTTGTTCCACACTTCGTAATTCTACAAGACAGCATTGAAAGTAAGAAAATGTTTGGACATCTTGCTTTACTTCATCTTATTAAGATTTTATAGAAACAATTCCGTTGTTGGTCGGCTCTGATTCCACTGTAATGTGTCCACTTGTATCTTCAGGACACGTCTTAGCAGTCCATTGGAAAGGATGTCTAGAAAGCTCCGCCCGGCACTCCCATGGAATGTTACGAGATTTGCGATCTAGGGCACGTAGATTAAGTATTCCGACCGTTCCCACTTAGGATCGACCTAAATTTGGGTTTTCCTTATTAGTCATTTTCTAACGGCAACTAGCATCAGACCCAAGCGAACTACTTTACGCAGAAATGCCAGGTCCGAAGTGGATTCATGCTACACTTGGTTCAAGGAGAATGGGAAACGAGAGGGATGCAAAGCTCAACCTCTCTGCCATAAGGCATAGTCCCATTCCATTTCCTTAAAACAACGTAAATCGGGTTCAATCATAACTCTAGGTCAACGCTTTTGTTGTTCGTGTTCTTTGACGATCTTCTTGCTGTCCATCGTGATTTGAGAAAAGTTCCCGACCAACCGGGACCACCCATCCATAGGACGGACCTATGGCCCATCCTCCGCACTTTCCTCGGGTTGTTTTAGTTATTTAATTACCTAACACATTAGTTGGACATGTAACAATCAACCTCTTTAATTAACCCGTTAGGCACTGGTTCTTTCACGTAATCTTATCACTTGACATAGAAAAACAATATTATACAATTTCCTTATTAACATGTTATCATATTTATCTTTGAAATATAAAGAGTCTAGCCCGTAGGCTTATCCACAATCCGCCCGAAGGCTATCAAGCAATCCATAGGGGATCACCAATCCAAGTTTCCGCCCGTAGACTAGTATGTGGGCCTCGAGATCCAATCTTGAGTCACGTTAGCCTCTTGTGCAGGGCCCAGAAGGCGAGGGATTTACGGCAAGAGCCCCCCTAGCACCCAAGCGTCCTCTTGCTCCAAGTAGCACTTAACAGAGAGACCTCTCGTGGCGGGTTTGGTCCATTTTTTCGGCGCAGTCAACAACCCCCTTGGTTAGGGTTAGGCAGGCAGTTGGGGGTAACTGAAGCTGCCTCTCCGTTCAGGCCTTCATCCTGAAGTATAGATGTCCATTTATCTTTTAATTCATTGATCAAACAAAGCCAAACAGTGCTCTAAAATCTGTAGCAAGCACAAACATTTCCATTGATCGTTTTTGTTGGCAAGCTGCTAAGGAATGAATCCTTCCTTTCGAATGCGTCAGCACTCGATCCGGGATGACTTGCAATTTAGCAAGATCCCCTATATCATGGGTTAGGGCGTACCCTAATAACCCGACTTGGTCAAACCTTAAGCTCATCGATTATTTCAATTTATCGGCTGGTCTTTAGTTTCCAATCAGTCTTCTTTACTCAAGAAATATAATAAATTAGGATGATTATTCAACCTCTTGCAAGATAACTTGCATAAGGACTTTCCAACCTCGTTGCGAGAATTTGGCCATTCCCTTGTGATCCAATCACAAGATCATATGACTCCACACTTGCTGTGCAAGTGTCGCATTGAACTATGAGACTTATTCTACTCATTGAAAGGAGTCACGAAACAATCTGTTCCTTATTATGTTAGGCTGACATCGTCAGTCCTAGAGTTCCAAGTTCCATCTTGTAGAAATCCTTAGGAACAAACCCTAGTTTACTTTACCATTACATTTCACTGTCCCTACATTCAGTGAATGTGGGCAAGTATTAAAGGTATAGGCATTTCTTGGAATTTAACTCATTCCAAACGAGTACTCCGCGGTTTAGGTGTTTTAGGCTTATGCCAATTTGTTTAACTCTAGAAAATAATTACATGATCATTTCTACATGACTTGTTGTCTATGCGTAAATTGATATTTCAACCCTAACTTATCAGTTTGAGGTCAAGCATAGGTTAGGTTAATTCCAACTAATCTTCCTTTACTTTGCGAACAAAATTCATGCTAAACAAGCAACCTTTTTACTTGATAATTTATGCAGTTGACAAACGATAATTTCCTAGAGTTTATGCATCATAAGAATCATTTCATGCTATGCTCTTTCCACGATGATTCATTGTGAAGAGGATATGGGTTAATAGTGCGATATGTAGTTTATACATCTAGTCTTTAAACGAAGTATACTATTTTAATGGACAATAATCTAATTTTTAATTCATTTCAATGTGTAAAGCTATTTTCTAGAAACGTATTTATGCAATCTTTATTTTGCATGTTTCATTAAAAGTATTAATGACTAAGTTTCTCCGTTGTGAGCATTTAGGATAAAAATATATCCTATATCCAACAATTTATCTTGCATGATTGAATTTCAACATTACCAAATAAAAATTAGGAAGGAAAACCTAGGCTTGGGGTGAGATGTCCACGTGGATGCTGGGAGACGACCCTCCTGCAGCTACGCCTTGGGTTTTCTTGGGAGGAATTGCGAGTGTAGCCTTCCCATCGTAGATGTTGCTTTTGCGAATTTCCTTCTTAATTTCCACCGTCCTTTACAAGTTTCTTTTGCTTCCCTTCGTGGAGACTCTTTGAAGGGATGGGTGTGTGGAAGAGAGAAGAGCCACGGAAAGGGTTCTAAAATCGTGTAACGTGTCCATTGGAACCCTCTAGGACACGTCTTAGCACTCCATCGGAAAGGTTGTCTAGAAAACTCCACCCGGCACTCCCATGGAATGTTGCGGGTTTTATCATCTAGGACTTTCCGCGTCTGCCACGTAACGGAAGCGTCCTCGCCGTTCCCACTTAGGATCGGCTGGAATTGTTGGTCATTTACTAATAGCGACTAGCGTCAGACCTAATCGAACTACTTTACGCAGAACGCCTGGTCTGAAGCGGATTCATGCTGCACTTGGTTCAAGGAGAATGGGAAACGAGAGGGATGCAAGGCTCGACCTCTCTGCCAAAAGGCATAGTCCCATTCCGTTCCCCTAAAACAGCCTGAATCGGGTAATCGGTACTTCCAAGTCATTGTTCTCCTTGCTTGTTTTGGTGATGACGATCATCCTCTGTCCATCGAAGATCTTGAGAAAAGTTCCCGGCTAACCGGGACCACCCATCCGTAGGACGGACCCATGGTCCATCCTCCGCACTTTCCTCGGTTTGTTTTAGTTATGTACTTACCTACCACATTAGTTTGACATATACAAACAGCTTCCTTGATTAACCTGTTAAGCACTGGTTCCTTCACGTAATCTTATCACAGGACATAAAGAAAACAATGTCAAACAACTTCTTTATTATCATTTTATCCTTTTATCTTTGAAATACAAGGAGTTCCCGCCCGTAGGCGCATTCATAATCCGCCCGAAGGCTATCCAGTAATCCTTCAGTGATTACTAATCCAAGTTTCCGCCCGTAGACTAGTATGCGAGCCTCGAGATCCAATCCCGAGTCACGTTAGTCTCTTGTGCAGGACCCGGAAGGCGAGGGATTTATAGCCAGAGCCCCCCCTGGCACCCAAGCGTCCTCCTGCTCCAAGCAGAACTCAACGGAGAGACCTCTCACGGCGGGTTCGGTCCACGTTCCCGGCGCGGTTCACAACCCCCTTGGTTAGGGTTAGGCAGGTAGTCGGGGGTAACTGAAGCTGCCTCTCCCTTCAGGCTTCAACCTGAAGTATTTAGATATGTTTTCCTCCTTTAGTTCATTGAGCAATCAATGCAAACAGTGCTTTTCTAACGGTTACAAGCACAAACAAATTCCAATGGTCGTTGTGGCTGGCAAACTGTCAAGGAGTGACTTCCTTTCCTCCGAATGCAATCCGCATTCGTTCCGGAATCAATTGCAACTTGGCAAGATTCCTATCATTCTTGGGTTAGGGTCATACCCTACCCATACTTTAGTGTTTAGTTGTGGTAGGTTCCAGCGACCATGTCGCTTTGGTTTATAGTCTGGTCATTTGCTTCAAGGCAAATACTTAACTTTCTTTTTCCTTGGCAAATTATTCCAAAAGTGAGTAACAGGATGATTAGACATCCTCCAAATCATTCCTAATTAGGTTGGCCCATGGTTCCAGAAATATGCAACTCCGTCGGAGTTTCGTCATGATCCTTAGGATAACCTTAGATCATTTCATACATGAACATCCAATTGCTTCGACATTTTGTGAACGTGTGTAGGATCTTTAGATTCACGGTTTTTGTCTAAAGCTAGGTCGAATTATTATTGCACTAAGTTCTAGTTAGCACTTGGAATACCTTTCATTCCGACGGAGCCATACCCATGATTAGGTTACTTAGTCACTATCTTGCGACGAGGATGATCCTTCTAAAGGTAATAACTAAATCTAACGGAGAGCAATAGATACAATACCACCAAAACGCGTAAACATGCAATTGATTGCCTCTACGTATCACATGGTTCGTGATAACATTATCTTTCCTTAGTAAGGTAAAATGCTTGCCAATCTGTACGCTAACTTTCCTAGGTCCTACTAGGATTTACCAATTAATCATGCCTACTACTTGTAGTCCATACTTTTGAATACTATGCTTTGACTCCTAAATGCAGCTCTTAACGATGGCATGACGACTACGCAATACACAACGTTCTCCTAGCTACGAAGTAGATAATGAAGTTTATACAAACTAGTGTTAATTTATTCCATCTTACAAGCTATTTGCAAGTCCATCCGTTCACTTTGGTACTCTATTATTTCTTTCCGGATGATACCTTATGGTGCTAACCTTTTCCTATGAAATCATCACGAGAAGTATGTTGCCTAATGTGCAGTATATGCTTATTTCTACCAAATCTAAGACGAAAGATAATGCACTTATAAATTTCATTTCCTTGCCTAAGTTTAGACTCATTACCTTGATAAGGTACCAAATCTACATGCAATTAGTCTTTTACTCGTTCAAATTCATGACAATTTTAATCTTACCTAATGTTCAAGAGATGTATTTCTTTCCAATTTCCGTATGCATATTAAGCGTAAAAATGCAATTCCTTTTTATGGGCTAAGCGCGCCTAATCTTTTCCTTATGCGGAAATAACTCGAAAGAACCTGGACTTGTGGAGTCGGGGAGATGTCCACTTGTACATTCGGAGATGAGCCTTCCGTGGTCGCACCTTGCAATCTTTTCGGGGCCATCGTACACGTAGGTTCGGTTTCTGGATTCGCTTTCGTCGTCTACGGATTGTTTTGCCTTGACATGCAACCTTCCAGCCTTTGCCTTCCCTCGTAGGCGGAAGATTCGTTTACGGAATGTCGCTTGCGGTGAAGGGGCTTTAAAGACTTATTGCGGGAAGCCTTTTCCGACGGTCTAGTGGGGTCCTTATGGCCCCTCTTCAAATCCCGGGAAGGGGGTATTAATGGCTTATTCGGAATTGTGGTGGGAAGGGGATTTCGGAACAGGTGGTGGGAAAGGCCTTTAAGGAGGCCCCTCTTAGGAGCTTCCAAAGAAGCTTCTAAGAAGCTTCTGCTTCTTCAGTCCCACGTGGGGTCGCGATCAGCGTGGTGGGCGGGCTGTTTGGCGGCTGTGGCGGCAGCAACGGCTGCTGGCGGACAGGGCGGACTGCGGGCGGCAGCAACGGCAGCGCGGCGTCGGTGATTCCCTCCATGGCGGCCAGCACGGCCCTCCCTCTTCAGCACGGCCCTCCCTCACAGCCTTCCTTCTTCACGGCCTCTCTTCTCTCCCTCCCTTCTCCACAATCTCCTCTCACAGCCTCCTCCTTAGCACACCCCCTTGATGGGGGGTGTTTATATAGGAATGGGGGGTGGGGAAGAGAGTCTCCACCCACGTGGAGAGCTTCCTCATGCAATCTTCACTTGGCCATTCCCCCCCTCCACACTCCCTCTCCTCCAGCCATGCATCGGCTGGGGGAAGGGATAATAGTAAAAAAATTTGCCTTAATTTAATTAAAATTGTCCCTCCCAAGAGGGTGTTTTCGTGCGGCTTGCGGTTTTGAACTCCCGGTTTTGATTTACCATTGCAGAGGACCCTATTTCACGTGCGCGGGTCGCACATTATACTGCCAATAATTTCAGTGCAAGAGATACCCTTTGTACAGGGTTTACACGGCGTGTGCAAGGTTAATATTTACGGTACGGTTACGCAGAAATATTACAAATCGGGAAAGGGGGTATTGTGAAAATCCTCCCCGAGTAAGGCTCGTTTTTACACGGGAAAAAGGGCTTGAGGGGTTCAAGGGGGGAAATTTGAGGAGGCGAAAGAAAAAGGGTTAAGGGGGCCGTAGGAGGAATTCCAAGGGGTGGACTTAAGCCTATAAGAAAAAGGGCCTAAGGGGGGGGGAAATTTAAAACATGAGAGGGTGGAAGAAAGGCCCTTTAGGGGTAACCTTTTTTGGGGGAAAAAGGACCTAAGGGGGAATTTCCAAGGGGGGAAAAGTAGCCTTAAAGGCTATAAGTAAGGGCCTAAGAACCCTTTGGGCAAATTTGGAGGGAAGGGGTTTCAAGAGGCCACGGGAAGGGGCCCTAGGGAGGGTTTTAAGACACGGGGGGGGGGGGGGGGGGGGGTGTTGTTCCAACAACCATGGGAAGGGGGCTAAGGGGAGAAAAGGGGGATTATGAGCTTCCAAGGGACATTCGGGGGGAATAGTAATCCCAAGCCCACAGGAAGGGGGGCTTAGGGAGGTTTAAACATGGGGGTGATTCCAAAGCCCAAGGGAAGGGCTTAAGGGGGGAAAGGGGGCTTAAGAGGCCCCTTAGAAGCTTTAGAGCTTCTAAAGACATGTGGGCAGGGGGGAAAAGGAAATGGCACCCCCAGGATACGACAGCCAGGGTAGCGCGGCCTATGGTATCAGGCAATAGCGGCGGCTGGCATAAATTAGCGGCTCCTCCTCGGCTCAGGTGACCCTCCTCTCTCCCTCAAGCGGCACAAGCACAGTCCTCCTTGGCTTCTCCCTCCCTTAAAGCCTTCACTCTCTCATGGCCGCAACACTCTGTTTTTTTCCTCTCGATCTCTGCCCCCCAATGATTTAAATAGGGGGAGGGAGAGGTTCCTCCCTCCCCTACTGATGCCAGGAGGCATATTCCACAGTGGATTCCGTAAACTTAGATGATCGGGGCTCATACACAAAGAGGATTCTTTGTGCGAGAAGTTGATGGGGACGCCTGTCCTTTTCGGGCGTTTCATTAATTTAGTGTGTACATGGGTGATTCCATAGCGGATGATTCCGCAAAATGCATATTAAATTAATAAACGTTTATGAGTTTAGAGTGCGCACTCGTAATAAATTAAGGTTAGGATTTATTTCTAACCAGTTGATTTATTTATGTAGCTGAAGACTGCTAGGTATTCACTTTTGTCGGTTTAATTGTATTATTTTACTAACGATTGTGAATGCTTCAGTTGATGTGTAGAGATAGCAGCAGTGGCGGAGGAAAGCATTGGTTCGTTAATATAGTTTGTTAGATGTCCCATTTAAAGAGGTCCAACTTTCACATAGACTTCAAAATCATGAAAAATTAAGGAATTTTCTTGTAAGACTTAGTTTTAAATGAAATTGGATTCGATTATTCTTTTCATCATGGAATTGAGATGCATATGGCCTCCAATTCAATACCGAAGTAATATGTGCTGTGTTTGAGGGCTACTAGTGTGAAATTTTAGAATGTGCGTCCGTCATAATGCAAAAGTTAACTACTTAGTACACACAAAACATGTAGAATTGAGAAATATGATGGTGATTGAGAAAACCAATGATTGATAAAATCGATGAAAGTAATGGTGCATGTGGAGCAAAGCAATGCATGTTGGTTGTCATGGTTGTGTTTCTTTATTTTGTGAATAGAACTTGCAAAATTCTTAGCATTTATATTAAAAAATTTAAAAATAATTTTAAAAAATTAAATAAATATTTTTTTGTCTAAAACAATGAAAAAAATAGCAAAACATGTTCGAATTCATGGTGGGCTGAAGGGCATGAGGTTTAGCCTTAGTCAACACCCAGTTAGATATTAAAGTGCTTGTTTAGGGGCAATTTCTGTGAAAGAAGATTGTATAATATAAATAATACTCTACATAATGAATAAATGCCAAATGAAGGCTAAAATACCAAGCTTCCTTTCATAAAGAAGAATGAATGATTCTGCAATCAAGTGCAAGATTTAGATTGCATTGAATAACTGAAGAAGTGGAATCACGAGTTAGCCCTGTTTCATTTTCTCATCGCCGCATTGCATTAGGAAAAAGCATGAAAAGAATATCTTTGTATGACATGTGGCTAGTTGTTATTTGAAAATTGTTTGAGCATGCTAGGATATTCCACACTGCATGTACATTAAACATGGTGTCAACGATTAACTCCTGAATGCATATCACTTGTCTACCAAAAACTATTGACATATGATTTAATGAAAGAGGCTCCTTTGCTATAGGTTAGAGTTACTATTTTTTGGAAAAGTTTGTGTGAGGAAATGATAATATCATGGATCAAAAAATATAAAGAGAGGATTATGTTTTGTTGTTCTTTATATGTTAACATAGTGCATCCTAAGGCCAATCCCTAGGGTGTAGGAGAGCACCATAGGAGCTATAGCATTTGGCTAGGGGGGGCCTCTATGTGTGTGCAACAAGGTGAAATTGCCATGTATGTATGGGAAGCTCGTTATTCTTGGAGTGGAGATGGGTAAAACATTGGAATACAATTTGGCACTCATGTCTACAAACACAATATTTAGATAGATTAGTTTGTATTATCCATATGCTCCTATCCATGAGGTTGTGTGGATTATTTGATATATGTAGGAGCCTACAAGTAGAGCCTTAGATCCAGTGTCAGGCTCATTTTTTACCCTCATATAGTAGTTGGTGTGATTGCTGGGAGTGCACTTTCTAAATCTTGGCTAAAAAGGGATCTACAAATTTATAATCTTGACCATTAGGGGTGTGCTAAAATATTTGTAAAATGGGGTTTTCCTAGAGAATAGAACACTTGGCTTGCCCTATATAGAACCTAGTGATGGACCTAAATAATGATGTAGGGCATGAATCCTCTATGAGAGATAATTCATGTGATGTAGAAAGTAACCATTCAGTGGTTATTCTTGTTGAGATGTAGAGAGAGAAGATATGTAGAGACCCATGATCCATAAGTCTTGCAATTGAAAGAAGATTCCTTTGTGGATTTGGGACATGTAAAACTCCACGTAGAACTCTTGTTGAAGAAAGAGTCTGAGATATAAATCACATATACCTTTGACTTGATAGGTTGTGTCATTAGCAAGATAAACCGATTTCTTGACAGGAATAGAATGATAATTATGTAACCATTGGGACTAATATGTCATGTTTTCCGTAGCACTAGAATCAATAATAAAAAGAGATCCATCACAAACATGAAGTATCCTTTCCGAAGAGATATGATAACTTTCATTTCAGAATTCTTTTGCCATTCAAAACTCACACAATTTGCTTCTTTAGTAGTGTTGTCATGTGTAGCAACATATGCTCTATTAGGATATGAATCAAAATGCCTCTTGAAACATAGATGGATTGGATGATCACTCTTTTTGTAGTAGTTACAAGGAGAATAATATATGGATAAATGTGGTTGTTTATTTGTAATGCCATGTTCTTCATCATATTGTTTTGCCTAGTAATCATATGTAATGTGACCATTTCTATTGCAATAAGAGCAATGTTTATTAGAAAACTTGAGACAAGAGAAGTTACCACCACGACGACTCCTATTTGTGTAGAGCGTGGAAAGAAACATCCTCGAGCAAGTAAAGCTTAGTCAATTTTTTCTAAGCGTGTGTCCTCTTGTGAGATCCTAAATTTTTCTTGATTTATGTGTCCTCGTTCATGTCAATCAAAGATATACAAGCTTGATCAAAATTGATCCCATCTTTGTTAGATAATATGGTAACAATACTATCATAATAAAGATCCTTTACAGTATCAAGAAGCTGTGTTACCAATTGCTTTCATGGAATAGCAACACCAACCCTCGGGTAAGTTACTCATGAATATATGTATGCATCACGTGAGTTCAAAATAAGGTATTTTTAAAATACCATTTTGATACATTTTTAACATACAAAAGGATGTAATATAAAGGGATTATTTACAGATTAAATATAAATGGGTTATGTTTTATTCAAGAAAAATTCACAGATAAGGATATTTATAAATAGGCCTTGAATGCACGTGATATAGAGGATATATATATAGTAACTTCCCCGAGCACGAACCGCAACAAGTTGATTGATAATGTTCTTGATTGATTTGATATGTGTTGTCATAGAAGTTATGATGTTGTATTGTAAGTCAGTGAGATGACTACGAAGATAAAGTATCTTTCTCATAGATTTATTCTCAAAATTTCCTATCAAATACTCCCATATAGCTTGTGAGGTTGAAAGATTACATACATCAAGCATAAGAGATTCTTGAAGAGAAAAAATAATATACTGAGGAGCTTCTTTGTCCCATCTAACCCACTAATTATAAATAGTTTTCTATTCTTCAAAGATAGGTCCTTTAGTTACAAGGGTATTATCATGAGCCTAATCAATTGGTTGAGGCAGACATTAATAATTACCAAGAACAATATCATGCAAGTCATCACCTTCAAGAATTAGCAACATCTTTACTTTTCACCTAAGCAATCCTTGTCCTTGAAAGTGAGGAATGGAACATTGTCAAGAAGGAAATCCATTGATAATTTTAGAATTTGACATAGTTGGCGAAGAGAATACATACAATATGAGATCATAGAATATGCACATCATATATGAAATGACGAGAGGAAAGAGCTACACAACAAATCATACGTAGAAGCTATGCTGTAAGAAAAGACATTTAGTTCAAAAAGCATACTCCAAAAGAAAGATACCCAAGATAGACAAAACATGGGCAAGAATAAAGCAACCCAAAATTAACAAAATGTGTGAGAGGGGAAATCGGTCCAACATAGATGAGAAATATGAACAATGTTCAAAACGTTATCACTTTACCTTTTAGCCAAGAATAGATGATGATCTAGCTAATTCTAGTAGAAATGCAAAAATGTAAGAGCGAGTAAACATAACTAAGCCTCTGTGTCTAGTTCTAGCTGTTTTTCTATTTCAAGTCCAGTTTACTTGAGCTGACATAACTTTTGTCACACAACTCTGAATTGAACATATATTTGATAGGAAGAAATCTTGTGAGTTTTCCAAATAGAAACTTTTAGGGTGTCCAAGCAAGGCATATCTATGATTCAACATATCTGCCATCTAAATGATGATTGGTGATGATTGAGTGAAAAATTCAAAATGTAAGATGTTTATAACATACACAATACATCAAATTTAAGCATGAAAAGAACATGAATCAAGAATTAAAGAGATACTACATAGGTATACTTCTTGATTATCTTCTTCATGGAATTAGTTGTGGTCAATTGTGATAGCTCTGATTCCATGTTGAGATGTAGACAGAGAAGATATGTAGAGACACAATAGAGAGAGAAGAGACACACCATCCCAAAGACTATATCATATTGATCAAAATTGTAATGTGTCCACCTGTTCTCTTCAGGACAGGTCCTAGCAATCCATCGGAAAGGAGATCTAGAAGCCTCCGCCCGGCACTCCCATGGAATGTTACGGGGTTTGCGATCCAAGACTTTCCACATCTACCACGTAGCGGAAGTATTCTGGCCGTTCCCACTTAGGACTAACCTGAATCAGGGTTTCCCCTAATGGTCATTTCCTAAACGGCAACTAGTGTCGAACCTGAGCGAAGTACTTTACGCAGAAACGAAGGGCCGTAGAGGATTCACGCTGCACTTGGTTCAAGGAGAATGGGAAACGAGAGGGATGCAAGGCTTGACCTCTCTGCCATAAGGCATAGTCCCATTCTGTTTTCCTAAAACAACGTAAATTGGGATTATTATAACTTAGACTCTAGGTCAATGCTCTTGCTATTCATTTCCTTTGAGATGATCTTCTTGCTGTCCTTTGTGATTGAGAAAAGCTCCCGGCCAACCGGGACCACCCATCCGTACAACGGACCCATGGCCACGTCCGCCGCACTTTTCTCAAGTTGTTTTAGTTATCTAATTACCTACCACATTTAGTTGGACATGCATCAAGCAACTTCCTTAACTAGTCCGTTAGGCACCAGTTTCTTCACGTTATCTTAGCACTTGACATAGAAAAAGTAGTGTCAAACAAGTTCCTTGTCAACTGGTTATTATATTTATCTTTGGAATACATTTATAAAGTTCAGCCCATAGGCTTATCCATAATCCACCCGAAGGCTATCCAACAATCCACAAGGATTACTAATCCAAGATTCCTCCCGTAGACTAGTATCCGGGCCTTGAGATCCAATCTCGAGTCATGTTGGCCTCTTGTGCAGGGCCTAGAAGGTGAGGGATTTATGGCCAGAGCCCCCCCTAGCTGCCCAAGCGTCCTTCTGCTCCAAGGAGCGCTCAACAGAGATAACTCTTGCAGCGGGTTCGGTCCACCTTCCCCCCACGGTTAACAACCCCCTTGGTTAGGGTTTGGCAGACAGTCGGGGGTAACTGAGGCTGCCTCTCCCTTCAGGCCTTCAACGTGAAGCATTAGATATCTTTTCATCCTTTAGTTCCTTGAGCAAACAATGCAAACAGTGCTTTCTAAATTGTTACAAGCATAATCAATTCCAGTGGTCCTTTATTTGGCCAACTGCCAAGGAGTGAATCCTTCTCTCCGAATGTATCCAGCACTCAATCTGGGATCAATTGCGACTTGGCAAGATCCCCAAGGGTTTGTTTGTTAACCCGTATGTCCTTGGGTTAGGGCCGTACCCTATTAACCCAACTTTAACCAATGCATTAAGTTCTATTAACAGTGAATATTTTGCTCCAAATTATTGATTGGTCCTTTGCTTCCAAGAAAATATCTAATTTCCTTATCTTGGTCACTTTTCCCGAGAAAGATGCTATATCAGGACAACTACTCATGCTCTTGCAAGATAAACTTGCACAAGAATCTGCTAATCTTATTCCCAGGAATTGGTCATTCTCTTGTGGTCAAACCACAAGATCATGTGACTCTACAACTTGTTGTACAAGTGTCGCATCTAACCCATGGGACTATTTTACTCATCAAATGGTGTCTTCTAATCACAGAATCATGATTAGATAGGAAATAGAGTTAGGGTGTCTTCATAACCAATCCGTTCCTGATTGCACTAGGCCGACATTGTTGGTCCTAGGGTTCCAATTCAAACCGAGATTCATCCTTTTAGCGAGCGATCCATAGGGTTAAAACCCTAGATCATTTCTCGCAAGTATGTCCTATTGTCCCTATATTCTGTGAATGTGGGCAGGTCTTTAGGGTATGAGTGTTTCAACTTGGCAATAAGTGCGACTAGGTCACGTCCTTAACGTGCTAAACCCTAGTTAGCACTTTGGGATATGTTGTATCGATTTAACCCTTCCTAAGCGATTCCTTCACAGTTTTAGGTGTTTAGGGTAAACCAATTTACTTGTCTACTCATGAAGATAATTACGATACCATTCTCGTAATCACATGATTCATTGCTTAACTTTTTTGGTTAACATCAAAGCATATGCTTAAGTTACGACATAATTTCCATTGATCCTTCTAAAACATGCATTCACGATTCATGCTGCTAGGCTTTTAGGGTTTATGTTAAAACAAACCATGCAGCCTTTTCCTAACTTCATTTCTGAATGAATTATTCATGTGCTATATGAGCATTACACAACCTTTCATAACTACTTACGTAATTGGTTGAGATTTATACGAATTGCCTAGAATTTAATCTACTTATGCAGCCCTAGAATTGTTTCCATGCTTTGCAAATTCCTACGGTTGTTAGCTATCTTCTTTAATGGATTATTGCGAAGAAGAGATGTCTAATAATGCAACATGCGATTTAATCTTTCCATGCATAATCGAAGTGTACTACAATAATTTCGACTTTGAAAAGATGATCATTAGTTGATCTAAAAATCATTACTTTTTAATGCATAAAAACAATTTGTTAAGAGGAATGCATAGACGTCTTATGTCTTTGTTTCGTTTGTTTCTTTGAGAAATACAAATGACCGATTCATCAATTGTCAGTTATTTCCCCTAAGATAGCCAATGTTTTTCAATCGTAAAAGTGCATCTTACTTTCGTGAATTGACTATGCATAATTACAATATTACGACGTAAATCAAAAATAGGAAGAAAACCTGGACTTGTGATGAAATGTCCACATGGATCTTAGGAGATGATCCTCCTGTGGTTGCGCCTTGTGCCTTTTTAGGGGCCATTGCATATTAGACCTTCTTGCCTTGGCCGCGCTGACTTATGATCTTGGCCCGTCTCCCTTGCACATGCAATTCCCTTTTGAAATAGGGCTTCCTTGACCAATGCACCTTCTTGCGGAATTTGGGCTTTGGAAATGGGAACTTATGAACTCCCCTTGTTTTCGTAGAAGTTCTGGGAATACAATTGATCTTCACAAAAAGGGGGCTTAAGAAAAAGAAACCCTACAGAAAAATGGCTTGTGGGAGTTGAAATGGAAAAGGGGGCTTAAAACCGGCTAGTGTGGGAATCCACGAAAAGGAGAAAAATAGATTTGTAGTATGCAAGGGGGGAAACGGTGCTTTAAATCCCGGGGTTATAAAGATCCCTTGGGAAGGGATTATAAAAGTACACCCGAAGGGAGTTTAAATGGCTTTAAAGGACTTGTGTGGGGGGAAAAGCCACAGGAATGGCTTTGTAGAAATGCTAAGGGGAGGGCTTTGAAAAAACCCGGCTATGGTGTCTTTTGGGGAAACCAAGGGGGGTAAAAGGGTTTAATTCTCGAAGTAAGGTGAATTTTAAGGGACTTGGGTGGAACCCCAAGGGAAGGGGTGCCTAAATCCCGAGGGGGAGGGGAGAGGTTATAAAAACCACATTGGAAGGGCTTATGAAAGCCCATAGGAAGGGGGGCTTTCTAAGGGGCCCTTAGAAGCTTCCCAAGAAGCTTCTTGGAAGCTTCCGTGGCCCATAGAAATCCACCACGTGGAGGAAGAGAATACGATTCTAAATGGCATTTGTTGGCAACAGGAGGCGGATTGAAGCAGCGGCGGCTAAACGGGCCAGGCAGTGGTTCTTCCAGGGCAATCCTCCTCCCTCTTGGCGCATTCAGAGTGGCACTGTTACTCTCCTCTTTCTCTCGGACTCACGGCGTCAGGACCCTCCTTTTCTTCCTTTTTTACCACCCTCACACAGGGGTTCATATAGCTTTTAAGGGAGGGGGACCTCCCTCTCCCACGCGGCTAATTACATGGGCATTCTTCCCCCATGTCTTCCAGCTTTGTGCTTACTCAACCGTGCTTCATTCCCTCCCCTCCAGCATGGCCTTCGACTGGGGGGAAAGAATATAAAAAAATTTGCCATAATTATATCTTATCCTCTTGACCTCCTCCCAAGAGGAGGATCATACGAAAATTTGTGGGTTTCTTAGTCCTTAGTCTTGATTGGTCAATGGAGAGTGTACTATTTAAAGATCGAACCATCCATAACCACAATGCCGGCATTGTCTTTTCTCCGACACTTCACACGGCCTCATAATATTTTCAGCATAAATATTACATTCTCTCCCCCTTGGAGGAATCAAGATGTCCTCATCTCGAGATAAAATGGGGATATTGATGGTTGAGAGTGCCTTCATTTATCCAAGTGGCATCCTCCTCAGGATAATCTTTCCATTGGACAAGGCATTCTCTCAAGATTCTAGATCTAAGTTGTCTCTTCCTAACATCTAAGATCATGTCAGGCCGTAGTTCAAGTACTCCTTGACTAGGCATTACAACTTGTTAGTTTGGGGAGAATAATGTTTTATTACATTTATCTACGGGAACTAGATAATAGTATGGTTTTGGGTCATGGATCTTTAGGAATCGGTAAGTCATCGGAAGATTAGGGTATCCTTTCCTTTGGAACCCATTCTTCTCATAGCACCCCAACACCTTGATCCTGTCTCGGCGGGGATTACACGGGTCACTTCCTCATATACATATGAGTTCAGATCAACCCTCCGACCTCGAATATGTAAAGTTGAGTTTACGTGAGCCTCCACAAAAACGAACAGCTTCACGATCTTCAGGTCTTCCAACCACTTAATCCTCTTTAGGTTGGTTTGAAGGTATGCAAACCGGTGGGCAGCTATATAGTAGATTCCTAAGTCACCCGTCCATCTTCGTTCCATGTACAAAGGTGATGGATTATAGATATGATCTAGGATGTTCATCATCTCAACCCTTTGTCGATAATCCGGGGAATGCATCGCGGTCATAAACATGACTCAGAATACTAATAACCTATTCCATGCTTCATAATTCTGCAAGACAGCATCGGAAGTAAGGAAATGTTCTGAATAGAAACATTTGCTTTACTTGTTCTTATTAAGATCTCTTTAAGAAAAAACAAATCCTTCGTTGGTTGACTATGATACCAACTGTAGCGTGTCCACCTATTCTCTTCAGGACATGTCTTAGCAGTCCATCGGAAAGGAGATCTAGAAACCTCTGCCCGGCACTCCCATGGAATGTTACGCGATTTGCGATCTAGGACTTTCCACGTCTACCACGTAGCAGAAGTATTCTGGCCGTTCCCACTTAGGACCGACCTCAATCAGGGTTTCCCCTAATGGTCATTTCCTAAACGGCAACTAGCGTCGTACCCAAGCGAACTATTTTACGCAGAAATGCCAGGGCCGAAGTGGATTCACGCTGCACTTGGTTCAAGGAGACTGGGAAACGAGAGGGATGCAAGGCTCGACCTCTCTGCCATAAGGCATAGTCCCATTCCATTCCCCTAAAATAGCGTAAATCAAGATTATTATAAATTTGACTCTAGGTCAACACCCTTGCTATTCATTTCCTTTGAGATGATCTTCTTGTTGTCCTTTGTGATTGAGAAAAGTTCCCGGCCAACCGGGACCACCTATTCGTACGACAAACCCATGGCCACATCTACCGCACTTTCCTCAAGTTGTTTTAGTTATCTAATTACCTACCACATTTAGTTGGACATGCATCAAGCAACTTCCTTAATTAGTCCGTTAGGCACCGCTTCCTTCACGTTTCTTAGCACTTGACATAGAAAAAGTAGTGTCAAACAAGTTCCTTGTCAACTGGTTATTATATTTATCTTCGGAATACATTTATAAAGTCCAGCCCGTAGGCTTATCCATAATTCGCCCGAAGGCTATCCAACAATCCACAGGGATTACTAATCCAAGATTCCGCCCATAGACTAGTATGTGGGCCTCAAGATCCAATCTCGAGTCACATTGGCCTCTTGTGCAGGGCCCGGAAGGTGAGGGATTTACGGCCAGAGCCCCCCTGGCACCCAAGCGTCCTCCTACTCCAAGTAGCGCTCAACGGAGAGACCTCTCGTGGTGGGTTTGGTCCACCTTCCTAGCACGGTTAACAACCCCCTTGGTTAGGGTATGGCAGACAGTCGAGGGTAATTGAGGCTGCCTCTCCCTTTAGGCCTTCAACCTGAAGCATTAGATATCTTTTCATCCTTTAATTCCTTGAGAAAACAATGCAAACAATGCTTTCTAAAGTGTTACAAAAGCACAATCAATTCCAGTGGTTGTTTATTTGGCCAACTACTAAGGAGTGAATCCTTCTCTCTAAATGCATCCAGCACTCCATCCGGGATCAATTGCGACTTGGTAAGATCCCCAAGGGTTTGTTTGTTAACCCGTATGTCCTTGGGTTAGGGCTGTACCCTATTAACCCAACTTTAACCAATGCCTTATTAAGTTCTATTAACATTGAATATGTTGCTTCAAATTATTGATTGGTCCTTTGCTTCCAAGCAAATATCTAATTTCCTTATCTTGGTCACTTTTCCCAAGAAAGGTGCTATATCAGGACGACTACTCATCCTCTTGCAAGATAAACTTGCACAAGAATCTGCCAATCTCATTCTAAGGAATTGGTCATTCTCTTATGGTCAAAACATGGTGCGCAGATCGGTCGCAGTATGCTCACGTAGTGAATCCCGGAAGGTCCCCAAGAACAATGAACTCTACCTTTTTGCACAAAAAACAATGTAAAAAGCATGAACGATAAGAGCAAGAGTCCAATTGGGTTCAATCTTCCCCCATGCCTTGTGTGAGCGCTTCATAAAGCATGTATTTTATGTATATTTCCATCTTCATGCTCAATAATAGCCCAATTTACAAAAATATGACAAGCTTTTAGCTTTTGAGTTTGCTTTTACAAAAATAGAAATAAAGCTAGTGGACGGTGCCCATAGAGTCTGGCACGCCCAACATAATGTCCCAAATAGAAATAACATATCCGTGCGCATAGGCGCATACCAAATAATAATAAATAATCGATGCCTCAATAGACATAACAAAATATAGGCGTGACGCCTATCAAAATATAATCCATAGGTCGAATACTCGCTAAACTCCAATGCATTCCTCCGCCGCTGCTGCTATCTCTACACATCAACTGAAGCATTCACAATCGTTAGTAAAATAATACAATTAAATTGACAAAAGTGAATACCTAGCAGTCTTCAGCTACATAAATAAATCAATTGGTTAGAAATAAATCCTAACCTTAATTTATTACGAGTGCGCACTCCAAACTCATAAACATTTATTAATTTAATATGCATTTTGCGGAATCACCCGCTATGGAATCACCCATGTACACACTAAATTAATGAAACGCCCGAAAAGGACAGGCGTCCCCATCAACTTCTCGCACAAAGAATCCACTTTGTGTATGAGCCCCGGTCATCAAAGTTTACGGAATCCACCGTAAAACCTCACAGAATCCACCATGGAATATGCCTCCTGGCATCATACCCCTGGGGTGGGATAGCAATTGACCTCAATTGCTATTAGCTCAATGTGGAGCTAACAGAGTGGGGAAAGCATTTAAGTCTCTAGCGTGCATCCATTGTGCTTCCTCTACAGGGTGGTTCTTAAATTTTACTAGATATCTAGAATACCTTCGGCCAGTTCTAGTGGTCATAAAGTCTGTGTCTATGATAGCTTCTGGTTCAAGTATTTCAATCTCTTCCTCTAATAAAGGTGGGTTTTCATAAATAGGGTGGACAGGTAATTGGCCTCTAAATGGTCTCAATAAGCTAATGTGAAATGTATTGTGAATTTTCCAATGAGATGGTAATTCTAACTTGAATGCATTATCATTAATTTTATGAATGATTCTAAATGGTCCATAGAATCTAGGAGCTAGTTTTACAACTGGATGTCTATCTACACTTTGCAGTCTACGTTTTTCTATTCTCAGCCAAATATAATCATCAACTTTGAAATTCATGGCTTGTATTTTCTTGTTGGCTTGTTTGGTATATGATTGCTGGGCTTTTGTAATCATATCCTTAACCTCATCAAAAATACTGTTAAGCATACTAGCAATATCATCAGCACTCTGAATTCTATTAGACAAAGATGCAACGGGTGTAGATAATCTATATCCATAAATGACTTCAAACGGTGCTTTCTTTGTAGATGTGTGCGGTGTATTGTTATATCCAAACTGTAATAAATGCAAATGAGTGTCCCATGTCTGAGGTTTAGAGATAGTATATGCACATAAAAGAACTAGAATAGTGCTGTTTGTGGCTTCTGTTTGTCCATTAGTTTCTGGATGAAATGCAGATGAGAAATCAATCTTTGTGCCTAGATTAGCAAACAGGGTAATCCAAAAATTGTTACAAAATCTAGAATCACGATCTGAAATGATAACTCTGGGCAATCCATGGTTAGTAAAAACAGTTTGCAAAAACAATTGTGCTGCTTGTGATGCTGTTAAAGTTTTCTTACATGGAATGAAATATGCTTGCTTACTAAATCTATCTACAACTGTCCAAATCATATTATGGTTAGATTTAGTATTTGGTAAACCAGTAATGAAATCCATGGAAATTTGTTCCCAAGGTTTAGATGGAATAGACAAAGGCATGAGTAATCCATACTGTTTACCATGATGTCTCTTAACTCTTTGACAAATCAAACATTCAAAAACGAAATTAGATACATCTGCATCCATATGCGGCCAATAAAAATCTTCAGTTAACATATGTAATGTAGATATGATACCTCTATGACCTTGATATGGGGGACAATGAATTTCATTCAAAACAAAAGATCGGAATGGAATAGTAACACACAGTCTCTTTTCATAAAACATAAATCCATCATTATATGACAATGAATCAACAGGAATGAAATTATTTTGAACTAATTTATTCCAATCAGAATGAAAAGTAATATCCTGGTGATATGTATCTTTCATAGCAATCAAAGAATCAAAAGATATGACAGAAATATTATGAATTGCAGGTCTTCTACTCAATGCATCAGCAACTACATTTTCTTTTCCAGGTTGGTATTGAATGATAGGATGAAAACTTTGTATAAAGGAAGCCCATTTGATATGATGGTCAGAGATTTGAGGTTGGCTAAGTAAATGTCTAATACTTTGCTGATCGGTCTTTATCATAAATTCTGAACCCATTAAGTAGTGTTTCCACTGTCTTAATGCTTGTACAACTGCTAATAGTTCTTTGTCATATGTGGAATATTTCAGCTCAGAGGGTTTCAGCTTACAACTAGAATATGCTATAGGATGGTTGTCTTGCATTAGTACGGCTCCTATTCCTGATCCGCTAGCCTCAGTCACAACTAGAAAGAATGGTCTATTAAAGTCAGGCAATTGTAGAACAGGAGCATTGGTTAATGCATGTTTCAGTAAGTCAAAGGATTTCTGCTGATTTTCGGTCCATTGATAAACAATTCCTTTCTTGAGAAATTTTGTTAATGGTAAAGCAAGTAATGAAAAATTACGTACAAACTTCCTATAGAAACTAGCAAGACCAAGGAATGAGTGTAACTCATGCATGTTTTTAGGAACAGGCCAATGCAATATTGCATCAATTTTCTTAGGATCAACTTTAATTCCTTTAGATGATACAATATGACCTAAATACTCAATTTCTGTCTTAAAGAATTCACTCTTTTCAAGATTTGCAAACAGTTGATTTTCTTTCAATAATTGAAAAACTAATGACAATTGCTCATAATGTTCTTTCTCATTTTGACTAAACACCAAAATATCATCAAAGAAAACAATCACACAGTACTGATATTTCAGAAAGATACGGTTCATCATTCTACTAAAGGTAGCAGGTGCATTAGTCAATCCGAATTGCATGACTAAGAATTCGTAATGACCAAACTGTGTTCCGAATGCAGTCTTAAATATGTCAGATTTATCTAGCCTCACCTGATGATAACCAGACTTAAGGTCAATTTTACTAAATATAGAAGATCCTTGCAGTTTATCCATAAGGTCATCAACTCTAGGTATAGGATACCTATTCTTTACAGTGATCTTATTTAAAGCTCGGTAGTTAATACACATACGATAGGTATTATTCTTTTTCTTGACTAAGAGTACAGGTGTACCAAATGGAGAACTGCTAGGTCGAATTAAACCTCTATTTAGTAATTCTTCAACTTGACTCTCGATTTCTTTTTGCTCTATTTGATTATGCCTATATGGTGCTTTGCAAGGTGGTTGTGTGCCAGGGATCAAATCAATCTTATGGTCTTCTGGTCGTGAAGGAGGTAAACCTGGTGGTAGGTCTTCTGCAAAACAGTCCTTAAAATATGCAAGAAATTCCTTATGCCTAGGGTGCATATGATTTTCCTTTGCTTGCAATTCATTCACCCAAATGAGATATGATTTACTACTCTTGCGTAATGCAGGTTTAGCTTGAGTATGCGAAAGCAGTGGAAAAACATTAGATGCATGCATACCATATAATGTAATAGATTTTCCTTGAAAATTAATATTCATTGTGTGTGTGGAATAATCTATATCTGGATTATGCTGGTTTCGCCAAGGCATTCCTAAAATAATGTCACTCGACTGTAATGGAACAACTAAGAAATTTCTTCTTTCAGTATATGAACCAATTTGAATCTCTAAATCTTGCACTTCCTGTGTACCATTATACCTAGTACCTAAAAATGCAGCTTTTATGCGATAGTGCGTAGGTACAGTCTGTAATTTCAATTCCTTTACCAATTTTGCTGAAATAAAATCATGAGTACTACCGTCATCATGCAAGATAGTCTTTTCCTTTCCATGCACCAAACATTTCATAGTCAATAATGAATGTGGAGTAGGCATACCTGGTAAAGTGTCGGAAGTAGTAGTAGTGTCATCGTCATCTTCAGTGAAGTCAGGCATATCCTCATGTTCGTCTTCGTCCATGGCTCCAAGATAGTTGATATGAGCTGGTGGCTTCTTTGAATGACAGTTTGCTGCGAGATGTCCAGGCTGGTGACATTTATAGCATACTATTGGCTTGGCTTTGATTACATTATTTGCAATGGCGGGAAGTCTAGGTACATTTGGATTTGCTTGTGGAATAGGCTTAGGATTTGGATTGACATTGGATGGTAATGCAGGTGGTTTAGCCCAATTCTTGCAGAAAGATGATGAAGAGAAATGACCTGGATTAAATCTTCTAAAATTGGAACTGAATTGATCCATAATTACCATTGGCTTGGAATTGCTGTGGTCGTCTGTGTCTACCGCGTAGCTTATCTTCAGTGTCATGAGCTAGTGAGATGGCGTCTTCAAGGGTAGCAGGCTTGAACATGTTCACTTCAGCGTAGTAATGTCCAAGAAGTCCAGACATATACTTCCGCTTATGCGTCGTCTCTGGTACGTCTTCAAGCATGCATAGCTGTAGGAGTGCATTCCAAAAACGCTCTGTATACTGAGGTATAGGCTCACTATCCCGTTATTGAAGTAAATCCCATTGCTTGATAGCCTTCTCATGAAATTGCGGTGGAAGGAAATTCTGCATGAACTTCTTCTTGAAATCTTCCCAAGTAACAGGACATTCTATGCTCTTGCGTACTACAGTCCACCAAAGTGATGCTCTATCTACCAAATGATTAGTAACACACTTGATTTTATCTTTTTCTGGATAGGTTTCCTCATGGAAATAGTCATCAAACTGGCTAATGAATGATAAAACAGTCTTTCCTTCTCGTATGCCATTGAAAGTGCGAAATTTGAAACTTCGTTTACTTATCTTTGATTCCTTGCGAATGGTTTGAGCTTCAAGAGTGGCATCGATGGTACGTCGAATCAAATCTTCAGCTTTAGGTTCTTCTTTGTCGGTAGATGCTCTTTGTAATTTTGTCAATTGTGCTTGCAATGCTTGCCTAGCCCTTCGTTCTTCTTCCAATTGCATCATGATTAGGTCCAGCTTTTGCTCCATGGTAGGCTCAGGTAGGTCGTCTTCAGCCATAGGATCATCCATATGTGGTTCCGTCATCCTATAAAACTCAAAAGACCTTTCTCACTCAAAATCAGGTGAGCGGGATGAGCGTAGCTCAAATTCGGGGTTACAAGGCTATGTGTTTTTGGGTATTTCTTTCTCAATTTTTAGAAAATCTGCGATATTTCCTTCTTCGTATGCTGAAAATACTTCAGCGAACCTGCATATGGGTAGAATACCTTGCCACAAACAACTTTGCAGTTCGAAGTTTCTGTGCAGGAACAACCCTTCTAAGAGTTTTGAGCACTAGTCAGTTCTGACTCTAGTTGACTAGTCTGACTTGCAGAGTTGCAGACTTAGGTGACTTGCAGAGTTGCAGACTTAGCTGACTTAGTGAACTTGCAGGACTTGATCACGGTTGACTTGCAGAACTTAATTTCTAGAGTGCAAGACCCGAAGTTTGTTGACTTGCTTGACTTGTCTAACTTGATTAAGCTTAAGGAATTAAGCTTAATAGATTAAGCTTAATAAGGGAGGCTTAATGGAGCAGCAACGGCGCAAATCGTGGGGGGAGGGGGGCGTTTCTTCACATCGCGAGATTTTCGGAATGCTGCCGCTGGCCACGATTTTGAAATTGAAGCTTTCTTAAGCTTCTGATAAGCTTATTGATTATTATTATTAAGCTTTGAAGCTTGTTGACAAGAAGTTACTCTGTTTATCCACGATTTTGGTGAAGGAGATGAATGTGTGGTCCTCCACCTGTACAACCTGGTCCTTCGCGATCTGATAGAAGAAACAGGGGTTCTTGATCGCCAGAAGTCTGCCTGTATCGACGGTTCGCGACGAGATTGACTGTAGAGCCTGATCGTTCCAGGAGCTCCGCCTTCGCACGAGATGGGTAGCGATTGGAAGATCTTGATATCAGCTCCGCTCTGATACCACTGGTGCGCAAATTGGTCGCAGTATGCTCACGTAGTGAATCCCGGAAGGTCCCCAAGGACAATGAACTCTACCTTTTTGCACAAAAAACAATGTAAAAAGCATGAACGACAAGAGCAAGAGTCCAATTGGGTTCAATCTTCCCCCATGCCTTGTGTGAGCGCTTCACAAAGCATGTATTTTATGTATATTTCCATCTTCATGCTCAATAATAGCCCAATTTACAAAAATATGACAAGCTTTTAGCTTTTGAGTTTGCTTTTACAAAAATAGAAATAAAGCTAGTGGACGGTGCCCATAGAGTCTGGCACGTCCAACATAATGTCCCAAATAGAAATAACATATCCGTGCACATAGGCGCATACCAAATAATAATAAATAATCGATGCCTCAATAGACATAACAAAATATAGGCGTGACGCCTATCAAAATATAATCCATAGGTCGAATACTCGCTAAACTCCAATGCTTTCCTCCGCCACTGCTGCTATCTCTACACATCAACTGAAGCATTCACAATCGTTAGTAAAATAATACAATTAAACCGACAAAAGTGAATACCTAGCAGTCTTCAGCTACATAAATAAATCAACTGGTTAGAAATAAATCCTAACCTTAATTTATTACGAGTGCGCACTCTAAACTCATAAACGTTTATTAATTTAATATGCATTTTGCGGAATCACCCGCTATGGAATCACCCATGTACACACTAAATTAATGAAACGCCCGAAAAGGACAGGCGTCCCCATCAACTTCTCGCACAAAGAATCCACTTTGTGTATGAGCCCCGGTCATCAAAGTTTACGGAATCCACCGTAAAACCTCACGGAATCCACTGTGGAATATGCCTCCTGGCATCAAAACACAAGACCATGCGACTCTGCAACTTGTTGTACAAGTGTCGCATCTAACCCATGGGAATATTTTACCCATCGAACGGTGTCTTCTAATCACGGAATCATGATTAGATAGGAAACAAGGTTAGGGTGTCTTCATAACCAATCCATTCCTGATTGCACTAGGCTGATATTGTCGGTCCTAGGGTTCCAATTCAAATCGAGATTCATCCTTTTAGCGAGCGATCCTTAGGGTGAAAACCCTAGATCGTTTCTCGCAAGTATGTCCTATTGTCCCTACATTCTGTGAATGCGGGCAGGTCTTTAGGTTATGAGAGTTTCAACTTGGCAATAAGTGCAGCTAGGTCATGTCCTCAATGTGCTAAACCCTAGTTAGCACTTTGGGATATGTTGCATCGATTTAACCCTTCCTAAGCGATTCCTCGCGGTTTTAGGTGTTCAGGGTAAACCAATTTTCTTGTCTACTTATGAAGATAATTACGATACCATTCTCGTAATCACATGATTCATTGCCTAACTTTTCTGGTTAACATCAAAGCATATGCTTAAGTTACGATATAATTTCCATTGATCCTTCTAAAACATGCATTCACGATTCATGCTGCTAGGCTTTTAGGGTTTATGTTAAAACAAACCATGCATCCTTTTCCTAACTTCATTTCTGAATGAATTATTCATGTGCTATATGAGCATTACACAACCTTTCGTAACTACTTGCGTAATTGGTTGAGATTTATACGAATTGCCTAGAATTTAATCTACTTATGCAGCCCTAGAATCATTTCCATGCTTTGCAAATTCCTACGGTTGTTAGCAATCTTCTTTAATGGATTATTGCAAAGAAGAGATGTCTAATAATGCAACATGCGATTTAATCTTTCCATGCATAATCGAAGTGTACTACAATAATTTTGACTTTGAAAAGATGATCATTAGTTGATTTAAAAATTGTTACTTTGTAATGCATAAAAACAATTTGTTAAGAGGAATGGATAGACGTCTTATGTCCTTGTTTCGTTTGTTTCTTTGAGAAATACAAATGATCGATTCATCAATTGTCAGTTATTTCCCCTAAGATAGCCAATGTTTTTCAATCGTAAAAGTGCATCTTACTTTTGTGAATTAACCATTCATAATTACAATATTGCAACGTAAATCAAAAATAGGAAGAGAACCTGGACTTGTGGTGAAATGTCCACATGGATGTTAGGAGATTATCCTCCTGTGGTTGGGCCTTGTGCTTTTTTAGGGGCCATCGCGTATTCGACTTTCTTGCCTTGGCTGCAGACTTATAATCTTGGCCCGTCTCCCTCGCACGCACAATTCCCTTTTGAAATAGGGCTTCCTTGACCAATGCACCTTCTTGCAGAATTTGGGCTTTGGAAATGGGAACTTATGAACTCCCCTTCTTTTCGTAGAAGTTCTGGGAATACAATTGATCTTCACGAAAAGGGGGCTTAAGAAAAAAAAAACCTCGGGGAAAAATGCCTTGTGGGAGTTGAAATGGAAAAGGGGGCTTAAAACCGGCTAGTGTGGGAATCCATGGAAAGGAGAAAAATAGATTTGTAGTATGCAAGGGGGAAATGGTGCTTTAAATCCCGGGGGTTATAAAGACCCCTTGGGAAGGGATTATAAAAGTCCAACTGAAGGGGGTCTAAATGGATTTAAAGGGCTTGTGTGGGGGGGAAAGCCACGGGAATGGCTTTGTGGAAATGCTAAGGGGAGGGCTTTGAAAAAACTCGGCTATGGTGTCTTTTGGGGAAACCAAGGGGGGGAAAGCGTTTAATTCTTGGAGTAAGGTGAACTTTAAGGGACTTGGGTGGAACCCCATGGGAAGGGGTGCCTTAATCTGGGGCGGGGACGGGGGGGGTTTATAAAAACCACTTTGGAAGGGCTTATGAAAGTCCATAGGAAGGGGGGCTTTCTAAGGGGCCCTTAGAAGCTTCCCAAGAAGCTTCTTGGAAGCTTCTGTGGCCCACATAAATCCACCACGTGGAGGAAAAGGAGATGATTGTAAATGTCATTTGTTGGCAGACAAGAGGCAGATTGAAGCAGTGACGGCTAAACGGGCCATGCAGTGGTTCTTCCAAGGCAATCCTCCTCCCTCTCGGTGCATTCACAGTGGCGATGTTACTCTCCTCTTTTTCTTAGACTGGCAACGTCACGACCCTCATTTTCTTCCTTTTTTACTACCCTCACACAGGGGGTTTATATAGCTTTTAAGGGAGGGGAACCTCCCTCTCCCACATGGCTAATTGCATGGGTATTCTTCCCCCATGTCTTCAAGCTCTGTGCTTACTCAACCATGCTTCATTCCCTCCCCTCTAGCATGGCCTTCGGCTGGGGGGAAAGAATATAAAATAATTTTCCATAGTTATATCTTATCCTCTTGACCTCCTCCCAAGAGGAGGATCATACAAAAATATGTGGATTTCTTAGTCCTTATTTTTTATTGGCCAGTGGAGAGTGTACTATTTAAAGACCGAACCATCTATAACCACAATGCCGGCATTGTCATTTGCCCGAGACTTCACACGGCCTCGTAATATTTTTAGCAGAAATATTAGAAAAAACTACATATATATAGGTGATACCTAGTCTAGATAGGGTGATCTATATAAAGCTCCAATAATTTCATCCTCTATATGATGGCATGGGTCAAATTTGGTCTCTATCCAATAAACATTGTGCACAACCATTCATCATCAATCTACAGGATATGTGCAACAAGTATGTTGGAACCAATGGCATTCATGGTATTGACTAATAATCATGCGAAATCCACAACACCATGGAAAAGTACTGACACACAATGGAATTTAGTTTTGGCTGAAATGTTTCATTTGCTGCGTCACCATGATAAAATATTAGGCCTCAAAAGGGCATTAGAAGCCTTATTTTTTCAAAAAAAACCATTGCTCAAAAGGCACGAACCCCAAGCTCTAAGTAATATTGATATATTTGCTTGAGGTGAGGGGCAAAAGCTCTTACATAAATCTATTATGGAATTGCCAATGGACGGCCAAGGGATGGAAGACCCTCTAAGATGAAATGCTAAAAGTTATAGGACTCCTTAGACCACTCTATGATTTGGTAGAAAGGGATGGCAATGGCAATATTAACCTTCCTACCATTGGTAAAGGTGGAAATAGAAGAGATTAGAGACGTTGAGGTACTGAGATTAGGTCAATATGAATGCAAAGATATAGATGACCCAGTGTTGATCCCAAACACGAGGAATAAATGCCATCCTCCTTATAGGGATCTCCCAATGTTCTATGGGATGCTAGATAAGGATCCGATGTTGCATTTAAAGAAATATAGTCTAACTTGACTTGCAAGTGGGTTTGAAGATATATATTAGATGCTTGTATTTTCAAGTACCTTGAAGGGAGAGGCCAAAAAATGGTATTGGAGTCTCCCAATAGGGTTAATTAGAACCTTTGAGTAACTATGTGACAAATTCCTAAATGTGTATGAGAATAAGATTTCCATGACTTCGGTCTTCGGACAACTTGCACAAATTTGACAAGAGTCATATATCTCCATCAAAGAACATGTTGAAGCCTTTGATGATATTCTTTGGCTTTGGCTAAGAAGAGCCACTATGTTGCCAAATGATGCATGTATGAGCTCTTCATGAGTGTCTTAGTAATTAATATGCAAATCCAAGTGAAGATGTGAGATTCTAAGTCATTAAATGAGGCTAAGATGCAAGTAATTGACTATGAGCACTATATTTAGAGATGTTGAGAAAACTTTTTGAGTTTTTCCCACTCACTGCAAGTGCATTCAAGTATCTAAACTTTTTTTCAAGGGGATAATTCACTTGCTAATACTAAGGCAACATGTGTGGGGGAGCTTGGTAGTAGCCAAAATCTCCAAGTAGGAAATACGAATTCTATATGTAGTGATAGTATGCCTCTTGGTGGGAAGGTTTCAAGCCAAGCAGGTCCTAGTAGGGCTTACAACACTTCCATGAAAGGTGGTTGTGAAGGGAAATTTGATAGAATCATTAGGACTGCAAGTGTAGATAAGAACCCTATGAGTGGTTCTCATTTTACTTCTAGAAAGGCTCTTGAGAGACCTTGCCATCTATAAGTGAATCAGGTTGATGTTGTTTCTTTTAGTAAGAGCATGATGCTTATGAGTGAAAAGCCACAATGTGGATAGAGGCAAGTAAAGGTATCCCATGTGAAGAAGATGTAGAAAGCCAATGGTCCACATGTGCTGGATGAAAGTCATAAGCATGTGAGGCAATTTGGTCATAGCAATAAGCTTACATTGAGTCCATTAGACCAATGTGGAAAATTGAGATACTGCAACAATATAAAGAGGAGTGTGAGATGGGTTTGGAAGCCCAAAATCTCTAAAATTGTGGTTGATGTGTTAGATGAAAGGCCAAGAATTCTAGGTGGATAAGACAGTACATACATAGGAGAGATTATGTGAACTTTACATCAATGACACGTGACTCCTTGCCTTAGGAGAAAGGAAGATAAAGTCAAGATAAAATGTTGCATAGTAGGGAAAGACTAAAAGATACATGTCACTTAGAGAAGAGGCATAAATGCTCTTGCTAGATTGATTAACTCGCATTGAAATGATAAGACTTACGTCATGTACAATATTTAAACCCTTAGCATATGCCTTAGCCGAAAGAAGGGAATGTTAAGTAAATTTTACTCTTTGGTCCAAATGGGGAGAGCAAATGTGCAATGGAAATGTTATTGCGACTATTCTTGCAATCCTTGGAAAAGAATACCACTGTTTTGTTGGTTAATCGAACAACATGCTAAATGCTTTTACAATCAACCGATTGTTGGATTGTGGTTTGGATGATTATTCCAGGTGCTTGTTGTTTGATGGTAAATGCATGGTAGAGGTCTCTAATGACAAGTTGCCATGGGAATAAAGGAATGTTTTCCTAGAAGATGATATTAGGGCTGATTGCCTTAATTATGTTTGATTCTTAATTGGATTAATTAAGACATGATATTTTGCACGGGTGGATCATCTCTAAGATCCACCGTGGATTACCCCGAGAGGGCACTGCTTGATTCACGGGCCGAGATCGAGTGGTGAAAAGACCAACCACGAAAGTTGTGTCTTACTCCTAGGTCACTTGGGGTCATTGGAGCTCTCGACATCCCTTTCCTAGACCACAATAAAATTGTAGACTACCATGAGCCCAATGTTTAGGGCATTGTCGTACTACTGCTAATCTGAGGTATGGAATCCACCAAAAAGTTTTTTGTGTGACATTTGTTACTTTGTACATACTTAGTCGTTGTGTTTGCATTTTGTTTTGCGTGGGCAGTATAGTGGAGAGGGGGTTGGAGCAAGAGGAACTTATCTATAGTGATCTAGTTGGCATGTATGCCAAGTATGGAAACCTACCAGATGCTGATGCTTGCAGAAATATTCATCTAGACATGTTTATTGAGAATACCATGATCTCTATGTACGGCAAGTGTGGAAGCATTATTGAAGCAAAAAAAAAATTCACGGGCTAGCTAAGTGTGACATCGTTCTTTGGAATTCATTGATGTTTGTTTACTTAGAGCAGAATTTGGAAGAAACCTTGTTTCAAGCTTACAAGAAAATGCACGAGGAAGGCATTAGTTCAGATCATCAGACATTCTCCATTTCCCTTCAAGCTTGTGGTGAACTAGTACAGAGTGAAAGAACTTTGGCAGTTGTAAACAGCTCTCAAGCCCATATGATGCCTTTGAAAATTGGTAGAGCATTACACGTTGGTACACAAAAGTGCAATTTTCTTTCAGACATGTTTCTCTACAATGCAATTTTGAATATGTACAGAAATTGTGGAAGCGGAAGATATGTTTGACGGAATGTTTGCTCGAAACAACATGTCGTGGAGTACAATGCTTTCAACCTATATAGAGCAGGGCCAAGGAGAAAATGCCTTACAACTGAACAAGAAAATGAAAGTAGAAGGTGTTGCTTTAGATAAAACCACATTAGTGCGTGCTTTGGAAGGTTACAGGACAACAGGGAGCATAGAGATATGTAGACAACTTCACTTCAATGTTGTAACAGGGTGTGATGACCTTCCCATTTGGGGAAGAGTTATCATTCGAGCATATGGAGGTTGTGCATGCATGGCAAATGCTCAAATAGTCTTTGATAGAATGCCTCAGCGGGATGTCGTGTCATGGACTACATACCTTGCTGTTTATGCACAAGAAGGGAATCTTCTTGCAAGCTTGAAAATGTTCCAAGAAATGCAAGGAGCAGGAGTGACATCCAATGGAGTCACTTTTCTTTTACTTCTCTTTGTTTGTAGTCGTGCTGGCTTTGTTGACAAAGGGGTTGAGTTGTTTGAATCTATGAGCAGGCAATATGACATAATTCCAAACCTGAAGCATTATGTGGCTATGATAGACCTCCTTGCTTGGGCAGGAGAGTTTGGTAGAATGAGACTTCTATTATTGCAAATTCCAGTGCAAACTAACTGGTCCATCTAGATGTGCATTTTGGGAGCATGCCATAAATATGGCAATGTGAGGGTAGAAGAGGGGCTAATGCGTCCTTGTTTCATAGCAAAACCTGGGGGACTTTATTGTGGAGGGAGTGCTCAATTGGCAGTGGTGGCTGGGCTGCTTTTCTGGTCGAAAAGGGGGCCACTTTTCTGGGGTGTGTTGTAGGCCCGGGGAAGAAAAAGCAATGAATGGAAAAACAAGGGGAGGAGATTACGGTGGAAGGAAGCTTGAATGGGGAAGAAGAATAGTGATTCATGTCTATCTGCTTACTATTTTCTAAGGATTGGAATACTCTCTGATACAGATAGATGCTATTGCTAAAGGAACACGAAATCGGGTGGCGCTTGTGTGCAGTTTTGACCTTCATCGGATTGAGCTTGGAGTAAACCCGTCTCTCTCTTTTGTGGGTATGCCCTTGTGTCCCAAATTCGGTCTTCTAATTCTTGCAGAAGTTGTCAACCGTCACTTGAAGGTTTGAATTATTGTGGAGGTAAATCGGTTTGCACCACAGGAAGCATGAGAATTTTGTTGAACTTGTAGTTCTCCATTCTCAAAGCTCATCATCTCTTCGAATCTTCCAAAGGAGGTCTTTTGCGGGAGGCTAAAGCAGTCTAGGCACAGATTCAAGGCTTCTTTATGGTGATCTGTAGTCTCTTAGCCTAATATCATGTTAGGAGGTTCTACTCTGGACAGTCTAAGGAAGGTCAAGGATTCCACAATTGTTGGTCTTGCACAGATCAACAGTGATTACAAGGATCTGGATGTAGCAGTTGTCAAAGCCACTAATCATGTTGAATGCCCACCTAAGGAAAAGCATGTTCAAACCATATTCTTTGCTTCTGCTGCTTTCCCTATTCTATTCATAAGCTTGCAATCGGCCAAGTAGCACAATCTGTATTCCATGCCTTGCCTTGCAAATGAGGAAGTAGTACAGTCTTAATTGTGTGCACTCGACAAATTTTTTAGGTGCAGCCCTTGTAAAGCTTCCACCAGTGCTACAAGCCACTTGATGGAGTGTACACATGTCAAAATTAACATGATACAGAGATCAATACGATCTTATGAGATGTTGGACTATCTTTATTCTTTGTGAGCTTTGACCATAAGAAGAGGCCTTGAGGGCATATCATAGGGACATGAAGGACTTCAGTTTTTGAATAGCCAGTTTTTTTTAAAAATGAAGGTGAAGTTGTTGATGTTGAATAGCGTTGTATTCAAATGGGTGAAGTGCAGCTAGTACTGCATACATTCAGGTCTATTTGCCACATTCAAGAGACCAAAAGGCTTGAACAAGTTGATTATAGGGCCATTATCCGAAATTGAGGTGACCTTCTTTCAAATTGAATCGTGATCTCGCTTGATTGATCTTCTATCCTGAAATTAGTCAAGGTCCTTTATGGTTGCGACTTTGCTTTTGAAAACCCTTCAACATCTTTGGTGAACCCGACGTGAAAGCGTTGCATTTAAATTTCAGGATGGGAGATACTTCAGCATCAATTTCAACCTCTTCTACGATTCCTTCTTTGTCCTCTACTTCATCTTCATCATCGACTTCTGCTTCAAGTACTTGTACGGATGATTTAAAGCAGATTTTGCAAAATATGTCTATGTATATGCAGTTTCAAAATCAGTAGACACAATTGTATATGCAGCAACAGTAGCAGTTACATCAACAACACTTGTCTCAGCACAAAGGCAACTATATTCGGAGCAAGAGAATGCAATCAGCACGACTAAGGCGATTGAAGCAGTTGAAAATGAGAAGAAGCTATTTGATGTCCGTAATGTATCAGCTTATTTGAAGACGTATGAGATCATGATGGGATTTTTTGGAGTACCAACAGGACTTATGAGTAAATATTTTCTTCGCCTTGTCACACCCTCCTTGAGGGTAAAAGTGACTGATCTTTTCCTTCAAAATTCGCATTGGTAAGATTTTAAGAAGGCCTTGAAAGAGGAGTATTTTCTGGAGGACTTTGGGATGGCTACACGGTGATCATTCCGAGAGTGGGTCTACATGCCAAACAAAGGCTTAGCTGCTTCAGAATTGATACAAGAATTTGAAAAGAGGTATAGTCAGCTTGATGCCATTGAACAAAGAGCATTGGATGTTAAGAAAGTTGAGCTTTTCTTCCAAGCTGCAGTCTTGCTCTTCAGGAAGAATTAGGAGAGCTTCTTGAGGATCGCACGAAGCCTATGGGTCTTAAAATAGATTGGCAAGATGCCCAAGATGCGGTCTCAACTTTGACCAAAAGGCGAATATGGAAGACCCACTTACAGAATGGATCCATGACACCCTTGAAGACCGATGCCGGCTCCTTTTGCTCCAAAACCATCCACTCCATCGGTTCCTTCCTCTCTTGATGACATAATCAAAGGCATAACGGATTTGACACTGGAATCAGTTAAAGCAGAATTGGTGGGAAAAGTAGTTTGCTTCGACTATGCCTACTATTTCTTCTAGTGCTCCTAATGCACCTAGGAGTGCTCCTAGTGCACTTAGGAGAGATCGAAGATGTATTTGGTGTGATAGTATGGACCATCAACATTGTAGGGATTGCGAATCTTTTCAAGATGCAAGGAGGAAGAATTTGGTATTTTGGGGACAAGATGGCAAGATTTGGTTGACTGAAATAGGAGCTCCGCTTGCTACCAATTTTGGGAAAGGCGGAATGAAGAAATTAGTAGATGATATGGCTGCAGTACTTCTTATGTGGCAGCTAGAGGAGATGCTTCTGCATATGGAGTCCAGATTGAGAAAGGATCAGAGAATCAGTCAGCATTATGGACCTATGCTATGGAGATGGAAAATAAGGGAAAAATTCAGCAGACTGTTTTGACTAGTGCAGGCTCTAGCATCAGATCTGAGACAGGTTGGGATTCGCCTGTTGACAGGTACACTATTATTGCCTACTTGGCTAAGTCTCAGGGAGCAGATGTACTTGTTGAGGAGAAGCATAAGAGAGATGAAGAGAATCCAAATGCAGCTAAAAAGACTAGAGGGGGTGAGTTTGTTACTCCACCTACTGCAGGGCCGTCTTTGAGACTAGGGCCAGAACGATAGATGGAAGATGCTCAGAAGAAAGAAAAGAGTCAGAAGCCTAGACAGAGAAAGTAGCCAGGGTTTATATTGATGTCCGATATTGAGACATCTACGGACATGAAGAAAATATTTAATGACAATATACTTGGTAGTGAGGTGACTTTTACTATTTCTAAGGTTTTGGGCATCTCGAAAAGAGAGTTTCAAGATCAATTTCAAGAAGTATTGAAGAGGAAAAGACATGCATTGCCTACTACTGATACACAGGGGTTTTGATTGGGGAATTGGATAAGGATGAGGATGAGTTTATGGTTGAGAATGCTTCTGTTTTTCCGCAGACAGAGAAGAGGGTTTAGCCTATGCATTATGCTGAAACTGATGAGCCTATCTTGGTATTGCGTAGTCATTTTTTGCGGAGTCATTGGGCTAGGGCAACTACAGAAACAATGGTAAAAATTGGAGAGAAATAGGTGCCTTATGTTGCTTTGGTGGATCATGGTTCAGAGATTAATCTCATAGTTCGTGGAGTTTATGAAAGTAATAGATGGCCTATGGATGCAGAGCATGGGTGGCGTATCAGAGCCGCCAACAACACTGCAGGTGATTTGTATGTTGCATGTCCTAGTGTCAGGATTTCTATTGGAGATGTAGAGGAGGATTTCCATTTCTTTGTGCAAGATTCATGCTCTTACCCCATAATCATTGGACAGCCATTCATCACAGAGATGCACATGGAGACGAAAGTAATGGATGATGGATCTGCTTATGCACAGATTCACAGTAAAGATGGTATGAGAGCAGTCCAGTTTATGACTGTGTGTGTAAACCATGCAAGAAACAGAGATATTCTTCGAGATGCACCTTTGCCCACTATGAGGGATTCAGGTTTTCATTAGGTACCACTGTTCCACCAGACGACGATGGTACAGAGTAGAGGAGATTGGAGTTCTCGCCTCCTGGCAGCAGTGTTTTCTCCTCCAATTTTGTTGGAATTTCAGCAAACAGTTCGATGACTTATCAGAAGATTTCTAAGTTGCCTAGAGCTGCCAGACAGTATATATGCAGGAAGGAGAAAATTTTGAAAAATGCAGGTATTTTAGAGGATAATGAGCATATAGATGGGATGTATGATAGTATGGTTTGTGTAGATACGATGACAGAGATGGAAAATATGCTGAAAACTGATATGCAGAGTTGTCACAATAATGTATAAGTGCAGTCCCTGGACATGTTTCATGAAATTTCAGATTTTGTGTCACAGATAGTGTTAGAGGCTGAGGTGACTCAGCAAAAAGTGTGGAGTGTTGAAGAAATTCAGCAAACAGAGTTTCCGACTGATTATGATCAGCCTACACACAGAGGGCTGAAAACTTTCAGCCAACAGAGTCTACTCTTGAAATATTTCACCATCCAGAGTTTAGGGTTGTTCCTATTCAATCCATAGAGCAAAGGGCTGAGGATATTCAGCCACCAGAGTGCAGAATTGCTGATTTACAACATGATTTGAGTAATGTAGAGGATCATAATGAAGCTAGTGTTGACACGAAATACAAGACTGTGGATAAGAAGCTAAAACCGGTAGCTGTACTGCTTCCACCTGACAGTGATCAGCAAATAGAGAGGGCTGCCAAACAGCCAATTTTGAGGAATCCGAGCATATAGGCCATAAATTTTCAGCAGAGACTCTTGCTCAATTAAAAATTGGAAATGGTGATTTCTTGCTACCCACAGAGAAGAAATGCTTTCAGGATATGCTTGAGCGACATGGAAGGGGGTTTATTTTTTTCTCGCATGAGATTGGATGTGTGAATCCAGATATTGTTGCCCCTATGGTGATCTTTAATATTCCTCATATTCCATGGAACCTCCAACCTATTCCAGTTCCTAAGGCACACTTGCCAAAGCTAGTTGACTTGTTGAATGAGAAAATCAGGATGGGAATCCTAGAGCCTTCATCTGCACCATACTCAAATAGGTGGTTTACAGTTCCAAAGAAGAATGGTACTCTCCGATTTATACACGACATGCCACCAAACAGAGTTACTGTCAGGAATGTTGATATAGGTCCAGTTGTGGATGAGTTTGCAGAAACATTTGTTGGATGTGCCATCTATTATTTAGGTGATTTGTATTCGGGATATGATCAGTTTCAGCTTGCTTTGGAAAGCAGGGACATAACCACTATGAGAACTCCTATTGGGCTTGTCAGGATGTGTACCTTGCCTCAAGGTGCCACTATTTCTGTTGCGCATATGATGAATGCCATGCATAAGGTCCTTCGTGAGTACAAACCTCAGCTTACCATGCCTTTCTTGGATGATTTGCCCATTAAGGGGTGTGCAGAAGAAGAGAAGAATGAGAGTCTAAATGAGCAGGGATGTAGATACTTTGTAGGTGATCATATTGCAGCTTGTGAAAAGATTTTGGCCAGGTTAGAAGAAGTGAACTTGACACTATCAGGGCAAAAATCTTTTTTTGGAGTAAATGAGGTCGTCATTGTTGGACATATGTGTGGGTATTATGGCAGGAACCCTTCACCAAAGAAGGTGGATGCTATAGGCAAGATTATAGAGTATTGTTCTATCACTTCAGAGGTATGGAGATTCATTGGAGCCTGTGTGTTTTACATGATTTGGATACCCCATTTTTGGAGCCCCAAGAGGAACACCAAGGAAAAGAGAATTCTCTTGCAAGAAAATCTATCTTGTAACATCAAAAAGATTTTATTTCATTCTTTTGATCATCAAAACAAAGAAAACAACAGTTCTTCACGCAGCATCATAGTAGATATCTCCCACGGCTTTATCTTTAACAAACTTGATCACTTTCTTCATATTCTTCATATTCTTCATTAATAGACAAAGAAAAAACAACTTTTGATGGAAAGAAATCACATAGTATTCATCTTCATTGTCTTCATAGTCTTCTCCCTCAGAAAGATATAATATTTCACATAGAATCAACTATCTCTTGCATATGATCTCTCTCACAATAGTATGCTCTCAATACTACATCATATCCTCACTACAATGCTCTCATAATCACTCACAAATAATCCTTCTTAGGTCGTGGATACACCTCCCAAAAGGTATGTCTGATATGAAGGGGCACCAGAGACTTCATAGTGTCCTGTGAGATCTGGCTTCTGTCACTGTCTTCTGTAACCTTCTGTAAATCTTCTCTAAATATTCTTCACTTCAATTAGCTTGAATAGAGCTTTCATTCATCCTTTTCCTGAGACAAGAACACTTTCCAAAACAAACATACATCCATCATAACACTCAACAGAAACAAACAAAACAGAACCACAGAACAACAGGACTATAGAGCTACAGAAGCACAGAAGCTAGAGAACTTTACAAAGATCAAGAAAACCCATAAAAATCATAAAAACCAAAACGAAACCAATTCAATCTCTCATAAACCTCTTAACACATTTCAATCATCTCTCAAAATATCCATTCAACCATCTTAACTACCAAAACAGAAACAAAACCGAACAAAACAGAAGATAAGGAAGATGGCAAAGATGGAGAATTCAACAAAAAGGTACGAAGGGAATCCACTGAGAAAATAGAAGGAATAGGAGGAACAGAAGGTGGAGGGTCAAAAGGGGTAGGTGATGATGTAGGATCAGCAATAAAAGGACAGATAGTAAAAACAGGGATATGAGGAAATCCAGAAGGGGTAAAAGATAAAAGCGGAATGGTATCGGGACTTGAGGAAAGAAGGGAAATATAAAAAGGAAAACAATACGCCATAAGAGAATAAGAAAGGAGATCACCAGGATCCAAAGTATAGATAGAACAACAGAAATTAAGGTCCTAGAAAAAGGAATCAGTAAATAATGGATGATCAGCAATAAAGCTCAACAACTGAGATTGTAATGGCTGGATATCAGATTTATGGAAAACACTCCAAAGACGATGAGGTTCCAAAGCGTCAGTCTCCAAAGGTGGATGCCAAGCATGTCCCTTACACCAAGACGTCTGCTCATGATAATACATCAAACTATCTAGCAGGAGCTCAACTAAGTGCACATACATGACTGCCTGTAAGATCACATCCCCCACATAAACATTGAAGTCATCTTCATCAGGAATTTGCAGATGTCCGACAAGATACATGGAAGATAATAGCTGAACCTCATGGGAAACCAACTCATCCACAAATCTATCAAAAATTTGACCACCCATCCTCTGGAGGTTCCAAATCCACATTGCTCAAAGAGATATATAAGGCAAACCTCTGCTGATTATATTTGATCCAAAAGGATGGAGGAGGTGACACCAATTCAGTATAGTGGGTAAAATCTTCTTGCACACAGTTCATCCTCTGCTGAAGGCGTTCCACTTTAGCGGAGAACCCATCACATAATTTAGCTTTATGGTGCAACTGATCAATCACTTCTTTGGAAGATATGACTGAAGAGACAATAGGAGTTGGAGGAGGAATAGAAAGAACATCCACTTTTTGGTTAAGTTCTTCAATAACTTTCTGTTGGGACTCTACAATTGCCTGAGAGTGCTGCAACTGACCTTCACTAGTACCAAGTTTACTAGCCAAAGTGACCATTTCCTCAAGGGCAGAATTTTTCTCAAGTTGCAAGGATGCATTCTCCTCTTCCAACTTAGCAACCTTAAATTCTAACTCTTGGATAGTTGCCTTCTGGGAATCCATTAAGGATGTGGCAGCAGTCATTTGAGTATTAATATCACCGAGTGTAGCCCTTTCTGCAGACAAATCCTCCAGTGCCTTAGTCAACTGACTAGTCAAGGAATCCACCTTGTCTTGCAAGGAAGTATAAACACTCCTATACATTGTCTAAAGACAAGAGGTAAGGGAGGTTTCCAGAGTGGACTGGACATTTGAAACTAGCTATGAAAGCATAGGTCGAGATAATATAGTATGTAAGGATGAAGGCATCTACTGATCAATTTGTCCTTCCTTTTGGGCTGAAAATAAATTAGGACAGGAGAGGAAAGAAGGAAGGGCACTACCAAACACAGCAGGAACATGTGCGGGTACAGGGGAAGCAAGTACAAGAGGGCAGGAAGGACCCTTTGTACGAAGGCGTTTCTTGCGAGAAAATATAATAGGGGACTCCTCATCTTCTGAATTTGGTTGCATAGGTGAAGGGGAAAGGACTGATGGTGGAGGCTGCGGCGGTAAAGGAATAGAATCAGGCACTGGCACACCACCAGGAGGAGGTGCAAATGTGATAATGCACTGTAAGAAAGCACCATAGGAAACATTAATGATCTAACCCTTCCGTACATGCTGGAAATGTTGATCCATCTTGGAGAGTAAGAAGTTTGCCCAGTTGAACCTAGCACCCTCTAGGATCTTCACAGAAGCTGTGAACAGTTCCTTGGAAAGATACTTAGAAGCTGACTTACTTGTCATAAAGCGGTCCTAGAGGAATTGACATAACTGCTTCCATATACTGGAGAAGAGATAGGAGCAATAGAGACCCCTGAACTGTTAATAAGTTGATTGAGAAGCAAGGGGGTAGAAGTTTCCTTCTTCAAGAGAGTAACTATCTCTTCAGCAGTAAGTAACTGGTTACCGCTGGGCACAAAGGAAGCAGAAAGGGGCAAGCACAACGCTTCATGGATATTAGCTGTAGATAAGCAGAAGGTATGGTTATAAACAAGGTCAGACTCGTTTTTATAAGAAGCCAAGAAGAAGTAACAAAGCTTCTCATCTACCGACGGCAATGTGAGGGCAACAAATGGTCTGAGGCCTGCACGTCGGATGCAATCCGCCTCTAGAAAAAGAGAATAATCATGGACTGCGAGGGGAACATGCTATACCACAATCGGAGGGGAAGAAGAAGAAGATGATGCCATTCAGACTATAGCAAAAACCACACTCACAAACTAGGAATCAAAGAGAAAACCTGCAAAACCCACAACAACCACTGAGACCATCGACAGGAGAAAGATTTAGGACAAGACTGACTAGACTAAACCACCCCAAGCAAGCCACATTCTACCGAAAATTCGACATGACCTACGCACATATGCGACTGAAAGCTTGGTGAATATGCAGTACAAATAGGCACCCAAAACCTTGTAATGAAGCACACAAAATAAAACAAAAGTGTCACACATACCGTAACCTAGACATTGACCAGACTCCAAACAGAATCACAGACTCGGACTAGTAAAATAGACATGAACAAATATGACCAACATCTTTGACCAAGAAAACCCAATCCCCGTAAACGTTCAGGGTTCTATAGTGCGGTGAAGTGGATGGGTGAAACTAACGACTCATTTTGTTTAAATAATCAATTAAGCATAGGTCATTATTAATGTTTAATCCGTTAATGCATGGTGAGTTAGAAACGTAACCCAGCCCCTCTCAGACTTGACACGACTTTACTTGACTGTGTCTCTACTAATGCAATTCATTGTTATAATTACATGATTTGTGGCACTTGCGTGCATGCATGCGTGACTTTGGGGGGTTCATTTTATTACAAGTTAAAGGTGTCTGTAACGCGTGTGCGTGTGCATTGGTGAATGGGTTTTAATTTACAAAAATTAAGTGGGTTATGGTGCAAAGGTGCTTGTGCAACAGCGGGGTTCCTTTTACAATTAACGTTCGAGTTCGTTTTATTATAATTTTATGAAGTGCAGTCTGTTAATTTTGTGTATGTGCAACGGTCAATTGATTTTAATTACAATTTAAATGTGTGTTATGGTGCAACGTGAGAGAGGGAAAAAGAGAAAAAACCTGGCAATGTGTGGGTCTGTCTGCAAAGTCTAAGACGACGGCCTTGAAAAGGAAGAGACAAAATCCACCGATAATCCACAAAACTGACAAAAGGCCGACTAAGACTAGTCGTCCTGTTGTACAAGAAAACGGAAAAACAACTAACACATTGACCAAAAAGAAATAATAAAAAAAATGCGACGTGTGACGAAAGAAAAAAAATGGAGATGTTAAGGGTTTGGATTGATTGGGATTGAAGATTATGATTGTTTGGTTTTGTGGGTTGTTTTTTTTTTAAAAAGTTTGGTTTGGTGTGGTTGTATTGTTTGTTTGTTGTTTTTTTTAAAAGTGTGTTTTGATGTGTTTGTTTGTTTGTTTGTTTTTTTTTAAAAAAGTGATGTAGACATGAAATTTCAGCAACCAATCATGAGCATCAAATGTAAAGAAAGTGATCGGATTTAATTCATTGTTTTCAGCTCATTTGTGGGATTAAAAAAGATTTTTTTCATTGAATTTTTTTTTCTTTTTAAATTAAGGTTTTGGCTCCAATTAATACTTCTGCTAATTAAGGAAAGCATTTTCAATGAGAAAATATTGGCAAAATATATAAAAGAATTTGTAGAATTTTCAAAAAAAAAAGATGACATTATTTTGATATTTTTATGAATTTTTAGGGAAGTTTTTTCATTTTTTTCATGGTTTTGAAAAGAATTTTATTTTTCATTTTTTTGGTAAATTTTTTTAAATATTTTAGTTTGGAAAAATATGTCAATGGTTTGCAGAAATATTAGGATTTTTAAAGGAAATTTTTTGTACTTTTTTATTTTTAATTGATTTTAAAGAAATTTTTTGAATTTTTAAATGTGTTTTTAGGGTTTTTCGGGATTTTAAATTAAAAGGGCAGTACCCGGCTGCGTGTGAACAGTTGATAAGGATTGCGTGTGAACGGCGGGCTGTAGCACACCACCGCACGGACAAGGCGGAACACACATCCCCGCGCGTGAACGATCGCTAAGCGCGCATGAACTCGTGATCACGAACATGCACATGCACAGTCGCGCACATGCACACCCTGTGTGTGATAGGGGGCCTAGAAGGGGGTACGATTGTTCGTGTGGTTGTGTAAATGAAGGGGGTGGGTTCTGCGCTTCAGGGGGGGTGGGTGGGAAAGGGGCTTAGGAGGGGGAAGTGTGTGAGGGGGGAGGGGGGGTTGGGAGTGGGAGTATGTATGTGGGTGGGAATGGGGGTTTGGAGGGGGGTTGTGTGGTTTGTATGTGGGTGTGGGAATGGGGTTGGGAGTGGGGTTGTGTGGTTGTGTGCCAATGGGGTGTGACTGGGGGCTAAGGGGGTGTGAATGGGGGGAATGGGAAGGGTGTGTGAATGGGTGTGAAGGGGGGGTGGAATTGGGGGAGAATGGGAGGGGTGTGTGAATGGGTGTGAAGGGGGGGTGGAAATGGGGGAGAAGGGGAGGGGTGTGTGGCGGCCGTAGGTGGGCGGAACGGGCGTCAGAGCCAGGTGGGCGGGGGGCGACGTCAGTAGGCGGGTGGGCGTCAGCGGCGGGCGCTCCGATGGCGACGAGAATGCCCAGGTAGGCGACTCAG